>NC_056459.1:620899-927599 GCF_018296145.1 Oncorhynchus tshawytscha | reverse complement strand
CTTTGCAGCAAATCGACCATGAAGGTCTGGTTCACAGAGTCTCCTCTGAACAGTTGATGTTGAGATGTGTCTATTACTCTAATGAACTTATCATCTTCAAATCAAATTTGATCTGTAACATACATGTCTAGCAGATGTTATTGTGGGTGTAGTGAAATCCTTGTTTCTAGCTCCAACAGTTTAGTAATACCTAACTGAAGCATTTATTTGGGCTGCAATTTCTGAGGCTGGTAACTCTAATGAACTTATCCTCTGCAGCAGGGGTAACTCTGGGTCTTCCTTTCCTGTGCCCGTACTCATGAGCCAGTTTCATCATAGCGCTTGATGATTTTTGCGACTGCACTTGAAGAAACCTTCAAATAAATGTTCCACATTAAAGTAATGATGGACTGTCATTTCTCTTTGTTTATTTGAGCTGTTCTTGCCAATATGGACTTATCCCTATTTGGTAAAAGACCATCTTCTGTATACCACCCCTACCTTGTCAGAAATGCATTGAGGAAAGAAATTCCACAAATTAACTTTTAACACCTCCAGGTGACTACCTCATGAAGCTGGCTGAGAGAATGCCAAGAGTGTGCAAAGCTGTTATCAAGGCAGAGGTTGGCTACTTTGAAGAATCGCAAATATATTTTGATGTTTGACACTTTTTGGGTTACTACATGATTCCATATGGGTTATTTCATACAGTAGTTTTTATCTAAACTATTATTCTACAATGTAGAAAATTGGTGTCAACTTTTGACTGGTACTGTATTTTCCTACATTTTGTTACGTTCTAGCCGTATTCTAAAATGTATTAAATACTTTTTTTCTTTATCAATCTATACACAATAACCCATATTGACAAATTAAAAACAGTTTTTTTTTAAATGTAAGCAAATGTATAAAAGTCGAGGCAGGGATTACAGCCTCGAGTATTCTTAGCACACCTGTATTTAGCCCGGGTAGGCCGTCATTGTAAAATAAGAATTTGTTAGTAACTGACTTACCTAGTCAAATATAGGTTAAATAAAAATATATATATATTTTCCCCATTTTTCTCTGCAGATCCTCAAGGTCTGTCGGGTTGGATGGGGATCGTCGCTGCACAGCTATTTTCAGGTCTCTCCAGAGATGTTCGATCGGGTTCAGTCCAGGCTCTGGCTGGGCCACTCCAAGTACATTCAGAGACTTGTCCCGAAGCCACTCCTGCATTGTCTTTGCTGTGTGCTTAGGGTCGTTATCTTGTTGTGAGGTGAACCTTCGCCCCAGTCTGAGGTCCTGAGTGCTCTGAAGCAAGCAGGTTTTCATCAAGGATCTCTGTACTTTGCTCTGTTCATCTTTCACTTGATCCTGACTAGTCTCCCAGTCCCTGCCGCTAAAAACCGCCACCACCGTGCTTTGCGGTAGGGATGGTGGCAGGTTTCCTTCAGATGTGACGCTTGGCATTCAGACCGCAGAGTTCAATCTTGGTTTCATAACACCACAGCATTTTGTTTCTCATGGTCAGTCCTTTAGGTTCCTTTTGGCAAACTCCAAGCAGGCTGTCATGTGCCTTTTACTGAGGAGTGGCTTCCATCTGGCTACTACCATAAAGCCCTGATTGGTGGGGTGCTGCAGAGATGGTTGTCCTTCTGGAAGGTTCTCCCATTTCCACAGAGGAACTCTGGAGCTCTGTCAGTGACCACCAGGTTCTTGGTCACCTCCCTGACCAAGGCTCTACGGATAATCCATTCGGCCTAATGGCTTGGTTTTTGCTCTGACATGCACTGTCAACTGTGGGACCTTTATATAGACGTGTGTTCCTTTCCAAATCACGTCCAATCAATTTAATTGACCAGAGATGGACTCCAAGTTGTAGAAACATTCAAGGATGATCATTGGAAACAGGATGCACCTGAGCTCAATTTCGAGTCTCACAGCAAAGGGTCTGAATACTTATGTAACTAAGGTATGTTTATTTTTTAGATATTAGCAAAAATGTGTGTAGATTGAGGAAAAGTTTTTATTTAATCCATTTTAGAATAAGGCTGTAACATAAAATGTGGAAAAAGGGAAGGGGTCTGAATACTTTCCGAAGGTACTATAGATAAATAATGATTCCGCTTTTATTTTCCATCTGTATTGTGGTCTGTGTGCTGAATTGCCATACATGTTATGTGCCGTTTCAAAATAAATGTGAACGGACTTTGCTTTATCAAGCCTTTACTTCTGTCCAGTCATTGAAGAAGCTTTATATATTGTATTTTTAATTTAGGCACATTTACAACTACAGTATTTTATACAGATAGATAATTATAAACAGAGGAATGATTGTGACACATACACTAGTGTCTTGCAAAGAGTGTAATCTTATAGCCCTTTAGGATATAACCGTTTAAAATCCCACTTAGATTTTCCCATTTCACATGATGGTTCCATCAAGTCCATCCTTAGGGTCTTTTTTTTCTGGATGTAGCTCCACTGCCTGCCTGCTCTCAGTGGCCTGTCCTTGGGCTGAGGACTCCGAGATGAGCCCCTTCTCTGGATGGTGGACCTCAATGAGGAGCTCGTAGATCAGTGTGCCTACCAGAGCGCCGGCACAAGTGGCCACTAAAGGCACCCACCACCAACCACGTCCCGCCCTGAGAGGGAAAGAAAGAAACAGTAACATCTCTTACCTGCTATCTGTATCAGCGTATACACAATGTCAAAGTACAATACTTTGCGTTCAGCTTAAGATCCTCGTGTGAATTTCAAGATCCCCCTAAAAATGCCTAACATATTAAAGTACTTGTTTGGTTTACTTAAACAAGGGCATTAAGAGTGTCAAAATATGTAGCAGAACTGACTTACTTAAACACCTCATCCCCCCAGCCAGCAATGTATGTGAACAGTCTAGGCCCAATGTCCCTGGCTGGGTTCAGGGCGTAGCCGCTGTTGGAGCCCATGGAGACTCCGATCACCAACACCACAGCTCCCACCAGCACCGGCTGCAGACCTGCAGGCGCCGGGCTGTTCCTGCTGTCCCCCAGAGCCAGGATACACACCATGAGAGCAGCCGTGCCAACCACCTGGAGGTGGTGAGCCGGTTAACCACTACAGAGCAGTGACACCATGATGGCTGAGGCGCCATTCAACCTCTCCCAAATGATTGATAACAAATCAGCCCTTAGCAAAATACCTGATTGAGTCTTCCAGGTACAAATACATTTCCAATGTGTTTATGTTAGTTATCCTATATTCATGTAAAAGGGGGTTCCAACCTGGTCCATGATGCCCCCCCACAGGCTCAGGTAGTCAGCAGGGTATGTGGAGAAGATGCCTGCTGTGGCTTTGGGACCACTCACTGTCAGGTGACCACCGCTGTAAAACTGTATAGCATCTGTGAATGGAAACGCACAATCATGCTCCAGCCATAACTTTTGATTTTCTAGTAATCAAGGTTGATATTCTACATTTTCCCCTTACCACAGTACTGCTGGGCTACAGTGGCAGCAGCCATAACTTTAGATTTTCTAGTATTCAAGGTTGATATTCTACATGTTCCCCTTACCATAGTACTGCAAGGCTACGGTGGCAGCAGCCATAAAGGCCCCCAGAATCTGGAACAAGACGTAGAAAGGCAGGCGTGTCCAAGGATGCCTGCCCAGAAAGCAGAGGCTGAGAGACACTGCAGGGTTCAGGTGAGCACCTTTGAGAGAACAAAACAACCATTATTTGATCATGTATCAACTATTTTATCAAGATATGTATCAACTATTTTATCAAGATATGGCCTCTTTCTTTCCTCTCCCTCATCCACATGTATAGATTTACACTCATAGACTTTACCTGACACCCCACGGGAAACATAGACTCCAAAGGTAGTTCCCAGAGCGAAACCCAGATTGATTGACAGGTAGTGACCGTTACTGTTTTCAGATGTCGTTACCTGGGCAACGGAGCCACATCCAAACAGCTGCAGTTACAACAAAACAAGGCCTGTATCAGAGGAGTTACATCCCTAATGCATCATATCCCCATTTTTTAAAACTACTGCTTGAATTGAGATGTCAAATAATCTCAGAATTTACTGTCATGGGTAATAAATCAGGTAACCAGGAAGGCCTATATCAAATATCAATTGAAAGTGGTTCCCCATTGTCTTTTACTCAAATAGTGGGGTAACCTCAGAGTACCAACCAAGATTAGGCATGTTTGGCTGATAAGTCAGTCTTTACAGTCCACTGTTCTTAGGAAGTGTATCGCTTTATGATTTTGTTGTGCGCTATAATTTTTTATTGACCCTGGCAAGAGCAACAAGGCATTAATCTCAAGGCTTGGGGCATGTTCAATAGGGCAGAACGTTTATAATATTGCAAACCGAAATGTACAAACATTCTCTTTTCCAAATTACTCAAACTCTACTGATTTAGGAATTCCCTCCCACACCTCTCCTTCCACTCATGCTCTCTTTCGCTCTTTCTCAGAGGTCAAAGTCCTTGGTTAGCCATTGTAACGATCCACCAATAGCACAAATGGGGTTTTGCAAGCACTTACAATTCAAAACAAGATCAGAGCGAGATAGCGTGTGGAAGGACTGGAGATTCAAATTAGAATAATAGAAACATTAAATGCCAAAGTTATCCTTAGTTGGATTGCACCTGCGCTGTCCCTTCCACCATTCACTGTACTTTGACAGACCGACCAATGGACAGATGTCTTGAGGAATAAGGCTCAACCTGAAGGATACACACCAACACACATATACAATCCTTGAAATACTACAATCATCTCGCTCTGCCTAACCTCAACCCTTACAACTGAGATACTAGAAGGACAAGTCTCTCCAACCATTCCTACAGAGCAGCATGTACTATTCTGCCCAGTATCAGAAAGGCACTCACAATCATGATGTAGACCCCCAGGCACTCAGCCAAACACTCTCTGGCAAGGCTACTCCTGATTCGAAATTTATTTAGCAGTCGGTCCATCCCTGTAGCATGTTTTGGACACCAAAAAGGAAGCTAATATAATGTCCTCATCAGTAGTACTACGTAACTTGGACAGTGAACTTTTCCTCTCCGGCTGACTATTAACACATTCACGACTGAGAAGGCTTGCACTCATACCCGCAATCCTCTACGTCACTTGTTTTACGGCATGACTGAGGCTTGTGTATGTAGAAGGGTTATCAATCTGTGGGTCATTCCACGAATAGAGTAGTTTCTGTGTTCTTTTTAAGTAGGAATTGTGCAACAATATTACATTTGTTTTTTATATTAAATGAAGAGCCCTTTAAAACAAAATTGGGGGGGGGGGTCAGCTTTAATATTGGAACTAGATTGTGGTTTCTATCAATGTAATTGTCTACATCATTTCCAATCCCCCATATTTATTGTATAACTATATATTATTTGAAATATATATATATTTTTCCTTAACCCTACCACTTTCCCCTAACATTCTATTGGTTGCAAGAATTTTGTATCATAATTTAAGTAGAAAAAACGCTATGTTTTGAATCCAGCGTTGTTTTGTGTATCAGTTCTTAAACCATGTGCCTTGGAATTGGTGCATCGAAAATATTTTGCAATCTGTATGGCACAGCTGTAAATTTGTTGATCTAGCTCCAACAGTGCAGTAATATCTAACAATTACCAACAATACACACAACCTAAAAGTAAAATAATGGAACTAAGGAATATATAAATATTAGGATGAGCAATGTCAGTGGCATAGACTAAAATGCAGTATATACATATGAGATGAGTAAAGCAAAAATATGTAAACATTGTTAGAATGACTCATGTTCCATTATTACATTTCAAGTCTATGTATATGGGGCAGCAGCCTCTAAGGTGCAGGGTTACGTAACCGGGTCAAAGCCGCCTAGTGATGGTTATTTAACAGTCTGATGGCCTTGAGATAGAAGATGTTTTTCAGTCTCCCGGTCCCAGCTTTGATGCACCTGTACTGACCTCGCCTTCTGGATGATAGTGGTGTGAACAGGCAGTGGCCGGGTGGTTGTTGTCCTTGATGCTCTTTTTGGCCTACCTGTGACATCGGATGCTGTAGGTGTTCTGGAGGGCAGGGAGTTTTCCCCGGGTGATGCGTTGGGCAGTGTGATAGATAAATGATATATTTACCTGATTTGTATGACATGAATAATTAACGATTATATACACTTAACTAATAGTGAGACATTTCTCACCTTCATTCTGAGTGAACTGAGAGGAGTCTTTTGAAGCTTGGCCTAGCAACTGATTAATGATGGCCAGGTAAAGACCTACAGCTGGCATTCCCTAGATAAGATGAGGTGGGTGTAACCGAGATAAATAGAGCCTGGGGGAGTAGAACATAATACTTATTGTGTCTAATTATCCTGGCATCTGGGAGACAACACCAGAGGCAGATGACAACAGGATGAACCCAAAGTGGCTTATGGTGCCCCCCTATCTATATGGGAAGGGTGGAACCAAACATCCTTGATATCAGCTATATTTTAAAAAACTGTGCATTGTCTGTAAAGGCTGCTCAGCCCAACAGTCAAGACTGTTGAGTTGACCGGTTTCATTATTGCAATAATGAATTGATTTTAAATAAAGATGATTGTTTGAAGAAATTACAGTCTCAGTACTGAATTTCCCCGACTTCAGACTGACTCTGTAGTGCCCTGCGGTTGCGGGTGGTGCAGTTGCCATACCAGGTGGTGATACAGCCCGACAGGATGCTCTCAATTGTGCATCTGTAAAAGTTTGTAAGGTGTTTAGGTGCCAAGCCAAATTTTGTGCTTTCACCACACTGTCTGTGTGGGTGGACCATTTCAGATTGTCAGTGATGTGTTCGCCAAGGAACTTGAAGCTTTCCACCTGCTCCTCTGCGGTCCCGTCGATGTGGATCCTCTGGTGTTTCCTGAAGTCCACGATCAGCTCCTTTGTTTTGTCGACATTGAGTGGGAGGTTATTTTCCTGTCACCACACTCTCAGGGTCCTCACCTCCTCTACTGTAGGCTGTCTCGTCATTGTTGGTAATCAGGCCTAATACTGTTGCGTCGGAGGCGTGTGTGGCCACGCAGTAATAGATGAACAGGGAGTACAGCAGGGGGCTGAGCTTAATGATGAGCTTGGAGGGTACTATGGTGTTGAATGCTGAGCTATAGTCAATGAACAGCATTTTTACATAGGTATTCCTTTTGTCCAGATGGGATAGGGCAGTGTGCAGTGCGATTGCATCGTCTGTAGATCTTTTGAGACGGTAAGCAAATTGAAGTGGGTCTAGGGTGTCAGGTAAGATAGAGGTATTATGATCATTAATTAGCCTATCAAAGCACTTCATGATGACAGAAGTGAGTGCTTCGGGGCGATAGTCATTTAGTTCAGTTACCTTTGCTTTCTTGGGTACAGGAACAATGGTGGCCCTCTTGAAGCATGTGGGAACAGCAGACTGGGATAGGGAGAGATGGAATATGTCCATAAACACTCCAGCCAGCTGGTCTGCCCATGCTCTGACGACGCGGCTAGGGATGCCGTCTGGGCCGGCAGCCTTGCGAGGGCTAACATGCTTACATGTCTTACTCACGTTTGCCACGGAGAAGGAGAGCCCACAGTTCTTGGTAGCGGGCCAGGTCCGTGACACTGTGTTATCCTCAAAGCCGGCGGAGGGGTTTAGCTTGTCCGGAAGCAAGACGACAGTGTCCGCGACATGGCTGGTTTTCCCTTTGTAGTTTGTGATTGTCTGTTGACCCTGCCACATACGTCTCGTGTCGGGGCCATTGAATTGTGACTCCACTTTGTCTCTATACTGACATTTGCCTGTTTGCTTGCCTCACGGAAAGAATAACTACACGTTGTATTCAGCCATATTCCCAGTCACCTTGCAGTGGTTCGCACTTTCAGTTTTGCATGAATGCTGCCATCTATCCACGGTTTCTGGTTAGGCTAGGTTTTAAAATACCGTATACAAAAAGGTTGTAGTCAGTCAGTCAGTCAGACAATCCAATCCGCCAACAGATCTCCAGCGGAGAAAGGCCACAGAGGCAAAGAGTGGATCCGATCCTGGGTAAACTCTATTAGGCTACAAAACACACGTTTAACGGGAACAAAACCAACGGAATAGAGAAGCTTCGGAACTGAGGGTTGAACACATCCTCATTCACGTCTCCATCACAACCCCCACTTTTGCGCAGCTGATGCTGGCTATTTAATTGGGAATTAAAGGGAAAGCACCCTATTGGAAGGAGAAGCACTGAGACGGTTCAGAAAAATTCAGGGCCGTCACAATATGTGGTTTCCAGTTTGCAAAAGGTCCAGTGAAGACCTTTGAGGGCAGTCGTGGTATCGGCTTGAGGGGGAATATACACCGCTGTGACTATAACCGAAGAGAATTCTCTTAGGAGGTAATACGGTCGGCATTTGATTGTGAGATATTCTAGGTCGGGTGAACAAAAGGACTTGTGTTTCTGTATGTTATCACAATCACGAAACATAAACCCCCACCTTTTTTCTTCCCGGAGAGTTCTTCTTTCCTGTCTGTGCAATATACTGAGAACCCAGCTGGCTGTATGGACAGGGACAGTATATCCAGAGAGTGCCATGTTTCTGTGAAACAGTATGTTACAATCCCTGATGTCTCTCTGGAAGGAGATTCTCGACCACTTTATTATCCAGAGACTGAACATAAGCGAGTAATATACTCAGAAGCGGTGGGTGGTGTGCACACCTCCTGAGTCGGACTAGAAGACCACTCTGAATACCTCTTCTCCACTGGCGATGTTTTGGATAAGCCTCTGGAATCAGTTCAATTGCCCTGGGGGTTAGGAACAACGGAAACTCGGGAAAGTCGTATTGCTGGTCAGTTACCGCCGCTCCGATATCCAAAAGTTATTTCCGGGTTTATGTAATAACACAAAACATTTCCTGGGCTAATAAAAAACTAAATGCTGTGAAGTTACTTAAGAGCTGCCGTATCTGTCGGCGCCAAGTTTGTATTTGAGTTTCACCATAATATTTGCTGTAATATAAAGTTCTGTCTTTTCTGGTGGATTAAACAGAAATTGCAACCACATTTCTATTGGTTGTTTTAAAAATAGCGATAAAAAATGGAGATTATTTCATTTTCAAATAACCGAAAGTCGGAGGTTGTAACCTGAATAGAGGGGAAATGGCCATTCTTTACTAATCTGCTAGAGAACCAGTTTGGATTTAAGTAAAGCTTTTGTATGACTGAAGCCTTTAGTATTTAATCATTTCTACCCCCCGAATTCAAATTCATTTTATAAATAGGCCCGTTTAATTTTGTCAGGCTTGCCATTCCAAATAGAATTGAATAATTTTAGCTTATATAATTTTATAAACAAGTCATTAGCTTAGTGATTTTTTCACAAATAGACAGGCATTTTTGTTTCCATTGGATTACCTCTTGTCCTCTTGAAAATGCGCAGCAGCCTTGACAAAGGTATTGGGTGTACACCTTATGAAATGTTAACAAGACGACCAATTAACACCCCAGGGGTGAGACCTATGACTGACCGACAGATAGACATAACTGAGACCATCTTGAGTACATGAAGGAACTAACTTCTGTTGTAAATTTTCTCCACTCTCACACTAGGAAGGCAGCAGAACCAATCCCAGAGGTCCAGATGGCACCATCTCTCCCATTCCAGGTTACTCCCAGGTTGGCAACCATCCTGCTTTTGGACACAGAGGAGGAAAGAGGCTGAGATCCACCGATGAGGAGGGCCGGAGGAGAAAAGGGGAAGACCACAGCCAGAGGGCCAAGACCAAAGGTCAGAAGAACCAACAGAGGGTTCAAGCCACAGAACCTGAAGAGTCATCAGATGTCGAGGAAACCATCATACACACACACTATGGTTGTGAAACAAGAAAATCGCAACCATGGAAACACACATGCAGGGTATTTATTGCTCTCACATCCTACCCGTTCCCTTTGTGGACGGGGATGTGGAGAATAATAAATGGGTGAAAGCAGTGACATACATAGGATTACAGGGGAAGGGGAACACATCTGGCACACGGGTAATGATTTTCCATAAACCCACCTCCATCGTCTTTCTGTGGGAAACCCAGGTAGTACCAATTGGAAAGGAGGAGTTTGGATGTTAATTATTCCATTTTATGCAAAGTAACAATACCAGGGTTAGACAAAGAAACAGCAATTATACTATTCTGATGTTGGTCACTAGGGGAAAGGAAGCAGCATGGGAATGTGGATTATCCAATAAGACAATAGGTTATAGTTCAGATGCAGCTAAATAATTTAAGGAGGGTGGGCCCATTGAGACTAAATAGCCAAGGTAGAAGAAGGTTCCTAGCGTACAACCAGGTAACAATTCCCAGTTGATTAAATGCATAGGACCTCCAGAAGTACAATGGGGAGAGTATCTGACTGGTAGTGTAAAGCCCCTAAATGATAAAGGAGATGTTGTGTTGGCAGGATTAAAATAAAAAATAACTCCCCCTGTTTGTATCTGCAACTCAGGGAATTGTAGGAAACACCACTAATTGCCTGTCTTACACAGGCCTAAAAACAGATACCAGTAGTTTTGATGTACTGGACAGGCAACAATTGATAACTAGGGTAAATATGTCAGACATAGGCAAAGGCATGGGTACACCTCCGGATCATCTCTGGATCTGAGGGGGTAATGGCTACATACAGTAGCAACATTACTTGCTTCTGAGTTGCTGAACAGTTCTTTTCAAATTAGTTTCAGATCGAATGGCAGAGCTAAAAGAGCAGTGGCTCAAAAAGAATGAAGCTAATGGACATGTGTCGTCTCAGGTAGAGATGGCAGCCCTAGTCATCTTTCTAGGTGCAGGAGTTGTAGTAAAGAGGATTAACAATTTGACATACTCCATGCAGGCCCTTACTAGTTTGAAAGTACAGGGTTTTAATCAAATCTGAAAAATGTAATGCTAATTTTGGAAATGTGATGTAAAAAGTTGTTGACTTTGTTTTAATAGTTTACTCCTATGCTTGTAGGAGGTTTGGCGATTTTGGTTACCGTTTATATTTGTAAGAAAATGACTAACTGCTCTTGAACATGCTGGAATGATGGTGTTGGTGGAAGCTGATACAAATCGTGCTGAAGGTGAGACTGGTTTATTTCTGGTTTCTCGTAATCTCATTATTTTTTCAACTCGTGTGGTTCTTCCAAGGACTCAAGAGGAAATGATTCAGATTCATCCACCAGCATTCCAGGAATCTCAGGAGTTGTTTCTCCCTTTAGAAGGCCATCACTGTGATCAAATGGATCCGGGGGATTTGCCAACTCTGTTTGATTTCAGAGGAGAATATTATGATTGAAGCTGTGAGACTAATTAGTCTCAAAGGGGGAAATGAAAGGGGTTCACCTAGGGGTCGTACCAAATGTTTGATGTATTATAATAATTGATTATGATTATGTTGTATTAATAAAAGGGGAGTGGTTATAAGACCCCTCCCTCCTTACATGTATAGGGTCCAAGACTACAGATGAACAATATATATACACATTATGAGGTTTAATATCGTTCCACAGTACTTTTATAGTCTCTCCTCTTCTTATGAAGAAACTGTCTGAGAAATGTGTGACTGTGAAGACAGAACTCTGCAGGGGAGTGTAAGAGATAAGAGATTCGTCAGACATTCCACTATAAATCAATTTGGACAAACTGCTAAGCTTTTAGATAGCTATATAAACAAGAGTTTTAGTGTTGAGTAGGCATGGTTTGGTCTTATAAGTAGAAGATAATGACGTATCTAGGGCTGGACTTTGGGTTTAATAAAATAACTTGGGACCTTTTCTTTTATGCAGAACTTACTCGGAAACATGAGTTATGTTCCTGTTGTCAACTTCTGTCTGCAATTGCATTAATAAAGGTTTTTGAATTATTTAATTAAAGATAGTCATAATGCTAATTTCACCAATGAACAAGGAAATGAACCCCAACACCATGGTAGCCAGATCGTCTATTTTTTTCTAACTTTGTATAAAAATGTATTGTTGTGAGAATTTCTCTCTTTGAATACCGAGTGTGTCCACTTCGCCGCCAGACAATTGTGTTGGTAACCTACACGGTAATGTAAAAGTTGTATTTTTTTTGTGATCCAATAGGTATTATGTTACACTTATCATAATTTGGTTGTAATCCAGAGAGGTTATGAAAAAAATCTAGATCCTCTGAGGCTATGGAAGGATCCAAAAGAAGGCATGTATCATCAGCGTACAATGACACCTTTGTTTTTAAGCCCTGGATTTCTAGCCCCTTGATATTATAGTTGGATATGATTTTAATAGCCAACATTTCAATGGCAATAATAAATAGATATGCCGATAGTGGAAAACATTGTTTTACTCCTCTTGACAGTTTAATACTTTGAGAAGTAAACATGATTTATTATTTTACACCTAGGGTTACTATACAGTTGAAGTCTTTCATCACATTCCCAGTGGATCAGAAGTTTACATACACTCAATTAGTATTTGGTAGCATTGCCTTTAAATTGGTTAACTTGGGTCAAACATTTCGGGTAGCCTTCCACAAGCTTCCCACAATAAGTTGGGTGAATTTTGGCCCATTCCTCCTGACAGAGCTGGTGTAAATGAGTCCGTTTTGTAGGCCACCTTGCTCGCACACACTTCAAGTTCTGGCCACACATTTTCTATGGGATTGAGGCCAGGACTTTGTGAAGGCCACTCCAATACAGGCTATATACAGTAGCGAGGCTACATACAGACACCGGTTAGTCAGGCTGATTGAGGTAGTATGTACATGAAAATATGGTTAAAGTGACTATGCATATATAATAAACAGAGAGTCCTTTGCTGTTGGTCTGGGATTGATTTGCACTTTTCGCACCTAAGTACATTCATCTCTAGGAGAGAGAACGCGTCTCCTTCCTGAGCGGTGTGATTGCTGCGTGGTCTCATGGTGTTTATACTTGCGTACTATTGTTTGCACAGATGAACGTGGTACCTTCAGGCGTTTGGAAATTGCTCCCAAGGATGAACCAGACATGTGGAGGTCTACAATTTTGTTTCTGAGGTCTTGGCTGATTTCCCCATGATGTCAAGCAAAGAGGCACGGAGTTTGAAGGTAGGCCTTGAAATACATCCACAGGTACACCGCCAATTGACTCAAATGATGTCAATAAGCCTATCAAAAGCTTCTAAAGCCATGACATTTTCGGTAATTTTCCAAGCTGTTTAAAAGCATAGTCAACTTAGTGTATGTAAACTTCTGACCCACTGGAATTGTGATACAGTGAATAATTAGTGAAATAATCTGGTCTGTTAAGTAATTTTTCCAACAATTGTTGTGTCACGCACAAAGTAGATGTCCAAACCGACTTGCCAAAACTATAGTTTGTTAACAAGAATTTTGTGGAGTGGTTGAAAAACTAGTTTTAACGACTCCAACCTAAGTGTATGTAAACTTCCGACTTCAACTGTACATAACTTTAACCCATTGTATAACAGAGATTCTCAAATTGAAATGTTGCATTTGTACATACACAACCGTTGAAAAGTTTGGGGTCACTTAGACATTTCCTTGTTTTTGAAAGAAAAACACCTTTTTTTCCATTAAAATGACAATCAGATTGATCATAAATACAGTATAGACATTGTTAATGACTATTGTAGCTGGAAACGGCAGATTTGTTTTAATGGAATATCTACATAGGCGTACAGAGGCCCATTATCAGCAACCATCAGATTGTATTAATCACATGCGTCGAATACAACAGGTAGACCTTACAGTGAAATGCTTACTTACGAGCCCCTAACCAACAACGCAGTTTAAAAAAAATACAGACAAGAGATAAAAGTAACAAGTAATTAAAGAGCTGTAAAATAACAATAGAAAGACTATATACAGGAGGGGTACCGAAACACTGAAAGGGAAAAAAGGATTCTGCTAGTCCGTGGTGAGTAATCGCAGTCCTGATGTCTAGAAGTTATTTTCGGTCATAAGAAATGGGAGTGGCAACATTACGTACACAATACGTTTTAAAAAAAAGTTACAAACAACGCAAATAAACGAACAAAAGACCACAATCGGCTGGGGGCACGTCTGCCTTCTTCTCCCGCGCCATCTTATCACTCCTGTGTTCCAATGGCACGTTGTGTTGGCTAATCCAAGTTTATCATTTTAAAAGGCTAATTGATCATTAGAAAACCCTTTTGCAATTATGTTAGCAGAGCTGAAAACTGTTTTGCTGCTTAAAGCAGCAATAAAACTGGCCTTCTTTAGACTAGTTGAGTATCTGGAGCATCAGCATTTGTTGGTTCGATTACAGGCTCAAAATGGTCAGAAACAAAGAACTTAATAATATATTAGACTTTATCTTTGTTGAATAAGTTCCTCCAGTTCTTTTTGTTATTCCGTGCCTCTATGGTACAGTTTTTATTGCTATCTGTATTGTTAGTCTTAACTCTTTTGACCTAAATTGCTTCTGTTTTAAAGATGAGTATTGAATTGCATGGACTCTAAAGGCACATTTAAAAATGTCCAATACAATAAGGGGATCTGCTATGTTGGAAAAAGTCCGTTATAAATTCTTCTGTCCTGGTTAAAAACAAGTTGTCATCCAATAGGCTTTGATAAAATGTCCAATATCCTCGTCCACGTGGAAATTCTGTAAGAGTAATGTACAGTGCATTCGAAAAGTATTCAGACCCCTGGATTTTTCCACATTTTGTTACGCTACAGCCTTATTCTAAAATGGATGACATTGTTTTTCCCCCTCACTCACACACACAATACCCCATAATGACGAAGCAAAAACAGTTTGGGACACTTGTGCAAATGTATAAAAAGTAAAACTGATATCACATTTACATAAGTATTCGCGTCTTCTTGGGTATGACACCACAAGCTTGGCACATCTGTATTTGGGAGTTTCTCCCTTCTCTGCAGATCCTCTCAAGCTCTGTCAGGTTGGATGTGGAGTGTCGCTGCACAGCTATTTTTAGGTCTCTCCAGAGACGTTAGATCGGGTTTAAGTCTGGGCTCTGGCCGGGCCACTCAAGGATATTCAGAGACTTGTCCCAAAGGCACTCTTTCGTTGTCTTGGCTGTGTACTTAAGGTCATTGTCCTGTTGGAAGGTGAACCTTCATCCCAGTCTGAGGTCCTGTGTGTTCTGGAGCAGGTTTTCATCAAGGATCTCTACTTTGCGCCGTTCATCTTTCCCTCGGTTCTGACTTGTCTCTCAGTCCCTGCCGCTGAAAAACATCCACACAGCATGATGCTGCCACCACCATGCTTCGCCGTAGGGATGGTGGCAGGTTTCCTCCAGACGTGACACTTGGCATTCAGGCCAAAGAGTTCAATCTTGGTTTCATCAGAGAATCTTGTTTCTCATGGTCTGAGAGTCTTTAGGTACCTTTTGGCAAACTCCAAGCAGGATATCATTGTGCCTTTTACTGAGGAGTGGCTTCTGTCTTGCCACTAGCATAAAGACCTGATTAGTGGAGTGCTGAAGAGAGTCTTGGTGGTTCCAAACTTCTTCCATTCAATAATGGAGGCCACTGTGTTCTTGGGGACCTTCAATGCTGCAGAAATGTTTTGGTACCCTTCCCCAGATGTGTGTCTTGTCTCTGAGCTCTACGGACAATTCCTTTGACCTCATGGCTTTGTTTTTACTCTGACATGCACTGTCAACTGTGGGACCTTATATAGACGGGTGTGTGCCTTTCCAAATATTTTCCAATCATAATAAATGCTTCTACAACTTGGAGTCCATCTCAAGGATGATCCATGGAAAAAGGATGCACCTGAGCTCAATTTCAAGTCTCAAAGCAAAGGGTCTGAATACTTAAGCAAATAAGCTGGTTTTCATTTGTAATAAATGTGCAAACATTTCTAAAAACCTGTTTTCGCTTTGTCATTATGTGATATTGTGTGTAGATTGCTGAGGATTTGTATTTTTTAAATCAATTTTAGAATAAGGCTGAAAAGTAACTAAATTTGGATGAAGTCAAGGGATCTTAATACCTTCCGAAGGCACTGTATCACTTAGACATTTTCTTGTTTTTTTTTAGATCGGAATATTTAAGCCTAGTTCCAACATTTCCATGATATTCTTGATGTACTTAAGTGCATGTGGGTGATAGTTTAATGTTATTACCTTTACAAACCATTGAGGTATTTAAAACCGTATTATAATCACCCTCAATAATAGTATTTTATTGCTTGTAGTTTTGAAAAAAATATTCCATATATATTCAAAAAAGAGTGGATCATCATTATTTGGACCGTATAGAATAATGAGCCAAATCGGTTTTTGGTCCAATAACATATTTAAAAGAATCCATCTACCTTGTGGATCTGTTTGGACAATTTGCATAGTTAATATCATCACCCCTTTTTGAGTTTCTTTGCCCATGGGTGTAGTATATTTCGCCCAACCTGTCCTTTTTACACACAACTTCATCAAAGATTGTTCAATGAGTTTCCTGTAAATTATATTATATTCCTTCTCTTTTAGCCAGGTAAATACTCCATTTGCCATAATGAGATACAGTACAAGTTTCAATTCCATTTAACATATGTTTGTAAGCTTACCATTAAAAAGTACCATGATGATTGAGTATCCATATACAGTAGCTGTGGCATGATATTTGCACTGCTACCGAGTAAACCTCCCATTGTTCTCCACTATTCCACTCGCTAAAACCTTCCCAAGTCGGGTTGTCGTCCATCTGGATCTTAGGGCCTTTGAAAGACTGGGACTGTTTGAGGTTACCCTGGGGGTCGGTTGTGGCTACACCAGTGCCATGATTACTGTATATATGTGATAACCTTTGTATGCTTGCAATGAGCAATGGTGGGAAAGTACTGGGTAAATGGAGATGTACTGCTTTAGACGTGTTTTTCTCATTTCAGATACTTTGTATCTAATCCAATGCAACAATGTTAAGGTATGATTGATGGTAGGTTGTCCACACCACTTGTATAAAGAGCGTTGTCTCCTGTTTCGCCGCACAGATCTTTACTATAGACTACTGAGGTATTCTGTATGTGAATCTCTGTCTGCAATTGCGTTTTATTACTAAAGAGTTTTATACCAAGGTTCCTGTGTCATCTATCTGGATGACTGATTGGTAAAGGAAACATACACACACACCCCCCCATGCAAAGGACCACCTAACATTTGGCGAGCTTGCCATGAGTGAGTGACCACTGCGTCTGGATGATCTTCGTCCCACTGTGCAGCTCAAATGATAAGGTAAGCAGACGCCTGTTAAACCAAAGGTCTTAAATTTGAAAAGCACTGTGTGGTTGAGGACTCATTCCAGTATGTAAGTGGCATCTCACTCATGGGGTTGATAATTACAGGAACAGTCAATACCTACATTTATGTACAAGCCCAAAATAGGATGTATATGTGATGAATGACACAGAATCCCAGGTGTAATAGTTAGAAATTCCTGAGGGTCTAATGGAACCTTGTGTGAGGAACTTGGTTATAGATTAGGATGAACCAAGTCAGTACTGAGGTACTGGGTGACAAGTGATTGAATATGTTATATGCGCATGGTGTCCTTACCTGAGGGAAGTTACGGGTTTTTAAAGAATTGTTGTGTATGGTGTTCTTACCTGAGGGAAAGCACGGGCTTTTAAAGAATAGTTGAGTATGGTGTCCTTACCTGAGGGAAGGCACGGGTTTTTAAAGAATAGTTGTGTATGGTGTTCTTACCTGAGGGAAGGCACGGGCTTTTAAAGAATAGTTGTGTATGGTGTCCTTACCTGAGGGAAGGCACGGGTTTTTAAAGAATAGTTGTGATTGGTGTTCTTACCTGAGGGAAGGCACGGGCTTTTAAAGAATAGTTGTGTATGGTGTCCTTACCTGAGGGAAGGCACGGGTTTTTAAAGAATTGTTGTGATTGGTGTTCTTACCTGAGGGAAGGCACAGGTTTTTAAAGAGTTGTTGTGTATGGTGTTCTTACCTGAGGGAAGGCACAGGTTTTTAAAGAATAGTTGTGTATGGTGTTCTTACCTGAGGGAAGGCACAGGTTTTTAAAGAGTTGTTGTGTATGGTGTTCTTACCTGAGGGAAGGCACAGGTTTTTAAAGAGTTGTTGTGTTTGGTGTTCTTACCTGAGGGAAGACACTGGTTTTATGTATGGTGTTCTTACCTGAGGGAATACACTGGTTTTATGTATGATGTTCTTACCTGAGGGAATACACTGGTTTTATGTATGGTGTTCTTACCTGAGGGAATACACTGGTTTTGTTTTGATATATGTATAATTGGTGGGATTATAGATTTGGTGTGGGACAATTGTTGTATGAATTGTGTATTTGATAACAATGAATGGATATATGCTAGTCAATATCAAGAATTTCTATGTACTGAAATAAATCTAGACTGGTATTAAGACTAGTACAAGAAGGGACACATTTGCGAATTTCGTGTTGGGAAAGACATGTTGAGAGTTTACTCTTCCATGACATCCACAAGAGAGGAGAGAGGGAGACCCCCATACTGAAGTTAAAATACAATTGAAACCAATTATGGTTATTTACCACACATATGTGGAACCATTTACAGGAGCGTGGTTCGTGAATAAATGTAGTGAAACTAAAGAAGAGGGGTTATAGAAAATAGAACTGGGTTGGGTATATCATCCTGTTACGTTCTACTACCTGTATACGGGGATAGAACTGGGGTTTTCTACACTACCATACAGATAAGTCACTCAGTCCACATGTTAAGCGATTTTTTATCTATAATGACTATAGATATTGAATTTGAAATTAACTCTCATATTGAGGTAATTATTTTTTATAAAAGAAACATTGAACATAGTCATATCTCTGGTAAAGCAGGTGAGCTGGTTCTACTCTTTTGTGGGGTTTGTGATGGAAAACTGAGCATGTTGAGAATAACATGTCAACCCCGTTACCCATAGCTAGAAGTGTTTTAAAAATACAACAATTGTTAAGCTTGCATTCAACTGCCCCTCCCTGCTGCACACAACAAGCTTCCATTCCCCCTGTCACAAGGGGATTCATGGCTGATTTAAGAATGAAAACTCAACCCTGTTACTTTAATGTCACTTACTATATCCATTTTATTCTTTACCCCTTGAGATGGTAAAATATAGTTTTTTATTAAGTTGAACATGTGCTCTTTATGGCAATGTTAAAATTAGGTGAATCGTTTATACTACCCAAAATGTACTCTATTTGTGAAACGACCCCTGTATTACATCTCATTAATGCCGGTTGCCAGCTCTATGGTTCATACTGTTGTAAACAACAGTATCTTGCCAGGTGGTATCACACAACAGTATCATTAAATGGAGTGTAAATGGAATGATGTATAGATTGCTCAAAAGCTGTATATTTTTGTACTATATATGGCTCTGTACTGTTGATAGAGCTCTCTGTAACAACACCATTGCAGCATAAATACGAAAAGTTTGATCGGGCTACGACAGTAGGATTCCATGAGAGTTACAAATTATAACATTCACACTGCTTTGACTTGATAAATACCACAATTTGGATTATCTCTGTTTTATACTCGGAGGGGTTAAGCATAAATGAGGCTACTGGTAGTTG
This sequence comes from Oncorhynchus tshawytscha, assembly GCF_018296145.1. Taxonomy (NCBI): domain Eukaryota; kingdom Metazoa; phylum Chordata; class Actinopteri; order Salmoniformes; family Salmonidae; genus Oncorhynchus; species Oncorhynchus tshawytscha. The sequence goes on along the minus strand of NC_056459.1, from coordinate 908,076 downwards.
TCTTGAATTACCACTTACCAGAGGTACCTGACACCCACTGAAAAGGCAATATTGACCCTTGGTCCCCAGAGTCAACTTTGTCTGGGCTATTACCGCACAGCCAAACATCTGAGGGAGAGAGAGAGAGGGACGGAATGGGGATAGAGGAGAAAGAGCGGGAGAGGCATGGGGGAGAGCAATGTTCCACGGTCAAGTTAGTACAGTCAACATGCATGCTAGACAAACGTCTAGAAGCAGTTTATTGCATCTCAAGAAATAAGTATGACATGAAGTACATTTTAAAATCAGAAGCCTTGGACTGTTGCTACACAGGCCATTAACACCACACCTACAGAAGTATCTGGCAATCATGAAGATCACATGAAAGTTGACCCATATTTTAGAGTACATGTAGCAATGCTTTAGTTCAGGGCTGGTCAACAATCTTCAAAATTACTTCAGTTTGTCCTCGTGCAGCAGCAAAAAGGTAGGCGTTACACTTGTTTTCTGGACAGACCATTTAATTGTTGCGAGAAGTAGCCTACTTTTTTAGTACTTCATCTTAGTTCATAGAAATGGCATCACAAGCATTATTTTGTGTGTGATCAACACAAAAATCAAAAGCTTCTTAGTGTGATGCTTATTGAGGCAAAAGGGGTACAGAGTTCCTCTTGTGAGTGTGACTTCATCCCAAATGGCACCCTATTCCTTATATAGTGCACAAATTTTGACAAGGACCCTCGACAGGTTGTTTTTCAAATTCAAACAAGCATCACAATTTCATAAAACACTATCACTATTGTTCAGTCATAAATTCACATTGCAGAATCTGAAAAGGACTTTAAAAAAAATACATATACATTGAGAATTTTCTGGTGCCTGATTTAAGCTGAGCTCTTTCTGCAAACAAACTTGCTATTCACAAAAGGGTTACTTGACTTAAGTTTAGTCCATACCGTTTCCTGCCTAGCTTATCAGTGGTGGATTAAGAATCACACAGCCATGCTATACGTTTTACCAATGCATAAATACTCAGGGTTTTTGGTCATCAAAGTTGGTTCTAGCCTGAGTGCCAGTCTGTTGCACCATCATGCCAACTCAATGGCATTGGCAAGAGCACAATCAGATCTGGAACCAGGCTAAGTTGATCCAGCCTGCCCATAGAGCAAAGCAATATAAACAGGCTTCATTAAATCCTTACCGAATATACAACCAACCCTAAACATTACTTTACTGCCATGTGCCACAATACAGTGAAATAATGTCTAAAAATGATGACCTTCCGAGCTCCAAATCAATAGGTATATCTCCCGCCTCCAAATAATTTGTGCATGTCCAAAAATGTGTGTTGCCACCTGGGGAAAACATTTGCTTAATATACTGGTAAGTCCGTTGCACAAAGTTCTGTTGGAGGTTGATAAGGTATTTTACGTATCACATAATATACAGTTCTCCCCCATATTCAGTGATAAATACATGGCTGCCAACTATTTCTAAACCATGACCATGTACAGTTCTCAGTGTCAGGTTATTTTCACATACAGACCTATGATTAGACACAATTGTATGCAAATTAATACGATTGCAGTCCTAAATATGATCTGCCATAATAAGGCCCCTATCCCCTATGTAGTGAATGGCTCTGGTCAAATGTAGTGCACTATATAGGGAATTGGGTGTCACTTGGGACATATATTTGAGTTTCTCCATGTTGACCATCTTGGGGAAAAACAGGGAGCACTTTATTGTGGACAAAGATACAACATTCAAAAATAAGTAGACAAACTTCTACTGTCTATCATTTTGAGGTGAACTGTGCCTCAGGCTTCACAACTTCGGAAGAAAGAGCTCGTCTTTGGCTGAGTGGGAGACCGAGCAGGTGGAGCTAGAATCTGATCCAGCCCTCAAGCGGAGACTTGCGTGTCCAGATCTGAGGAGATGGTGTTTGGGAAATGATTATGGAAATCCAACAAAGAACAAGACTATCTACCTTTGTTACAACATCTTTATCAAACTGGAGCGTTGCAAAGTTCGCTATTTGCTAATATGAGGAGTTATATTTGAACCCAACCCTGAAGCACTTACAGGACCTTACGTCTAAATCTAAATAACTTGGCCATTTGACAAGTACATGCCCATACCTCTGTACACTTTTGGCCCCTGCTCTTGACCCCTTTGTAACCCTTCTCTCCAAATATCATTGAACCAGAGAAAAGAAAGAATCAAAGGACATGATTACTGAAGAGAAGAGATTGAAGAGAGTATATATGCAAGAATGTATAATGCTGTAATTTGAGAATGATGACTACACATTAGAATCAGCACTGCCCTGTCAATATCAACTTTGTATTGGTATGTCCGAGGGTTGTGTTGTGTTCTTGCCATCATACAAACACCTTGTCATGCCAAAGAAAAAAGGCCAGTGACCAGGCCAAGGATGGCTGAGTGCTCCTACCAAACTGTCCTGGTCAAAACTGGCCATTGAATCAGCCTAGCGATGAGAAGAACTCTTACATCTCTTTGAAAACCTGGCCAAATACCTCAGACTCCTGGATCATCACTCAGTTTGGGCCCAAGCTGAACCCAAACCCCCACTGATCATCAAACGGGTCCTGCTGGTCACCGCCACCTTAAGAACCATCAAAGTACATTCCATCCTACTTTTCATCTTCATCATGTGTCATGCCATCAAAGAAGTGGTCTCTGAGCAAGATTAGGAGAAGTGAGCAAGGAGAAACTTTAAGGAGATGTAATGTTGCATCTAAGCAGCTGTGCTTGTACAAAGAAGTAATAGCATTTTGCTTGTTTTGGGGGGACACAGCTACATCACAACCTACACTTTAGCCCCACCTTCTGTTCAAAATCTTCTAGCACGAAATACTTATTTTGTGGTAGAAGACAAGCCAATAAAATACTTATCATTAAATAGCTTGCTAAACATATACAGTGCCTTGCGAAAGTATTCGGCCCCTTTGAACTTTGCGACCTTTTGCCACATTTCAGGCTTCAAACATAAAGATATAAAACTGTATTTTTTTGTGAAGAATCAACAACAAGTGGGACACAATCATGAAGTGGAACAACATTTATTGGATATTTCAAACTTTTTTAACAAATCAAAAACTGAAAAATTGGGTGTGCAAAATTATTCAGCCCCCTTAAGTTAATACTTTGTAGCGCCACCTTTTGCTGCGATTACAGCTGTAAGTCGCTTGGGGTATGTCTGTATCAGTTTTGCACATCGAGAGACTGAAATGTTTTCCCATTCCTCCTTGCAAAACAGCTCGAGCTCAGTGAGGTTGGATGGAGAGCATTTGTGAACAGCAGTTTTCAGTTCTTTCCACAGATTCTCGATTGGATTCAGGTCTGGACTTTGACTTGGCCATTCTAACACCTGGATATGTTTATTTTTGAACCATTCCATTGTAGATTTTGCTTTATGTTTTGGATCATTGTCTTGTTGGAAGACAAATCTCCGTCCCAAGTCTCAGGTCTTTTGCAGACTCCATCAGGTTTTCTTCCAGAATGGTCCTGTATTTGGCTCCATCCATCTTCCCATCAATTTTAACCATATTCCCTGTCCCTGCTGAAGAAAAGCAGGCCCAAACCATGATGCTGCCACCACCATGTTTGACAGTGGGGATGGTGTGTTCAGGGTGATGAGCTGTGTTGCTTTTACGCCAAACATAACGTTTTGCATTGTTGCCAAAAAGTTCAATTTTGGTTTCATCTGACCAGAGCACCTTCTTCCACATGTTTGGTGTGTCTCCCAGGTGGCTTGTGGCAAACTTTAAACACTTTTTATGGATATCTTTAAGAAATGGCTTTCTTCTTGCCACTCTTCCATAAAGGCCAGATTTGTGCAATATACGACTGATTGTTGTCCTATGGACAGAGTCTCCCACCTCAGCTCTAGATCTCTGCAGTTCATCCAGGGTGATCATGGGCCTCTTGGCTGCATCTCTGATCAGTCTTCTCCTTGTATGAGCTGAAAGTTTAGAGGGATGGCCAGGTCTTGGTAGATTTGCAGTGGTCTGATACTCCTTCCATTTCAATATTATCGCTTGCACAGTGCTCCTTGGGATGTTTAAAGCTTGGGAAATCTTTTTGTATCCAAATCCGGCTTTAAACTTCTTCACAACAGTATCTCGGACCTGCCTGGTGTGTTCCTTGTTCTTCATGATGCTCTCTGCGCTTTTAACGGACCTCTGAGACTATCACAGTGCAGGTGCATTTATACGGAGACTTGATTACACACAGGTGGATTGTATTTATCATCATTAGTCATTTAGGTCAACATTGGATCATTCAGAGATCCTCACTGAACTTCTGGAGAGAGTTTGCTGCACTGAAAGTAAAGGGGCTGAATAATTTTGCACGCCCAATTTTTCAGTTTTTTATTTGTTAAAAAAGTTTGAATTATCCAATAAATGTCGTTCCACTTCATGATTGTGTCCCACTTGTTGTTGATTCTTCACAAAAAATACAGTTTTATATCTTTATGTTTGAAGCCTGAAATGTGGCAAAAGGTTTCAAAGTTCAAGGGGGCCGAATACTTTCGCAAGGCACTGTAGCTAGTCAGCTCAACTAGTTAGGGCGCTGGTTTAATTGGCTTCAAGACAGATTATTAACAGGGGTTATGCAGTGCCATTCATGTTATTAGCAATCTACACTGAACAATAATATAAAATGCAACAATTTCAAAGGTTTTACTGAGTTATATAAGAAAGTCAGTAAAGGAAATCAGTAAATTGAAAAAAATTATTAGTACTGATCAATGGATTTCACAACTGGAAATACATATTTATACATATACAACATGCATATACAACATGCATATGTTGATCACAGCTACCTTAAAAAAAAAGTTAAGGGCTTGGATCAGAAAACCAATCAGTATCTGGTGACCACCATTTGCCACATTCAGCACAACACATCTCCTTTGCATAGATTTGATCAGGCTGTTGATTGTGGCCTGTGGAATGTTGTCCCACTCCTCTTCAATGGCTATGTGAGGTTTCTGGATATTGGCTGGAACTGGAACATGCTGTCGTGCATGTCGATCCAGAGCATCCTAAATATGCTCAATGGGTGACATGTCTGGTGAGTATGCAGGACATGGAAGAACTGGGACATTTTCAGCTTCCAGAAATTGTGTTCAGATCCTTGTGACATTATCATGCTGAAAACATGCAATGGCGGCGAATGAATGGCACGGCAACGGGCCTCAGAATCTCATCACGGTATCTGCCATAGGTCAAATGGAATTGTGTTTGTTGTCCGTAGCTTATGCCTGCCCATACCATAACGGCATCATGGGGAATTTGGTTAAGAAAGTTGACATCCGGAAACTGCTGGCCAATATGACGCCACGCGATGCTGTCTGCCATCTGCCCGGTACAGTTGAAACCATGAAGAGCACACTTCTCCAGCGTGCCAGTGGCCATCTAAATTGAGCATTTGCCCACTGAAGTCGGTTACCACCCCGAACTGCAGTCGGGTCAAGACCCTGGTGAGGACAACCAACTTCCTTGACGTCCTGCCAAATTCTCTAAAATGACTTGAGGCGGCTTATGGTAGAGAAATTAACATTCATTAACAGCTCTGGTGGACATTCTTGCAGTCAGCATCCCAATAGCATTCTCCCTCAATAGTTTAGACATCGGTGGCATGTGTTGACAAAACTGCACATTTTAGAGTGGCCTTTTAATGTCCCCCAGCACAAGGTGCACCTGTGTAAAGATCATCCTTTTAATCAGTTTTGTTGATATGCCACACCTGTCAGATGGATGGATTAGCTTGGCAAAGGAGAAATGCTCACTAACAGATTTGTGCTAAAAAATTGAAAAAATCTTTTTCATATGTAAAGTTTGTAAGATCTATTATTTCAGCACATGAAACACTGGCCCAAGACTTTACATGTTCAGTTTATATTTGTGTTCATAATAGTTAGCCAGCCAAGTGGCTAATTTTGCTAGCTAGCAAGTAACTGGCCGCTGTTCTTGCAATCCAGCCTGAAGCAATGCTTCAGGTACAGTGGGGCAAAAAAGTATTTAGTCAGCCACCAATTGTGCAAGTTCTCCCACTTAAAAAGATGAGGCCTGTAATTTTCATCATAGCTACACTTCAACTACGCAGACAAAATAAGAAAAAAAATCCAGAAAATCACATTGTTGGATTTTTAATTAATTAATTTGCAAATTATGGTGGAAAATAAGTATTTGGTCACCTACAAACAAGCAAGATATCTGGCTCTCACAGACCTGTAACTTCTTCTTTAAGAGGCTCCTATGTCCTCCACTCATTACCTGTATTAATGGCACCTGTTTGAACTTGTTATCAGTATAAAAGACACCTGTCCACAACCTCAAACAGTCACACTCCAAACTCCACTATGGCCAAGACCAAAGAGCTGTCAAAGGACACCAGAAACAAAATTGTAAACCTGCACCAGTCTGGGAAGACTGAATCTGCAATAGGTAAGCAGCTTGGTTTGAAGAAATCAACTGTGGGAGCAATTATTAGGAAATATGAATGAATGGGGCCATGTATCGTGAGATTTTGAGTGAAAACCTCCTTCCATCAGCAAGGGCATTGAATATAAAACGTGGCTGGGTCTTTCAGCATGACAATGATCACAAACACCCCGCCCGGGCAACGAAGGAGTGGCTTCGTAAGAAGCATTTCAAGGTCCTGGAGTGGCCTAGCCAGTCTCCAGATCTCAACCCCATGGAAAATCTTTGGAGGGAGTTGAAAGTCCGTGTTGCCCAGCAACAGCCCCAAAACATCACTGCTCTAGAGGAGATCTGCATGGAGGAATGGGCCAAAATACCAGCAACAGTGTGTGAAAACCTTGTGAAGACTTACAGAAAATGTTTGACCCCTGTTATATACCCTTTGGCAATGACAAAGTATTGAGATCAACTTTTGTTATTGACCAAATACTTATTTTCCACCATAATTTGCAAATAAATTCATTAAAAATCCTACAATGTGATTTTCTGGATTTTTTTCCCTCATTTTGTCTGTCATAGTTGAAGTGTACCTATGATGAAAATTACAGGCCTCTCTCATCTTTTTAAGTGGGAGAACTTGCACAATTGGTGGCTGACTAAATACTTTTTTGCCCCACTGTATATCGCCTTCGGCCCTCCAGGTACCATGAAACAGATCAAATGCGCTCATTTAAATCAAACGTTAGATGTAAAACTTGGCTTCAACCACTAGCATAAAAAAAATAATTTATGCTCTGGACACTACACTGACAGACACAGCAAACCTTCTTGCCACAACTCACATTGATGTGCCATCCTGGATGATCTGCACTACCTGAGCCACTTGTGTGGGTTGTGGACTCCATCTCACGCTACCACTAGAGTGAAAGCACCGTCAGCATTCAAAAGTGACCAAAACATCAGCCAGGAAGCATAGGAACTGAGAAGTGGTCTGTGGTCACCACCTGCAGAACCACTCCTTTATTGGGGGTGTCTTGCTAATTGCCTATAATTTCCACCTGTTGTCTATTCCATTTGCACAACAGCATGTGAAATGTATTGTCAATCAGTGTTGCTTCCTAAGTGGACAGTTTGATTTCACAGAAGTGTGATTGACCTGGAGTTACATTGTGTTGTATAAGTGTTCCCTTTATTTTTTTTGAGCAGTGTATATATCCATGCACTTGAAACAGCGAATGGAGGACGCTTTTCCCGTGCTTCATTTTCATGCCAGCCAGGTAGGCAGGCTATACCCCTGTTGCGAAAGAGAAGCAATGTGCTTAATATTAGGAAAGTAGGAAAGCCTATACAAAGCTGATGCGATCCTCTTTTTAAGAGGCCATCACGGTTCTCACGCAATTGCAGTCTATAAAAATGTTTCTCAACATGAGCTCGCTCTCATGTTTCGATTACATTTGCATTGCTGTTAGAAGGATTAGAGACAACAGTGCTGAGTACCAGACAAATAGCAAGTGTGGTAGGCTACTAATGACCATCAGCAGCATCCGAGCTTGGAGAAGCCAAATTATCCTGACTCAAATGTCATGTGGAATTTGACAAGTCATGATTCGTGACCGCCGGTGTGGCGGTAATAAGGTCACCATAACAGCCGTAGCACCAAGTATGCACCATGCAGAGTTCTACAGAGAAATGTTTTATTTGATACTGCTGTAACAACCCAGCCCTGAACACCCCCTTGGATGACTACAGAGCAGAGACGTCCAATCCTGTTAATATAAGGCTGTACTTGAGGGTTCCCTTCAGTTCATGTCTTTTGAACTAAGTACTGTATTCAACCAAATTATACTAAAAATAAATGAGTTAAAAAGGGAAACTTGCAGAATGACAGCCAAGACCAAGGCTGTGTTCAGCTGACTAAATTGAAAGACACTGTATTTACAAGCCACACGATACAAGCCAAAATGATGAAAATGCATTTTTCTTGTTTATTTAATTAATATTTATATATTTTTTACAAAATAAAAAACATGAAACAAAAAAGCTAACAAGTCTGATTTGAGAAGGGGGAAAGCCATTGAACAAACAAGGACTACAGTACTTGTGTGTGTGATATACACTACATGGCCAAAAGTATGTGTGGACACCTGCTCGAACATCTCATTCCAAAATCATGGGCATTCATATAGAGTTGGTCGCACCTTTGCTGCTACAACAGCCTTCACTCTGGGAAGGTTGTCCACTACATTCTAGAACATTGCTGAGGAGACTTACTTCCATTCAGCCACAAGAGCATTAGTGAGGTCGGGCATTGATGTTGGGCAATTAGGCCTGGCTCGCAGTCGGTATTCCAATTAATCCCAAAGGTGTTCGATGGGGTTGAGGTCAGGGCTCTGTGCAGGCCAGTCAAGTTCTTCCACACCGATCTCAACAAACCATTCATTTCTGTATTGCCCTCACTTTGTGTACAGGGGCATTGTCATGCTGAAACAGGAAAGGGCCTTCCCCAAACTGTTGCCACAAAGTTGGAAGCACAGAAACATCTAGAATGTCATTGTATGCTGTAGCGTTAACATTTCCCTTCACTGGAACTAAGGGGCCCGAACCATGAAAAACAGCCCCAGACCATTATTTCTCCGCCAAACTTTATAAATGGCACTATGCATTTGGGCAGGTAGCATTCGCCTGGCAGCCGCCAATCTTAGATTCGTCTGTCAGACCGCCAGAGAGCAAAGTGTAATTTATCACTCCAGAGAACACGTTTCCAATGGTGGTGAGCTTAGCACCACTCCAGCCGACACTTGGCATTGCGCATGGTGATCTTAGGCTTGTGTGCGGCTGCTCGAGCATGGAAACCCATTTCATGATGCACCGACGAGCAGTTCTGCTAATGTTGCTTCCAAGGGCAGTTTGGAACTCCGTAGTGTGTGTGTGAACGGAGGACAGACGACTTTTACGTGCTACAGCACTCAGTGGTCCCGTCCCGTGAGGCCTCCTACTTTGCGGCTGAGCCGTTGTTGCTCCTAAACATTTCCACGTCACAATAACAGCACTTACAGTTGACTGGGGCTGCGCTATCTGGGCAGAAATGTTATGAATTGACTTGTTGGAAAGGTGACATCCTACGACGGCGCCACTTTGAAAGTCAATGAGCTCTTCAGTACAGGCCATTCTACGGTCAATGTTTGTTTATGGAGTGATGGCTGTGTGCTCAATTTTATACACCTGAAATAGCTAAATAGACTATCAATAAGTGTCCACATACTTTTGGCCATATAGTGTATAGGTACACACACACTCATCCATCCATTTAAAAAACACAGTACAAAAAGAAAATCACTGACAAAAAAAAAGTAACATTTTGTCCATCAGTAATCATTGCTGTAGGTTTCGTAATAATATATTGGGGGGGGACAGGTGGAGTGAGCGTGTAGGGGATTAGAAAAATAACTCGAACACATAGGTAAGGGTGTGCCCTGGCCTCCCGTACATCAATTTTGTACTGCAGAATCTACAAAATGTTTTAAAAAATTAAATCACGGGTAAAGCTAATTTGCAACATAAAATAATGGGAAATCAATTGGTATCAGTTTGAGGGACCACCAGTGTACACACACAATATAGATATCTATATCTAGATTGATATATATATATCTATGGTAAAAAATAAACTTCACAACTCCTCTGTCAATTTAGAGAAACCATTAGTGAAACTAAAATGTTGTAAAAACCAAATGGGAAACCAAGGAAAAGTTCATCTGCGTTTGGGTTTAGGGTGGGAACAGTACATTTTGACCAAGTATAAGGGGGTGAGGGGAGAAATAGAAAGCCAGCCTGTCCCCCACCTTCAGATTTTTCTTTGCTCCTCCCATCAGTAAAAACAAAAACATTATTTCTTTTAGAAAACAGTTCTATGTTACATACAACAGAGTGAAAGGGGGGTTGAACACGATACAAAATTCCAAACACTCAATAATCAGCTCTTAACAAACTGTTACTATAACCATTTAACTCCACCCCGCTCTCTTTTTAAGACTGCCCCCATGCTCTCCTCGCCACACTAGTGCTTTCCCTCAGCACATCGCCACCCATGGCAGTGGTAAGTACTGCCGGTGTGCTGAGCCAAGAGAATGGGATCACTGTAGGAGAGAGGGGGTTATATGGAGACCATTTGTGGGGAAGGATGCCCCCCTTTGTCAGACTTCGGGACAGGGGGCTGGATGATGGGCGGGTGTTAGTTGGCCCCCCAGTTGTAGCTGTTGTATGCAGACTTGTTGATCTGGGTCTTCTGTTGAAGCGAAGCATTCTGGCTGCGCTGTCCAGTGCCACCGCTCTGTTAGAAGGAGAGAAGATAGGAAGAGGCCATAGGCAAGGTATTCTGTGCCAACTATTTCTCTCCCAAGATAGTGTGACACACACGCCGTCACACACACACACACAGTACCTGTCCGTCCTGCTGCAGATGGTGGTGCAGGATCTGCGAGTGGGGCTGCTGGTGCGGTGCCAGGATGTGCATGAAGGGGGCTGGAGCATAACCAGCCGCAGCTGGGGGGTTGATGGGACCCCCGCCGCCCAGGGCCGAGGGCAGGCTGAAGGAAGCTGCGGGTGTACCAGCGTGGAAACCCTGCTGCTTCTCATAAGACTGCTGCTGAAGGGACCAACACAATAAAGTCGGACACCCATCTTTTCTAGTCTGCAGATTTTACACTTGTTTTCCTGCATACAGACACTGGTTTTCATAACCTTTCCGTATGTTTCAGAACATTATTTTATTCTAGTGTTTATAGCATTATTCTCACCTGCTGTGTCTTTGTGTAAACAGACCCTGAAATGTCTGGGACCCCGGTGTTGCTTGATGTCACAGAGACTCCTGCAGAGGAAACAAAGGGGTTTGGACACATTTACTTCATCATGTTCACCAGGTTACAACCCCTGCAGGAGAGGCAAGAAAACCCCTGGGAGTCAGATCCACAGAGTGGTCCAGGATTAAGGCAGCAGTTTCAAATAAATTGTCAAACATGCATCACATTCTAATTAGGTGCAGGGTGAGAAACTCCACACAGAAACATTAAGGCTTGTACATGATTTGCTCCTACACCATTATCGATCCTATAGGACTCCTAGTACATGGTTTGATTTCCTCCTACAACTCAGACTGCCCCATTGAAGCATGCGCATTGATTTTGTGATGTTGCCAGGTAACCCATCTCTATCTATACACCTTGGATCAAAACTCAGTACAGGGCTGTATAGGAGCAATACAGGACTTAAGATGGTCACTAGATGCTAATACACAGTATCAGATGCATCAATGTAAGAGAAGGAGAGTGGAAAAAAAAGGCAGCAGGAGAATGAAAGAATGAGATGAGGTAAAAAAATTGAAATTAAAATAAAAAAGAGGATGCAAAGAAAGATGTGGCAATGTATCAGTTCCAGTCAGGCATGGCAATGAGGGTCTGACTATCTGGTGGCAGCTACGTATTGTTCTGGCAAACCACTGTCCCACTGCACTCAGAGGTCAGAAGCATCCATTTCAAGGGAAAAGCCAGAGAAGAGGCAAAGCCTGAAACCCCCGATGCTTCCAGTTTCTTCCAACCTGCTCAGGCGTTTCTTTTACGTCTGCTGTGTTAGGTTAGTCCCCCTGTATCGCCATTGGAGACGAAGGACAGGGTCAACAAATGTGCGGCACAGAGAACAGAGACTAAAACCCGAGATTCTAACCTCAGGCGGTCACTCAAACGACAACTCCAGTTTACCGTTACCTGGCATCAAACTCAGGAAATTCACTTTAACTACATAAAAAAACACAATCCCTTTTATCTGCTATAGTTGAGACAAAATATACAGAGTTTGAGGGAGAGTATCACTTTGTAAACATGATACCATCACACCCCAGTCTCCTATCCCCATTTGAGAGCATGGCAGTTCAACAGGCAGGGCCTCCATTTTGTCACTCGTTCACCACCCTTGGTGTGTGTATCCTTGGTGTGTGTTATCCTCCACACAGGACAACAGGCAGAGAGGTACTGCTGACACATACATTTACGCAAGCACACGTTGGTGGAAAGCTGGCAGCAGAGTGTGCATGGACCAGGGCTACTCAACTGTTAAGTGGTAGTATTGGGGCATGGAGGCAGAGGGTGGCGGTTGACTGCATAACGGGCATTTGTGTGGTGCAGACGGTAAGCAGCGATGAGTGAGAGGATGGAGGTGATGACGGCGCGAGGAAGTGAGGGTTGGCGTGTGGCGGCACTCACCGACTCCAGGCCCGCTGACAGAGCTGGCTTGCTTGTTTTGTGCAGAAGCGGCGGCGGCCACGGCAGTGCCGTATCCACCCTTACAGAAATCCCCACTCCCTGAAGCCTGGCCCATATCCTCATAGCCTGAAACAGTCAGACGCAGCCCACAGCGTTAGACACACCAGGCAGGGTTAGGGGGTGTCAGGCGGGGCGGGGTGGAGGCAGGAAGCAGAAGGTGGTGCAGATAGCAGAAGGTGCTGTGTGACCAAGCGGATAGAGGGAGAGAGATAGGATGATGGAAGGATAGAGGTGAAGTTTTAAGATGACCTCCATGTGGGAGGGGGTGGAAGGTGGCGGGTGTAGCCAGAAGACCAACTCCAGGTGTTTGAATGAGCAGAAGCAAGCAATGACAGGCAAAAGCAACAGAACACCCACCACCCTACTCCCACGAAATATATGTAGTAGAAGGGCCATCGATACAGTCCACTTTTCAACTCCAAAACTACTAAAATAGAACAAATGAACGTACGAAAAAAAAAGTACAAGGGTAAACTATATATCCTTCCCTTCCCCATTCAAAATAATAATGTAAGTTTCAGAATCATACAAATCCCATTTCTGAAAAGTGACAGAAACTTTTGAAGTCTTACAAACGCACACCCTGCAAAAAAAAGACAAACCACAAAGAGCCTCGAACTAATTAATAATCAATATTGGTCCCAGATCACTATAGCTGGCCCATACCAGACAGCACTCAGGGTTGGTGTCGGTCGAATGGTTTGATGGTAACGGTGGCAGCAGGCAGTTTGTCTCCAAGTAACAGAAACAACTCCATACCAGCTGGTCAACAACAGTGACTGTGGCTCAGGGTTTCCGTTATGAAAATGTGGTGCCGGACATTTGAACAGGAGCATTTTAAATTTACCAGACATTTGAGAAATTCAGATGGCCACGTATGCATTGGGTGCATAACCTGATTAGGCATCCACCAACAGTGGGGGGGGGGACATTGGAGGTTTCGGGTTTCACAAGGTTGTGATCATGAAAAAGGAAACTATGACATACACTGCTCAAAAAAATAAAGGGAACACTAAAATAACACATCCTAGATCTGAATTAAATATTCTTAAATACTTTTTTCTTTACATAGTTGAATGTGCTGACAACAAAATCACAAATTATCAATGGAAATCAAATGTATCAACCCATGGAGGTCTGGATTTGGAGTCACACTCAAAATTAAAGTGGAAAACCACACTACAGGCTGATCCAACTTTGATGTCATGTCCTTAAAACAAGTCAAAATGAGGCTCAGTAGTGTGTGTGGCCTCCACGTGCCTGTATGACCTACCTACAACGCCTGGGCATGCTCCTGATGAGGTGGCGGATGGTCTCCTGAGGAATCTCCTCCCAGACCTTGACTAAAGCATCCTCCAACTCCTGGACAGTCTGTGGTGCAACGTGGCGTTGGTGGATGGAGCGAGACATGATGTCCCAGATGTGCTCAATTGGATTCAGGTCTGGGGAACGGGCGTGCCAGTCCATAGCAGCAATGCCTTCCTCTTGCAGGAACTGCTGACACACTCCAGCCACATGAGGTCTAGCATTGTCTAGCATTAGGAGGAACCCAGGGCCAACCGCACCAGCATATGGTCTCACAAGGGGTCTGAGGATCTCATCTCGGTACCTAATGGCAGTCAGGCAACCTCTGGCGAGCACATGGAGGGCTGTGCGGCCCCCCAAAGAAATGCCACCCCACACCACGACTGACCCACCGCCAAACCGGTCATGCTGGAGGATGTTGCAGGCAGCAGAACGTTCTCCACGGCGTCTCCAGACTGTCACGTCTGTCACGTGCTCAGTGTGAACCTGCTTTCATTTGTGAAGAGCACAGGGCGCCAGTGGCGAATTTGCCAATCTTGGTGTTCTCTGGCAAATGCCAAATGTCCTGTGGACGTCGGGCCCTCATGGAGTCTGTTTCTGACCGTTTGAGCAGACACATGCACATTTGTGACCTGCTGGAGGTCATTTTGCAGGGCTCTGGCAGTGCTCCTCCTGCTCTTCCTTGCACAAAGGCGGAGGTAGCGGTCCTGCTGCTGGGATGTTGCCCTCCTCCACGTCTCCTGATGTACTGGCCTGTCTCCTGGTAGCGCCTCCATGCTCTGGGCACTACGCTGACAGACACAGCAAAGCTTCTTGCCACAGCTCGCATTGATGTGCCATCCTGGATGAGCTGCACTACCTGAGCCACTTGTGTGGGTTGTAGACTCCGTCTCATGCTACCACTAGAGTAAAAGCACCGCCAGCATTCAAAAGTGACCAAAACATCAGCCAAGAAGCATAGGAACTGAGAAGTGGTCTGGTCACCACCTGCAGAACCACTCCTTTATTGGGGGTCTTGCTAATCACCTATAATTTCCACCTGTTGTCTATTCCATTTGCACAACAGCATGTGAAATGTATTGTCAATCAGTGTTGCTTCCTAAGTGGACAGTTTGATTTCAACAGCAGTGTGATTGACTTGGAGTTACATTGTGTTGTTTAAGTGTTCCCTTTATTTTTTTGAGGAGTGTATTTTTTGTGTTGCGGAAAGATTGATGCATGTTTGATAGTGTTTTGATGCTGTATTGTTTGTCCTTCATGTTCTAATACCTTAATGTTACCCCTTCCTTGTGTTTTTTTTGTAAGTATATACACACACACATATATTTTTTTAAAGTGCTCAAAATGACAAAATCAAACAGATTATGCCAAATAATCTCAACATAACATTCAAGTCAAAGACGCAATGACGCGTGTCCTTACCGCGCACTTTGAACATGTTGGAACAACTGTCCACGTTTACTTTTCCTCAGCCAACAAACAGCAAAATCACTAGCCTATGCATAGGTGCGTGTGAGTTCAAGTTTGGGGAAGCAAATTTTCACCATAAAAATACACCTTTAATAAAGCATTCCATGCGTCATCGTATTTACAGAGTTATGTAAGATGGCCTACTATTTGTAATGTGATGAGTAGATTGGACAGTCATTATTTCGGCTAATAATATAACTCACTATTCTCAAAAAAAAGACTGCTCAATGAATGCATGGCTGAGCATGTGCTATAGCAGATATGTTCCTTTCTTTGCACAGGAAACACATTTCATGCAATTCTCCTACACTGAGACATTCAAAATATTTTTTAATACGACAAATTAAAGGATAGCCTACTCTGCTAACACTGGAAAACATAACAATTAGCACAACTTTGACCATATAATTGGCCTACAAGGAGAAGAGAAATAGAATATGACATCCATCTGAACTGGAGGAAATTATTGTTCCCCCCCCCCCAAAAAAAAACATTTAGTTGAACAAGAATGCTCTCCACTGGTGCCATTAAGGTGTTGTTCTCTCAATTAAGTTGAGACTTTTCCCTTAGGTTTATGGACGTGCCGCTTATGAGCATATGTCTAACTACTATCCCCCATAGTAGTAAAGTGTACTTATTCTATTGGTCTGCTTGTCTGGAAAGAAATAGCCCAGACAGACCCTGGGACAATTCGTACAACCAGTAGGCCAAGGCAACATATATTTTCTTTAAAGCAATGAATCTGATGCAACAGATCAGAACTAATTGCTTAAAATGTTGATAAACTATTTCTTAACATTATTAGAGCAGCAATGCGCACATGGCAGTAGGCAACGTACAAATGTGCATTTGGTTACCAGACAATGAAAGAAAGTTGAAAACCAGTAGAACATGAGAAATAGGCTACTGGTTTCAATGGCATATGGAAGTATTGAAATAAATTGCCTCTACAGATATGGTTTGATTTTGGATTTGCTACTTTGGAGGTAAAACATACCTCATAATTTTGTTCACATTTCAAACAATTAAGTAGCTATGTTTTCAAAATGCATACGGCCTCCAGCTCAATGCTAAGTGGTTGCCTATGCATTTGAATGGTGAATGAAAAGCGTGTTTCAATTGCCAGTTGAGAAATAAAAATAGCTCTTAAATCATGGGCCAAAAACTATTTTTGCATTTAGAATTGTTGCGCAATGAGTGGGCTTATAAAAGAGCTGCCTGACAGATTTTACACCCAAAGGCTCTGTATGCATGTGATACATAATGAATATACACTGACATGACAATTTAATTCCACATACTTATGCAAATTAACAGACCAAAAAGCATGACTGGTCAAATTTCCATCAACTGACATTTCCATCAATGAATAGGCTAAAAAAACATGTTACTTCACAGTGGGATTTTTCTTCTCCCAAACAATTGGGCGGCGCTAATTTTTTTCATATTTTTTAACAGCCTAAAGCTGGCTATTACTGGCTAACGGAAACCCTGCTGTGGCTATGCATGCTTGATTAGAAAGGTTGGAGTTCATGCCGTTTCATCCACTAGCCATGTTAAAGAACATTTGATGTTGACCGGTAATGTGGGCAATGTCAGCCTTATGCGCGGGCAAGTGTTGCATCAAATCCAAACTTTTCAATGTGAGAGGCCTACTAAATATAAAAGTGAAAGCACACATTGTCAACTAAACTGACTTTTAGTTGCATGTAGTGTAGATAGCCATTATATCAGCATGTACAGTGTACTGAATGACCCCTGAACAGATGCTGTTACACAGGGTGAGTCTTACCAGTGTTGTAACCATGGGTACCGTAGCCGCTGGCCTGCTGGAAGGCAGTTGCCGAGGCATTGACTCCAACGTTCACACCGTGCTGCTTCGACGAGGTAGGAGCCACCTAGAAACCAACACAGGTTAGAGATGAACTGGTGAACAGCATACTGGATTCTCTCAATTAAAGCGAGAAACTGTTTACAGTACATTTGTGTCCCGATTATAAATTAGGACAGTTCACAACTCATATTACAAAATGCATTTGTACATGTATCAGGAGAACATGCTCTCGTTGACTTGTAAACTTCATAATATTTTTTTTTAAGACATCCAAAACAACATCCAGACAAATCATGTGAAGCCTCACCGGGAACATAGCGGGGCCATACTGGAAGGTGTTGGGCAGGCCTGGCACGCCAGTGTAATAGGGCAGGCTGGTGTAGCTGTAGCCTGGGGGCAGCGCTGGGTTGAGGAAAGGCTGCTGCGTGGTGTGGTGCGTCTGGCTCTGGTTCTGCTGCGTCTGCTGGGCCAAAGTGGTGGCCGGCGCCGGGGACGACGCATCACCTCGACCAAACTTTGATAAGTCACCTGCCCGGGGGGGGGAAGGAGTGAGTGAAAGGGGGATGAGGGAGAGATGAGTGAGAAAAAGTGACACCTTCCATTGTGTTCAAGCAATGGGCGGGTGAGTCATTGAGATCAGTTAGTCACGGCGATTAAGGTCCGACTATCTGGTGCCAGCTGCACACTGTTCTAGCACCACTGTTCCCCTTGCATAGACATGAGACACAGGTCAGGGTCAACTGATGTGTGTTTGTTCCCAACACCAAACCGCTCCCGTCACTGTGTTAGCACTCTGTACATAGACCGTAGAATAGGAAAGTAGAGTCAGACAACAGACAGAGGTTAGAACGGTGCTTTACCAGAGTACGGGTTGTTGCTCAGGCTGCCATCTCTGCCAGTCAGTGCTGTGCTGGGGGTGGCAAACGGGATGCTGTAGTAATCCTGAGATGACAGAAGAGGCTCAGTTTTGACTTGTACGAAAGGATTATGAGACTATATATATCCAATTGCATCACATCGCAAAGTTCCTGGAAACAAATGAGTTCCAAGAACAGTTGTTCACGTCTTTAAATAACCAGCGGTTGCTAGAGTTACTAGCAAAGTCATATTTGGCCAGTCTACGCATGGATGGGTTATATGCAGATAGCTTAGACTCACCAATGGTATTCTTGTCTGGAGCATCTGTAGGTCATCATAGCCATACACCTGAGGCTGAGAAACAAGACAAAAAGGGGGGAAAAATTACTTTGGGAATTTCCCTCCAATTGCAGTATACCATTATGAAGCACTAAATCTGAACTTTTAGAAAGTGTAAAAAAAACAGAACATAGAATGACGATATGCGCAGATATAAGCAGTCAGTCACACTTCGATAGACCTTGCCATGATTTCCATGACCTAAAGGCAGGTTTAGTTGACAGAGACCGTGAGGAGTACTTACAGGGTAAGCATGCAGTAGTCCGGGAGCCATAATGTATGGGTTGGGAAGCAGAGGGGGCACTCCAGGGGGCAGGTTAGGAGGTGCTTTCCCTGTAAAGAGACCAGCAAAAACAAGACAAAAAACATGTGAAATAATAGGATGGAAATAGCATTAGAAAGAAAAAACATACAACACACTTCAAGTTATCACACCCCATCACAACTCAAATCTAAACCAGACCCCATTTACATCCCAAATGGCAACCTATTCCCTATATAGCCCATAGGGCTCCAGTCAAAAGTAGTGCACTATATAGGAAACAGTGCCATTTGTGACGCAAACCTTTACCAACAATCCATGTCTAACCTGAGGAGACTGCAGAGCTGCGTGAGGAGGTGGAGGAAGCGATAGCCTGGGCTGGTGCTCCTGTGGACATGGCTGCGGAGGCAACGGCTGGAGGTCCCATGGAGGCTACTGTGTGGAGGCCCATGGCCGCTAGGTTGCTCACAGGGGCCAAGCCCGAGGGGGCTGACTGAGACACTGTGTTCACTGAAGAGGGCTGAGGGGCCCCCATGGAGACCTGCTGAGCTGCTGCAACCACCGACGAGGAAGAGAGGACAGAGGAAGAGGGGACCGCCGAGACCGAGGAAGTGAAGGAGGAAGAGTGCAAGCTAGAGTCCTCTATGCTCTGGTGCTATAAGGATGGATGAATGGAGAGAAGAGGAGATGGTTATGATAAACATGATTAAATACCCACTAGGTTAGATTAAGAAGTATTTGATGCATCCATCACAGGAAATGCAATCTCTCACACACTCACCATTAGACTGGTGTTGGATGTGCGGACTTGGGATGGCGCGAGACTTTTCTGCTGTGTAGAAAGGGAACTGAAAGAACAAACGATCGTCCATCAATTTAGTTGAATAAAGAACCATTATCCACTGGCACTCCTACAATCCAAACTCTTCAAATTACTCAAGCCCTTCAAGAGTGGCATCTTACTTGCTGTGCTGAGGCATGGTATTCGGGGGCAGGTCTTCATTGTGCCCCAGAGCGCTGTGCGACAACTGATTGGATGTGGTCAACAAGGACACGGGCCCTGAGCCACTGTCTGTCAATGTAGCCATGGAGACTGATGCAGGCGTGGCAGAATCAGAGGCCGACTTCACAGACACTGCAGAGCCTGCTGCAGCTGGACAGAAACAGAAAGTACAGAGAGGGAGAGAAAGAGTCTGGGATTAGTGTCAACCCAGATAGACGACAGCTCTAGAACGCACTGTCTAATAGGGCAGATTTCCATTCTAAACGGTATTAACTTTTAGGGACACTGGGCGAATAGCTGTAAAATACTAATAGGACCACAAAATAACAGGCATGGTTCCCGAGTACTCAACCTACATCCAGGAAATGCATTATAATGCATGTTAGCGGATTACGACTCACACGGTTTCCACGCCGGCCATAAACACCACATTAGACTTCCTTCACTGCAAACCCTCACCTCTACCAAAATCACTCACCTTCCACAGAATGCGTCTGTATTGAATTGAATCCATTCTGAAAAAACAAGTTCAGGTGGGCTTGTTACGGTACACAAATTTAGGGGAGTCGTTTCCATAGCAACATGCTATTCAATAACAGAGGGAGCCAATCAAAGAAAAGTGAAAAACAGAGAAATTGCTTTATTTTGTATTTCTCTAAGAATCAAAGCAATATGAATAGAGGAATTAATCTCAAGGAGGTAGAGCAATAGGAATGGAGGCTCACCTCTTTCTGCGGGGAGGAGACAGGGGTGGGGAAGCGCCGGGCCTGGGGAGCCCTCTGGTCGTACATGTCAATCTGACTGGGGTTGGAGGGAATCGCCTCACTGGAGGACAAGAAGCAGAGAGATTAGATAAAGCCATGGGTTACTTTGAGATAAGAGAAGGGGTCAAAGTGGGCCCACTTTGACGCTGGTGCCCCACACATGCGTGTGTGGCGTTATAGCGGTATACAACTCATATCGTACACCAATTTTGCAGTGTCTGGTATGACCGGTGTGCTCACCAGCTGGGGCTTGTGTAGAGGCTGTTTTGAACCTGGCTTCCTGGTGTGGTGGTGTTGGCGCTGTCGTACTCCTGGAGCACAGGTTCAGAGCCAAACTGCAGTGCTCCAAACTGCAGGTTCAGCCCAGAGATGTCTGCCGAGCCAGGCATCTCCACCGCCATCGCTGGGATCTGGAATAAAATATAATAAAGATATGGTTGATGTCTGGGAAAGCAAAGTAATTATTTATGAAAAGGTAAGCAGAGTTAGGGAGGGAAACAATGGTTAGGCTAACAGTAAAGTGAATGTGTGCACACTTTTGGCTGTGAGTGAGCAACTTTTACCTATCGAAAATAATTAGAAATTAGGCGCAGCATGACCAGCCATTTTACATTGTCCTTATATCAGTGTTGAGCTGTTACCTTGGTGGTGATGGAGGTCCTCTTCTTCTGTTGCTTGAGCTTGTGCTGCTGCAGTGGCAGAGGGCTGGAACCCTGAGCATCCGATGAGTCAGGGGACACCTGGTGCCCCAAGGGGGGCACCACCATCTTGGGGAGGACAGACACAGGGGGCGCCATGTGGGACGAGGGGCTGCTCTGTGAGGGCAGGGAGGAGGAATCTGAGGAAGGGGGGAGGAAAGCGTCCAACACGGAGGTGGTGGGCTGGTAGGGATGGCGCTTGGTGAAGGGGCTGTGGACCGGAGGTTCTGGCTGGGCCTTGATGTCTGGGGGGAGAGAAGGATGGGAGAAAGGAATATAGGGGCTGCACCTGACCGCTATAAAACATCCAATTCTGAACCATGCATAAGGGCATTTAAGATGTCTTCTCTTCATAACCAGTCATGTAGGCATTTTTCAAAATCTCTGTAAACCCAAGTTAGTCTAGCCACTATGTACACCCCCTGCTTTACTTAACCATTCCAACCGTCCCTATATATCTCCTCTTACCATAGTGGCCCAGCTCTGCGGAGTTAGTGTCCCAGGAAGAAGGGGTGGGGTTGGGCTGTCCTGTCTGGGACTGCTGGGCAGCCAGCTGGGCCAAAGCTTGTGCAGTCTTAAACTGCTCCAAGAACTGGGAGCCGCTGGTCGTCCCTGTGCTGCCTCCTTTAGGGTCCCCCACCTCCCCAAAGCCCTTCCGCAGCATGTTCACCTGCAATGGGAACAAAAGAGGAACTGAAATCCTGCAAGTTTCAGGAATGAGCGTCGAACAGAATATAACAGCTGTACTGGTTTATTGCTAGAACTAGTGTTGTCACAATACCAACATTTTACTAACGAGTACATGGAAACATTTGCCCGCTTTGAGGACAATACAGTGCCACTGACACGGCCTGCAACCAAAACATGCGGCCTCTCCTTCACTGCAGCCGAGGTGAGTAAAACATTTAAACGTGTTAACCCTCGCAAGGCTGCAGGCCCAGACGGCATCCCCAGCCGCACCCTCAGAGCATGCGCAGACCAGCTGGCTGGTGTGTTCACTGACATATTCAAATCAATCCCTATCCCAGTCTGCTGTTCCCACATGCTTCAAGAGGGCCACCATTGTTCCTGTTCCCAAGAAAGCTAAGGTAACTGAGCTAAACGACTACCGCCCTGTAGCACTCACTTCCGTCATCATGAAGTGCTTTGAGAGACTAGTCAAGGACCATATCACCTCCACCCTACCTGACACCCTAGACCCACTCCAATTTGCTTACCGCCCAAATAGGTCCACAGAGGATGCAATCTCAACCACACTGCCCTAACCCATCTGGACAAGAGGAACACCTGTGTGAGAATGCTGTTCATCGACTACAGCTCAGCATTCAACACCATAGTACCCTCCAAGCTCGTCATCAAGCGAGACCCTGGGTCTCGACCCCGCCCTGTGCAACTGGTTACTGGACTTCCTGACGGGCCGCCCCCAGGTGGTGAGGGTAGGCAACAACATCTCCACCCCGCTGATCCTCAACACTGGGGCCCCACAAGGGTGCGTTCTGAGCACTCTCCTGTACTCCCTGTTCACACACGGCTGCGTGGTCACGTACACCTCCAACTCAATCATCAAGTTTGCGGACGACAACAGTGGTAGGCTTGATTACCAACAACGACGAGACTGCCTACAGGGAGGAGGTGAGGGCCCTCGGAGTGTGGTGTCAGGAAAATAACCTCACACAACGTCAACAAAACTAAGGAGATGATTGTGGACTTCAGGAAACAGCAGAGGGAACACCCCCCTATCCACATCGATGGAACAGTAGTGGAGAGGGTAGAAAGTTAAGTTCCTCGGCATACACATCACAGACAAACTGAATTGGTCCACCCACACAGACAGCATCGTGAAGAAGGCGCAGCAGCGCCTCTTCAACCTCAGGAGGCTTGTCACCAAAAGCACTCAAACTTATACAGATGCACAATCGAGAGCATCCTGGCGGGCTGTATCACCGCCTGGTACGGCAACTGCTCCGCCCACAACCGTAAGGCTCTCCAGAGGGTAGTGAGGTCTGCACAACGCATCACCGGGGGCAGACTACCTGACCTCCAGGACACCTACACCACCCGATGTTACAGGAAGGCCATAAAGATCATCAAGGACATCAACCACCCGAGCCACTGCCTGTTCACCCCGCTATCATCCAGAAGGCGAGGTCAGTACAGGTGCATCAAAGCTGGGACCGAGAGACTGAAAAACAGCTTCTATCTCAAGGCCATCAGACTGTTAAACAGCCACCACTAACATTGAGTGGCTGCTGCCATCACACTGACGCAACTCCAGCCACTTTAGTAATGGGAATTGATGGGAAATGTAAAATATATCCCTAGCCACTTTAAACAATGCTACCTAATATAATGTTTACATACCCTACATTATTCATCTCATATGTATACATATATACTGTACTCTATATCATCTACTGCATCTTTATGTAACACATGTATCACTAGCCACTAACTATGCCACTTTGTTTACATACTCATCTCATATGTATATACTGTACTCGATACCATCTACTGTATCTTGCCTATGCCGCTCTGTACCGTCACTCATTCATATATCTTTATGTACATATTCTTTATCCCCCTACACTTGTGTGTATAAGACAGTAGTTTTGGAATTGTTAGTTAGATTACTTGCTGGTTATTACTGCATTGTCGGAACTAGAAGCACAAGCATTTCGCTACACTCGCATTAACATCCGCTAACCATGTGTATGTGACAAATAAAATTTGATTTGACATTCGTAAGGTTGTGGCAGTGATGGACTGAAGATGGCGGTGTAAAATGAGTTATGCGAAATCACAATATTCATTATCTCTAAAAACGGACTAAATAGTAGCACTACACCGATGTATTTAATTGTGGGCAATAACATTCAGGCTGAATAATAACAGCAAAAAACACAAGGCCAGAGAAGTTAATTGATAAATATTTCAAACACAGTCAAGGCCAAAACATGTCGGAAAGGAACCGGGACGAAAAATGGAGAACCCAACTCCAAGACAATGCTACAAGATTCCTTGACAGACAGATGATTTATGCTTTTCGCCACCTGGTACGCCAAGAGTAGAAACCGTTCTGCTAAAAATCAGTGAATGATAAATTGGGTGCACTTGAACTAAAGTAAAGAAATAAAGGATATGAAGGGGAGACTCGAAATGAGTGACGAAAAAGCTGTGACCATGGATAAAGAAACAAGCTAAAAGATAATCAATACTGCTGAAATGGATGTTAAAAGAACATGTTTCTGAGAGAAGCCTTACCTGGAATACAGACTGTCGGATATTATTCATCCTAATCAGACAGGTTTTTTTAAATGGATGATACATTGGAGATAATATAAGACGAGTATGGGAAACAATAGAACACCGAGAATTCTGGGAAACCAGGCCTGGTATTCATAGCTAACTTTGAAAAGTAGGACAGGAACTTATATATAAATGCCTGTAATACTTCAATTTTGGAGAATCTCTGTTACACAATGGGTTAAAGTTATGGTAAATAATTGCAACTTCTCAGAAAGCATTAAACCAATGGTTTTCCACGATCAGCATGTCTATTTATTATGGCCTTCAAAACATTAGCTGTTCAAATAAGATCCAACAATAATATCAAAGGTCTAGAAATCTAGGGCTTAAAAACAAGGTGTTAACAATTCATGATTGTTCATATTTTCTTTTAAATCCACAATTTGGATCACTCCACAGCCTCTATACATTTTCTAACCTCTAGATTACAACCAAATTATGATAAATATTACGTATTGATCACTAATAAAAACAACTTTTACATTACCATGTAGTTTACCAATAAAATATTCCGACGGTGAAGTGACAAACTCGCTATTCACATCCCGAAAGAAAGAAATTCTCACAACAATAAAACATTATAGAAAGTTACCTTTACTAAGATCTTGCTACCGTGGAAAGGAAAATCGCTGTCAATTAGTGGAATTGTTTTTCCCTGATTAACTCTTTAGTCATATCCCAGTTTACCCATTTGCTAATGGCCTTGCCTACACCTATCCACTTGTTTTTTTTTTAAGGTTATATGAACAAAAATGTCGATTTTATTTAGAATTGCAAGCCAGACAATTTTAAAACGGCCTTATTTATATAATGAATATGAATTCAGAGAGCAGAGATTATTTTTTAAAAAGCATTATACTCTTACTACAGGCTTAGATCATACGAAAGTTATACTTAAATCCAAACTGGTTCTAGCAGATAAGAATGTCTCAGCCCATGTTCAAGAATGGCCTTCACAGGATCTGTACAGCCGAACATCACACCTGCGGGACAGGTACAGGATGGCATTAACAGCCCGAGTTACACCAGGAATGCACAGTCCCTCCATCAGTGCTCAGACTGTCCGCAATAAGCTGAGAGGCGCTGGACTGAGGGTTGTAGACCTGTTGTAAGGCAGGTCCTCACCAGACATCACCGGCAATAACATTGCCTATGGGCACAAACCCACCGTCACTGGACCAGACTGGACTGGCAAAAGTGCTCTTCTCTGACAATTCACGGTTCTGTCTCACCCGGGGTGATGGTTGGATTCGCGTTTATCGTCGAAGGAATGAGCGTTA
The DNA here is from genome assembly GCF_018296145.1 of Oncorhynchus tshawytscha. NCBI lineage: Eukaryota > Metazoa > Chordata > Actinopteri > Salmoniformes > Salmonidae > Oncorhynchus > Oncorhynchus tshawytscha. The sequence continues at coordinate 882,209 of NC_056459.1, read as the reverse complement.
CACCGAGGCCTGTACTCTGGAGCAGGATCAATTTGGAGATGGAGGGTCCGTCATGGCCTGGGGTAGTGTGTCACAGTATCATCGGACTGAGCTTGTCATTGCAGGCAATCTCAACACTGTGCATAACAGGGAAGACAACCTCCTCCCTCAAGTGGTACCCTTCCTGCAGGCTCATTCTGACATGACCCTCCAGCATGACAATGCCACCATACTGCTCGTTCTGTGTGCGATTTCCTGCAAGACAGGAATGTCAGTGTTCTGCCATGAGCCTGGATCTCAATCCCATTGAGCACGTCTGGGACCTGTTGGATCGGAGGGTGAGGGCTAGGGCCATTCCACCCAGAAATGTCTGGGAACTTGCAGGTGCCTTGGTAGAAGAGTGGGGTAACATCTCACAGCAAGAACTGGCAAATCTGGTACAGTCCATGAGGTGGAGATGCACTGCAGTACTTAAAATGCAGCTCGTGGCCACACCAGATACTGACTTACTTTTGATTTTGACCCCCACCCCCTTTGTTCAGGGACACATTATTCCACTTCTGTTAGACAAACTGAACAAGTTCCACAGACATGTGACTATGTCTTGTTATATTCATACAAATATTAACACGTTAAGTTTGCTGAAAATAAACGCAGTTGACAGTGATAGGATGTTTATTTTTTTGATAGATAGAACTGGAAATGATGCAGACAATTGCATTGATGGAAACCACAATATATCTGCAATAGTAAAGCTGATCTACCGCCTAAAAAAACAAAACACTTCACATACCAGGCCAAGTGATACCGAGTAGTATTGCCATAACACGTGGAGATTAGAGTGGCCTAGCATCCTGTTTGCGCGTTCCCCCCTTTTCTAAATGTTATGTGCTACAAAAAAACTTGTCACTGATATTCACACGTCTACTCAATGCAACACATAGAATTTAACTTCACACTGTATAATAGAATACATCATAGAAATGCTGCTCATACTCATATTTGTAAATGCCTACCTGTGATATGGCTAGAGGAATGAGGGGAAGGGATATACATGCATAATGATCTGCATGTCATTGTGGCAGTAAGGGGAAAACACTGCATGAAACCTTTACTCTTCAGTAAACAAACCCACAGACTCACTCACACTGTTTCCAACTTTAAAAAACAGGTATCCGAAAAAAAAAAAGAAAAAAAAAAATCTAGTTTAGGCTTACATTAGGCCTATATGAATCCTACCTTTGAAGCACATCTAATTAGTGAAGCAGACAGTTTTCCTTTCTTCAGCCAATCAAATCTGCTTAGACCTACTGCAGGTTAGCTAGGAATGTAACTTTCATGATCAAACCAATAATGACCAAAAACAGGATTATTTAAAAACAGCCTGCGACATGGTTTTTGAAGTTACATAAAATGCATGCGAAATAAAGTGTTGATAATAAGGGTCCTTTATTTTTACAGTTTGAGCTAGAGACAAGCCGTTATCTTTGCTGTAAAGCTGCAAGCATGCCTGTCACACTGCTGTACTCTATTTGTCCTCCCTGGCACTCCAAGGCCGCGTGACAGCGTACTTGCAAAGCCTACTAAAACTGGCCTGTACTCTTGGTAATGTCAGAGAAGAAATTACACAATGCATTAACTTTGCTCGCTCTGCACGCTGCTCTAATGTATCAAATACACAAATGTAACAGAAGACTCAGTGACTGCTTCCCCACTCAACATCCTGGCTAAATTAGAGTTGAAAAACTGATTGAGGAACAGATGTGCAGGGAGAAGCAGGTGAGTGATGGCTGGAAGAGGATGCTGGATGGCTGATTACAGCTCCCACACGTGATATGATATGCGTGTAAGTGAAGTGGATATTACTGGACCTGCGCATACAAGACTCGTGGCTTTCTTAAAATGTAACTAAATTTATAAACAAAACTGACTTCATTAACATTTTATAACAGGTGTTCTTTGGATTGGTAGGGCTGGAAAATGTTGGTGGTATCATACGAAACTGTACTAAAATATAAAAAAATGTTGGTATCATAACGTTTTGGTACAATACTTTAGTCACTAAAACTGTAGAATAGGGTGAAGGCAGTTGTGTGTCCTGTGGGCTCACCATGCTGTGCTGGGTGTAGGAGGTGCTGCTGGAGGTGGTTTGAGACAGCGGTTGCTTGGAGTTGCTGAACACAAGTGACTGAGGGAGGGAGGGGGGCTGGCTGGCCTCTATGGGGACCGGGGCCTCAGAGGATGGGGAAGTCTTCCCCAGCAGCACTGCCAGGTCAATCCTGCAGGGGACAGAGGTCAGAGTTAGTAATTAGCCTTGTCCGAGCCAGAACAGCCCATAGAGCAGGAGCCCATCTCCTGCTTCTGTAGCGTGAGGCAGCTTTATGTACAAGTACAACCCCTAGACAGGACACTAGCCTATCACAGGGTCTGAGAAATGGATGTTGTTCTGACTCACGTTAGCTAATTGATTGGAAATGTGATAGTACGTTTTGGGGTGGATGAAACATAATACAGAGCTGAAAATCGTAGTCAACACCAGAAGTGCTTGAATTACAAATTTGAATGTTCTACACTCAGTAAAGGTGAAAAAACATTGGATATTTGACTAGACTGCAGAGTTTGGTGATGTTGAAGACAAGTGTTTTACATGGACATGAGTCAGGATACACAACACATGGCTTTCATGTGTGAGTGGAAAAGTGGTTGCTTGTATATGGGTCTTCCTATAAACTAAGGTACCAGTGAGGGTTTCTTACGCGGGACAACTTGTTACATTACATCATTGATAATAATCTGCCAATATTTTTTACGTGATTGCATTAAGATTTAAGAGGGGAACGTCGCTATATTCAATACAATTCACGAGTCGATTTAAAACCTGTTTAACGCTTTATCATGGTGGTGTCTTGACAGAGCTGTTCAAATTGTGACAAAAAAACACTTCTGTCATTGCATTTATGGCAGTCTAAGTTGTCGTTATAATACAAACTGAACAAAAATATAAAAAGCAACACGTAAAGTGTTGGTCCCATGTTTCATGAGGTGAAATAAAAGATCCCTGAAATGTCTGTTTACAACCCTGTTTGTGAGTACTTCTCCTTTGCCAAGATATTCCATCCACCTGACAGGTGTGGTATATATTAAACGGCATAATTATGACACAGGTGCAACTTGTGCTGGGGACAATAAAAGGCCACTAAAATGTGCAGTTTTGTCACAATGCTACAGATGTCTAAACTATTGAGGGAGTGTGCAATTGGCATGCTGACTCTAGGATTGTCCCAGAGCTGTTGCCAGAGTATTGAATGTTAATTTCTCTACCATAAACTTCCTTTATCGTTTTAGATTTAGCAGTATGTCCCACCGGCCTCATAACCGCAGAGCACGTGTACGGCGTCGTGTGGGCGAGCGGTTTGCTGATGTCAACGTTGTGAACAGAGTGCCCTATGGTGGCAGTGGGGTTATGGTATGGGCAGGCACAAACTACAAACAACGAACACAACTGCATTTTATCTACGGCAATTTGAATGCAGATACCGTGACAAGCTCCTGAGGCCCATTGTCTCAGTTCTTCCATGGCCTGCATACTCATATCACCCATTGAGCATGTTTGGGATGCTCTGGATCGACATGTATGACAGCGTGTTCCAGTTCCTGCCCATATCCAGCAACCTCGCATAGCCATTGAAAAGGAGTGGTACAACATTCAACAGCCTGATCAACTCTGCGAAGGAGATGTGGCGCACTGCATGAAGCAAATGGTGGTCACACTAGATACTGACTGATACTTTTCTGATCCAAACTTATTTTTTTAAAGCTATCTGTGACTAACAGACACATAGTGTTCCCAGTCATGTGAAATCCAGAGATTAGGGCCTAACATTTATTTCAATCGACCGATTTCCTGTGAATGGCTGTGGGTGTGTGCATTACGCGTCAGACACACCCACCTCTGTCCTGCAGTGATGGTGACATTCTCCTGGGGGAGTGGCATGGAGACCACACTGGAGGCTGTGAAGATCTTGGTCTCTGACAGCTAGAAGAGAAAGCAAGATGAGCGATTGAAATATATATAAAAAAACAGAAAAATCAAATAGACAAACTCATATCTGTTAGGTGTGTGACCTATTCCGATAAGGGTAACTAGTGGAGCACAAATACCAATAGAAACTAGGCCTAGATTTCTGTTCATCTTCCCTTGACATTTATACTTACTTTCACACACACCAGCTTGCTGAGCGGGCCCTAGGAGAGCCAGCAACTTGTGTAAGGTGCGAGTAGTTAAATTCTTCCACACAATATTTTATTCATTTACAGACCATTTTATATTTTATTTAGAGTGTATTGACAGACGGACTGTAGAGGTCCGGACCAACAAATTTGCTTTCTGATTGTAGAGAAAAATGAGCGGGTGCGAGACTTAGAAAAAAATGCCCATCTGACGCTATCGGGAATTTATCAGCATCCATATGTGGTCTTAGCAAATTGTCTGACCTGCTGTATAACTATGCTCAATCTGAATTACTGATCATGATTTTAAATCTAGATTGGTTATTGCTAGTATCGGTTGGGCTGAAAGATATTTGTACTGAGCTAAATCTAACTCGGCTAAACACTGAAAAATCCTCTTCGATATTATTCTAACAAAATCTCAATTTTACAGACAATTGGATATTTGCCAATGAGATTAGTGACCATTGTCCCATTGCACATAAGATACTTCCTATGCAGTTTTTTATGTCTGAGCTGGGGTTAAGTGACTGAGGGATTGTCAGCTAGCATCGACTCAGATCATGCCCATAATTGTTTTATTTCCCTGTTTAACTCTGTTGCACATAAACATGTCAAAAAAACAACTAAGGGTTAAAGATGGATGTAATCCTAGGTTAACACATGAATTGTGATAACATCCTTTTGTTCACCAGACCTAGAATACCTCATGCCGACCGTATTACCTCCCAAGAGAATTCGCTTCGGTTATAGTTACAGCCGTGTATATTCCCCCTCAAGCCAATACCATGAAGGCCCTCAAACAACCATGCAAAATGGAGACCACATATCCTGAGGCAGCATTTATTGTAGCTAGGGATTAAAGCAAAGCAAATGAGGAAAAAGAATGCCAAAATTCTAACACATTGACTGTAGTACTCACACTAGAAAAACATTGGACCACTGCTACTCAACTTTTCGAAATGTCTACAAGTCCCTCCCTTCGGCAAATCTTACCACAAGTCCATTTTGCTCCTCCCTTCCTATAGACAGAAACTCAAACAGGAAATACCCATGCTAAAGTCTATTCAACTCTGATCTGACCAATCGGAATCCACGCTTCAAGATTGTTTTGATCACGCAGACTGGGATATGTTCTGGGTAGACTCCGAGAATAACAGTGACTAATACACTGATACGGTGACTGTTCATCAGGAAGTGCATTGGAGAAGTTGTACCCAGTGTGAATTAAAACCTACCCAAAACAGAAACCATGGCCGAATGGTAGCAAAACTGAATTATTCCCTCCATATGGGAATCAAACATGCAAAACATCAGTACAGAGACAAAGTGGAGTCGCAATTCAACAGCTCAGACATGAGACGTATGTGGCAGGGTCGACAGACAAGACTACAAAATGAAAAACCAGCCCGCTTTGATAACCGCTACTACCAAGGACTGTGGGCTCTCCTCCGTGGCTGACATGAGTAAGACATTTAAGGGCGTAAACCCTCGCAAGGCTGCCGGCCCAGACGGCATTTCTAGCCTCATCCTCAGAGCATGCGTAGACCAGCTGGCTGGAGTTTCATAATCAATCTCTCCCTATTCCAGTCCGCTGTTCCCACTTCCACCATTGTTCCTGTACCAAAGAAAGCAAATGTAACGGAACTAAAATTACTATCGCCCCGTAGCACTCACTTCTGCCATCATGAAGTGCTTTGAGAGGCTATTCAAGGATCATACTACCTCTACCGTACATGACACCTTAGACCCACTTCAATTTGCTTACTGCCCCAAGAGCCACAGATGATGCAATCGCCAATCGCACTGTTCGATCCAATCTGGACAAGAGGAATACCCATGTAAGAATACTGTTCATTGAATATAGCTCAGCATTCAACACCATAGTACCCTCCAAGATCATCACTAGGCTCGGGGCCCTGGGTCTGAACCCAGCCTTGTGCAACTGGGACTTCGTGACAGGCCGCACCCAGGTGTTGAAGGTTGGAAACAAGCTTCAAGTTTCTCGGCGTGCACATCACTGATATGAAATGGTCCACCCACACAGACAATGTGGTGAAGGCAGTGCAACAGCGCCTGTTCAACACGAAGAGGCTGAAAATTTGACTTGACCCCTAAACTTTTATAGGTGCACAATTGAGAGCATCCTGTCGGGCTCTACCACTACCTTGCACGGCAACTGCACCACCTAACACTGCAGGACTCTCGAGAGGGTGGTGCGATCTGAACCAACGCATCACCAGGGGCACATGCCTCACCTCCAGGAAACCATACAGCACCCAATCTCGCAAAACCATCACAAGAAGGACATCAACCACGCGAACCACAGCCTATTCACCCCACTATCATCTAGGTGCATCAAAGCTGGGACCGGGAGACAAACACAGCAGGCTGTTAAACAGCCATCACTAGCCAGCTTCCACCCGGTTATGTAACCCTGCACCTTACAGACTGCTGCCGTACATATACAGACTTGGAATCACTGGCCCCTTTAATAACGGATCACTAGTCACGTTAATGTTTAAATACTGCTTTACTCGTCTCATATGTATATACTGTATTCTATTCTACTGTATTTTAGTCAATGCCACGCCAACATTCCTCAATCTAAAATGTTTCTTAATGCCCTTTTACTTTCAGATGTGTGTTGTGAACTGTTACATACTACTGCACTGTTGGAGCTAGGAACAAGCATTTCACTACACCCACAATAACATCTGCTAAATATGTGTATGTAACCAATACAATTGTATTTTTCTGAGAAATTACAGAAACTATTTCGCTAAGGCTAGATTGCCAGTCCTTGAAACCTTTGAGAAATATATGTCTATCCCTGAATAAAAAAGCTAAATTAACACATTTATTGAATTACGTATCAGAGTGGTAGTAATCCAGACAACTTCCAGAAAGTGGTCAAATCTTTGAAACAAAACTCACCCCCCATAGCCCTGGCAGGATCTGAATTGTTTTATGCTTTCAATAACCCTTTCGCTTCAGCTAGCCACCTGTTTGAAAGGATAATCTCTGAAAATGAATCTCATCCCACTAGAGGGAGTCACCTCAGAACAGATTGTAGAGAAGATGATGCACCGACACATACTTTATTTTCATTTGAACCCCTTGAGGTATCTGATGTGCTAAGAGCATTGCTAAAAACACAGGGTCTGGTTCACTTGAGCCCTTCCTACTTCAGCCCTCTGCCCCACTTATTGCAACCTATATTTTTAATTTGACAAACGTTTCTGGTATTCCATTTCCAAATGATCTTGCTTTCCAATGTTTAAGAATCGCTTACTACGCTACGTTATCCAAGCCCTTCGATACCATTGACCAGCCCATTCTTATTCAAAAGTTGACTAAAATAGGCCTGGATCAGGCTTGCAATTGGTTTGAAAATTGTCAGACAGGACTCAATGTGTGATCTCTGATGGCGTTAAGTCTAGTTTCCTGGATATTACAAAAGGTGTAATATTAATCTATGCAGACAACACTTATGTATGCCATTGCCGCAACTGTTGACCAAGCTATGTTAGAGCAGCAAAATCGGACCTTCTTACCTTATAAACTCAGCAAAAAAATAGACGTCCTGTGTCAACTGTGTTTACGTTCAAACTTAAATATTTGTATGAACATAACAAGATTCAATAAGATTGAACAACTGAGACAAACTGAACAAGTTCCACAGCCATGTGACTAACGGAAGTGGAATAATGTGTCCCTGAACAAAGGGGGATGTGTGGGGGGGGTTCAAATCAAAGGAACAGTATGCATTAAGTACTGCAGTGCATCAGCTGCATTAAGTACTGCAGTGCATCTCCTCCTCATGGACTGCACCAGATTTTCCAGTCCTGTAAGGCACCTGCAAGTTCCCGGACATTTATGGGGGGGAATGGCCCTAGCCCTCCGATCCAAAAGGTCCCAGATGTGCTCAATGGAATTGAGATCCAGTCTCTTTGCCGGGCCATGGCAGAACACTGACATTCATGTCTTGCAGGAAATCACGCACAGAACGAGCAGTATGGCTAGTGGCATTGTCATGCTGGAGGGTCATGTCAGTATGAGCCTTTAGGAAGGGTACCACATGAGGGAGGAGATCTTCCCTGTAATGCACAGTGTTGAGATTGCCTGCAATGACAAGCTCAGTCCGACAATGCTGTGACACCACCCCACCCCAGGCCATGACGGACCCTCCACCTCGAGCCCGCTCCAGAGTATAGACCTCGGAGTAACGCTCATTCCTTCGAAAATAAACACAAATCAGATCATCACCCTTGGTGAGATAAAACCGCGACTCGTCAGTGAAGAGCCCATTTTGCCAGTCCTGTCTGGTCCAGCGATGGTGGGTTTGTGCCCACAGGCATCGTTGTTGCTGGTGAGGACCTGCCTTACAACAGGCCTACAAGCCCTCAGTCCAGCCTCCATCGGTCTGAGCACTGATGGAGGGATTGTGTGTTCCTGGTGTAACTCAGGCAGTTGTCGGCTTTTTTAGAAATATATATTTCCTCTACCTATATAACAGGAAGCAGATAGTCAACTTTTCTGCCAGTTATTGATTATGGTGACACCATTTACCAGATTTCAGCAGCCACTACTCATAAACCTCTGGATGTGGTCTACCATAGCGCTATTCGTTTTATCCTCGGTGACAGTTTTTAATACTCACCACTGCATCCTGTACCAAAAGGGTGGCTGGTCCTCATTAAAGTCCCGTAAAATCAATTCATTACTCTTTGATTACAAAGCCATAATACACAAGCTTCCAAATGTCTTAACTTTGTTGCTAACGTATAAAATGAGCTACCAAACCCACTCACAGGACTGGTTAACTCGAGGTCCCTCTGGTCTCAACCAATTAAGGTAGAGCCTCCTTTAGTTTTAGTGCCCCCCACTGTTGGAATAACCTACAAAAGTCCTTGCATCTTGATTCCTTGGTTAAGGCAGTTTAGGACTGGTATTTAATGAATTCATTGAGGATTGCAGTTTGAGTGTATACCTGGGCGGTATGGCCAAAATATGGTATTTTGACAGTTCAACATGATTTTGATTAATAAATGTTCTAAATTTGCTTATTTCAATGGGTCTTTCTCCGTTCAGATGGTTTTATACTGTTCAATTCAACTTCCAACCTAAAATAATTTCCTGCATTTCCATCAATTTCTGCTTTTCCTGCACCCATTTGAGATAATTTCCACGATACGGGCAAAAATAACGGGCCTTATTTTTAACCAAATGTTGCAATTGCAATTTAGATCAAAATACATGTCGACTTTTGGAATCACGGAAATGGAATGATTATTATAATTCTATAGTTAGAATATAAATAGTGGGCACTTTGAATACAGTGTTTGACATGACAATGAATGAAAATGCCATGGATGAGTTGTGACAGGGTAGGAACCAAAGTTCAGTATTTCCTAGGGGATCCTATAATCTTTGGCTACATTCAATCTTTATTCATGCTTCACCTATTCCTCTGATTTAGAAGATACTGTTGCACAAACATGCTCAAGTAGTAGAGTAAGCCATTTAAAAAAAAAAAAAATGGACATTACACAGTGCATCACATTTAACAAACCAAACATAAAATACCGTTACAGAAGGTAAAGTGAAAACCCTAACCGGTCCGTGCATGAATACTGGTATATAGTAAAATACGGTATATACCACCCAGCCCTAATTGAGTGTAGTTTTATGGTTGAAATTGTGCTTTTTTTTTTCATTCTTGTTTTAATTGTAATGTAAATCATTCTTCCTGTTGTGAAAAATTGTTGGTACTCAGGGCACCATTGGGAATGAGACCCTGGTCTCAATTAGGCTACAAGGCACTAAATACTGAAAAAAGTGTGGCAAGGTGTTAGGGACAAATCAATACAACACATTACAGAGTACCACTCTCCATATTTTCAAGCATAGTGGCGGCTGCATCATGTTATGGGTATGCATGTGATCATTAAGGACTGGGGTGTTTTTCCAGGATAAAAAAAGAAATGGAATGGCACTAAGCACATGCAAAATCCTACAGGAAATCCTGGTTCAGTCTGCTTGCCACCAGGCACTGGGGAGATTAATTCACTATTCAGTAGGTCAAGAACCTCAACAAGGCTACATCTACACTGGAGTTGCTTACCAAGACAGTAAATGTTCCTGAGTGGCTGACACAGTTTGGACTTAAATCTACGCCAAGAACTGAACATGGTTGTCTAGCAATGATCAACAACCAATTTGACAAGGCTTGAAGAATTTAAAAAAATATATATAAAAAAAAAATGGGCAAATGTTGCACAAATCCTGCTGTGGAAAGCTCTTAGAGTTCCCCAGAAAGACTCAGCTATAATTGCTACCGAAGGAGTTCTACCAAGTATTGACTCAGGGGGATGAATACTTGTGAGATATTTCTGCATTTCCTTTTCAGGCTGTAACAAAAAGACTGAAATAAGTCAAGGTGTATGAATACTTTGAGGGTGCTATATGCAGAAACATACAATGTGATGTCATTATTTTTACATTCAAAAGATGAGATCTGTCAAAATAAGGAGTACATCAATAAGTCATACATCAAATAGGCACACCATCAAATCAATGAATAGGCATAGTAAAAATGTACTCACGTCCTCATTCCAGTCCTCAGTACCCCACTCTTCCGTCGCACTCCTCCAGGCACCTATAGAAACGTAGAGAAAAAAAAAATACTGAGTAATAAGTTTCAAACCAACCAGGCATCAAACAAAAAAAAGGATGGAGGTTCAATCTTACAAGGGGCAGAGTCAAACTTGGGTTGGTAATTTGTTCCCTCTCCTCCTGCAGAGTACTCAATCCCTACAAAAAGCAGAAGTGAAAGGTGAGACATGTAAGATTACAGAGGGGTACCGTGAAGATGGCGTTAGCGAGTTGACCAAAGTTAACTGAGTTTAACTCGGGATAACCTGGACCATGAAAATAGCTCACCTTTAAGCAAAGTACATTTCTATGGCAATGAATCCTTCAGAACTAACCTGCTCCAGGGCAGACTAACTTCATTTATTTAGAATGAAGCGTGAGCTGCGAGTTGAGCAATGAAATCAGATTCCCTCCACTTGTTAAGAATTTGTCATCATCCCCTTCATTTGAGAAAGACAGATTCAATATTTTATTACCCAAATGTTTTATTTTATTTTTTAAAATAGCGTTAAAATAGTGTACCGGTACACGTACCAAACAGTTTGATAAGGGGACTTTGGTTCAGCCTGTGAACCCAAATGAACACATAAAAGATATAAAGGGGGTGGTAAGTCACAAGTGCGCAATTGACACTTGAGACAGTGTCATGGTGCGTTCGTAACCAAGTGGAAATTTACCAAATATGACATGAGAAAGATCCACTTGAACAGCCCTCAATCTGGTTATTACTTGTGGGAAACTAGGCTATCATCCACTTCTCCCACATGGTCACCTAAGGAAATGGCCTCCAGAAGAGCAGTTTTGGCAGTTAATACAACAAAATATTTATAACAATCTATTTATGTGTTTTAACTAATTTGTTTACACATATAGCTGTACTTTTAGTTTATCGTTGACGCCAAATGGTTTCTCAACGAGTTCAAATCATATGAATGCATTCAACTTGTATTTACGACTTCACAACCATTTTGAAAGCTGAACATTGTGAATGGCCTGTACATTTTCCCGCTGTACCAAAACGTGACCCTAAAACCGCATTTCATACAGAACCGTTACACCCCTATTAAAATACCTATCACATTTAGTAATAATAGAACACACTTGAAACTTCACAGTAAAACTTGACTTAAATGATTTCATCGATAGGAGTGGGGAAAAGGTGCTACTGCATTGATAAGTACACCAAAGACTATGAACGAAAAGTCATAAAATAAAGTTGACACTTCTAAAAGCCTATTTCACACCATAGCCAGAATGGTCTCAATTAAGAGTTGAGTTCAACTAGCCACATGCACGCCCATTACAAGCCTGCTAGAGTTAGCAGTCTGAGCTGGAATGTTAAGCTAACTTCCACCTAACCCTTTGGTAAGCCAGCTGGGTTTTCCACCATCTTGCCTACACCCATCTTTCTGATTATTTTAGGTCTACAGGAAGTGTAAAGGTTGTGTGTTTTTGGACTAGGCACTAGCTTGGTTTCTTAATGGTTCCTTCCTTTAGCTCTAGATAAACTAGATGGACTTTCCATCATCTTGCAGAGATATATCAAGGGTCTAGGCTGGGTGGTTTTGGACTGGGGCTGAGCAGTAGCTGGGCTCCTTACTGGGTCCTTCCTCTGGCTCCAGGTTTCCCGTGTTGTTCCAGGTGCTTCCCCCGCTGTAGCTCTCCTCTGTCTGGGTCGGCTCAGCGTAGTCCGCCGGGTTGAACGTTCTACAAAAGAGAAGAAGCCGTGGTTTTGAGCACAACCCCTTCCTATGAGTCAACCAACTGGAATATTTGACTTGGGTGAGATATACTGTAAAGGAGGAAGTAAGTAAGCAGCGAGATCGAGGAAGTGATTGAGGTGATCTGATGTGTAGCAGTTAGACAACATTCATCTGAGAAATCTCAGGATGACAGATTAAAAAATACTGGAGGACAACCAAGGAATGGGAAAATAATCCAGGCAGTGCCTTATTTTTCCTCAACTCTTTCTCTGGCACTGTGCGGTGGCAAAAAACATAACGTCTTTCAACGCATCATTTCACAGCAACCCTTCAGAGACAATTATAGAAAAGCACGCATCCTTAAAATAACTATTCTCTTGCTTCTTTCAGGCTCAGGCACACAAGTTGTGCAGTACAACCTAGTGCAGTACAGTAGACGGACTTCAGTCATTTTCAGGATCTGACTGGAATTCAGACTATTCATGTTTGACTAGCTCCCGGTGAGAACCAACGATAACAGGGGTGCTGTAGATTGGCAGGGAGGGACTTTTGATTGAACCACTGGTCACACCCATTTAACAGAATTTAAATACTGTATCCCTGACATAGAACTATTAGAATAAGCTACTACTGTAGATTGCATTTTAGTTTAGCATGTGTAAATTCCCCAGTGTAGAGATGTACAGATTCAATTGATACTGCTACAGTGCTATTTGGGTTATTAATTGGATTCGTCCTGCCCTCCTTGATTTATTGCATCCTCCCTACACATTGATATTTGACTGCATTGTTAAGATAAGCATTTCAACGCACCGCTATAACACCTGCCAAACTGTGTAAGCAACCAATAAACATTCATGTGATTTCTTATGGGGCTTGGGTGAACAGGTTTACCCTCGATGTTCAATAGACAGCTGTCATTTAACCCTGTATCGTGTTCCCAGGGTGCACGACATTGGTTTCATCTGCCCTGATACCCTGTGTGTCTAGCTCCATCCTTCCCTCTCTCGTGGCATTTGGCAGAATGATCCCCCCAAAAGATAGCAAGATTGACACACTGACACACCAGTGGCGGTGCACTCACCTCTCATCTCCTGAAAAATCATATCTGGGCCCCTTATCAATCTGGCTTTAGAGGAAAAACAACAGCAACGATTACAAGCAGCACAACGGGGACAGATGGGGATGCAGTGTGTGGTTTTAGACTTCATTATTTTACAGAGGAATGTAGGGAAATCACATGCATGGACAAGTCACTACACTCACACTTCTGCAACACACATCTGTCAACACTGCATTGTTGGGGCAGTGTCACTTTCTATAGGTGTAGTTGGTAGACTAAAAAAGGGGAACACATGGCTGCCAAACAAACACTCAAACTGAAGACTGTGTTCCATAAGTAACAATAATTGCATTATGATCAGAAGAGGAAGCACAGTTAAAACCAACAGAACACACTCATGCAAACACAGGCGCCCAAAGGCCACAAGAGCAGCAGCGGAAGCAACACATCCTAAGAGGGACATGTTGGGGACAACGCAACACAAACTGCCTGTCAGTCAGTCTATGTAAGCCTATGGCACTGGCTCACTCACTCTCCAGGTTAGTCACCATCAGAACAAGCCAAACTTGCGCACACATACACGCCGGCTGACTGGAGCCGTTCTGCCACAGCCAACGCATTGGCCCTCTCCTCTAACGTATCCCTATACACTGTAGAATAACATTAAAAGATAATTTCAACTTGTTAAAATGAAAGCACTGATGCAGTTGAAGTAGCCATTAAAACACAATTTTCGCATTTTATGATCAGTTAATCTTATGTTCCACAAACCAGGTGATTCAGACATAAAAATCACCATTAATTATGTCAAAGGGATGAAATGAACATGCAGGTTCATCTTTGAGGAAGCGTTTTAACCTGCTGCACCCCTGGGAAAGAGCCCACACTAGCAGCGCCCACTCACCTAAACCCCACAAAGCCTGGTCTTTGACAACCCTAGAAATAGTAGACTCATCTCACTGGAGCTTAAATGCTAGCCCTGACACCTAGGAGGAATTATATAGCCAACTATGTGTTAATTATAATTAAATACAAAGTGACATACAAGATAGACATATTTCTAATGTAGAATGAATTTGATACTACTCATTATCAAAGCCGGTATAAAGGATTGTTTACAATCGTCACTGTGAGCCTCGTTAAAACAATCAAAAATATATTGTATATAAACATCTAGGGTGCTCAATGACCAGGATTGGGTAAGAGGCAATGCATACACAGACAGACAATACAAACACACAAACCGGTGCTCCATTCAACCCAAAAGGGAAAGACAAGGAACAAGAACACCATGTCAGAGACACCGAGAGCAGTACCCTATGTGCAACAGTCTCAATGCCCACCCGTTGAGTTACATGTATGGTGTGGGGTCTACCAATATCGGATTTGAATGCAAATCCCATATTCACAGACGAGTGTACAGAGGTGGTCATATTGAGTTACATAAGGGTTTATGTACAGCCCATTTCAACTTGATTTGGCCGATGTATATTCTTAAAATGGGCCAGGTCCTGCTCTCTGGTGACTATGGCAAAAGGGAACAGACATTTTTCTCTGTGAGCAGCACAGGTGTTCACTTACCCCATGCCCTGCGCAGAAAACCGCCCCCCTCGCCTGCCTCGCTCCCGTTCTCCCCCTAGAGGGACAGACAAGTTACACCATTGACCCAAAAATACTACAGAAAATAGAATGAATTGTCCCTTGAGGAACATTTGCCCTCTTGAATGCACATTAAAATGGTATTGAGCGCGCTACAGAGAACGCATGGCTCTATAATGCAACCATTTAGCCGCATTTTGCGACCCTTTGACTCGGCTGAGTGTAAAACATTTAATTGGTCTAATTGGTGCAAGCTTCACATTGAGTGCATATAGGACTCAAGTTTACTGTTAGATTGGTAATACATGGCTATTAGCAGTAGGTATTATGTTTAGTGTTAGCAATCTAACACGTGTTTTGAGTTTACTTCCTCAGGTAGTTGAATTAGCCCATATGATATTAGTACACACATGTATGCAAAGCCAACAAGAAAAAAGTGATAATTTTAGAGCTCTATTTTGACAGTAACCAACTAATTGTCAACCCAACATTTATGACAATCACTAGAATAGGGTGCACATTAAAATATCTTGAATCATGCATTCCTGACAAAATCATGGACTGGTGTCACCAACTGAAAAGGTTACGTAGCACCAGGGTAAAAGTTTCATCCGGAGCACTGGAATGCTATGACATCTGACACACTAGGAGGGGGCATTAGCCTTAGTTTGTGTTGGGAACTTGTATCAGGAGTCCAACCAACAGCTCTTGCCAATGATCGAGGGACTTACCTCTTCCTCTGCCCCTCCCCCTGTGGCCTCGCTCTGTGCCCCTGCCTGCTATCCCAGCAGCCTTTCCTCCATCCAGACCATTCTCCTGTACACGGACTGAGAGGAGATGGCGAGCGCATTAGAGGTAGGGAAGAAAAACAGACGTGTGTGGAGTCAGAAATTACATTTGAAGTTAGACATGTCTGTTCAGTCGCTACAATGGCAATTTTTATTCCAGAAAAATAAGGAGAGAATGTTGGTAGCACACACTGTCCCCTCCACAACAAGGGCAGGAGCTACAAAGAGCCTATTTGTATGCCAGTGTCACATCCCACGACCCTAAAGCAAAAGGCATGTGCTTTCTACTCACACTCTCGTCCCCTACTAGCCCCTCTACCCCTGCGTGGGGCTCCACCTCGACGACGTGCCACGTCCCTCTCTGCTACCCTCTCCCGGTTCTCCTTTCCTTCCTCTCCGGTCTCAGCATGGCCAGGCTCCTTCTGACCAGACACTCCTTTCTTCTTCCCCACCATCTCCCAAGAGTCCTGAGGAGAGAGGTGAGGTGACAGGGTTCAGTTTGATTATGTTAGGGGAGAATCTTAACTTCCGCTTAGTCTCCCACTGACATGAATGCATACCAAAGTGAAAATTCCACTTTCCCTGTAATGAGCTGGATGGGTAACTTGGTTTACTCCCTCCCTTTGCCAACAACTAAGCCCGGACACAAAGGCCAAACTCACAGTATCTGGGCTACCTTCCAGCAACACGTTGATGGCTCTGTTGACATCCCCGTTGCAGTCATGCAATGCAATCATAGACTCATCCTGGTCCTTGCCTGTGATGTCAATCAGCTGGACAGGGAAATGGATAAGAAACTTTGATGAGTATATTGCAACGTAGCCCTTTACCCTCATACGTGTTGAAAACGGCATATTTGGGCACTAATAAGCACTTGAAATTGGAACACAGTGGCTGTAAAGTAACATGATATAAAATGTCAGCTCAGTCTACGCTTTATAGCACTGCATGGGTTTTGACTGACCCTTTTTAACACCTCCCACACACAACAAGAAGTTGCAAACATCCCTCCCACTAAAATGGACAACTATTGTACATTTGGCTGCCCGAGTAGCACAGCGGTCCAAGGCACAGCAGTGCTTGAAGCGTCACTAGAGTCGTGTCTCCCCCCATGAGGCGATGTTCAATTGGCCCAGCATCGTCCGGGTTAGGGGAGGGTTTGGCCGGCCGGCATGTTCTTGTCCCATCGCACTCAAGCGACTCCTTGTGGTGGGCTGGGTGCATGCAAACTGACACGTCGCCAGTTGTATAGTGTTTCCTCCGACACATTGGTGCGGCTGGCTTCTGGGTTAAGCGAACATAGTGTAACAAAGCAGTGCGGCTTGGCAGGGTCGTGTTTGGGAGAATGCATGGCTCTCGACCTTCACCTCTCCTGAATCCATAGGGGAGCTGCAGCGATGGCACAAGACTAATTACCAATAGGAAATCACAAAATCGGGGGTACATTTGAGACGACTACGTATTTTGAAAGATGAGATGTTGAGGATTATAATAAATACGACTATGTCATACAAGCAAGTCAAACACCTGTGAAAGCCTAAAACCCAAAGACTATTGTATAACTTAGTAAGTCATGCTGGCAATAGAACAACCCTTCAAATGATACCCACCTGAACCAGATAGATGTTTTTTTAAATGGGCCATTTTTGGATTGTGTAAATAGTAAGTGTGTTGGCTGGGATGTAGGGTTGTCCCCCAAACAAAACTACAAGTGCATGCTCTAGTTTCAATGGCACAGCTAGGAGAGCGAAACATTTTTATATTTAGTCATAAGTGTTTTGTAATTACTTAGGAGAGGTGTATGGCCAACTTGAGACAGCAGTTAGTCCTCATTCAAACCATTGTAATTTTATTTGTTTTACGTTGCACTTAACCCACATTTTCCAGGAATAACCGTATGTTTCTGAACGTAATCCAGAGTATATTACGATGTTATTAACAAATGAAAAATAAAATAATATTTGGAATAAGTCTTGTCGGGTGAACCTGTTGTGTCCAACTCGTCTAATACATTTCCCATAATCTTCAAACTGTTAGTTTAATTTTTACCATGCTTATGTATTCAGACCACTACTTCTCCCACATTTTGCTAGGTTACAGAATTATTCCAAAATGGATTTAATCGTCGTCATCCCCTTCAACCTACACACAATACCACAAAGCAGAAAACAGGTTAACGAATATTTGCTAATTTATATAAAAAAATAAAAGTAACATTTACATAAGCATTCAGACCCTTTACCCTGTACTTCATTGAAGCACCTTTGGCAGCGATTACAGTCTAGAGTCTTCTTGGGTATGACGCTACAAGCTAGGCACACCTGTATTTCGTGAGTTTCTCCCATTCTTCTCTGCAGATCCTCTCAAGCTCTGTCAGGTTGGATGGGAAGGGTTGCTGCACAGCTGCTTTCAGGTCTCTCCAGAGATATTTGATCGGGTCCTGGCTGGGCCACTCAAGGACACTGAGACTTGTCCCGAAGCCACTCCTGCGTTGTCTCGCCTGTGTGCTTAGGGTCTTTGTCCTGTTAGAAGGTGAATCACCGCCCCAGTCTGAGCGCTCTGGATTAGGTTTTCATCAAGGATCTCTGTACTTTGCTTAGTTCATCTTTCCCTCGATCCGGACTTGTCTTCTAGTACCTGCCACTGTAAAACATCCCCACAGCATGATGGTGCTGCCACCATGCTTCACCGCAAGGATGGTGCCAGGTTTACGCCAGACATGACACGTGGTATTCAGGCCAAAGAGTTCAATCTTGTTTCTCATGGTCTGAGAGTCCTTTAGGTGCCTTTTGGCAAACTCCACACGGGGTGTCATGTGCCTTTTACTGAGGAGTGGCTTCCGACTGGCCACTCTACCACAAAGGCCTAAATGGTAGAGTGCTGCAGAAATGGGAACCTTTCAGAAGGACAACCATCTCCAGAGAAACTCTGGAGTTGTCAGTGACCATCGGGTTCTTGGTCACATCCCTGACCAAGGCCATTCTCCACCGATTGCTCAGCTTGGCTGGGCGGCCAGCTCTAGGAAGAGTCTTGGTGGTTCCAAACTTCTTCCATTTAAGAATGATGTAGGCCACTGTGTTCTTGAAGTCCTTCAACGCTACAGAAATTATTTGGTACCTTTCCCCAGATCTGTGACTCGACACAATCCTGTCTCGGAGCTCAACGGACAATTCCTTCGACCTCATGGCTTGGTTTGTGCGCTGACATGCACTGTCAACTGTGGAACCTTACAGACAGGCGTGTGCCTTTCCAAATCATGTCCAAGCAATTGAATTCACCACAGGTGGACTCCAATCAAGTTGTAGAAACAAGGATGATCAATGGAAACAGGATGCACCAAAGCTCAATTTCGAGTATCATAGCTAAGGGTCTGAATACGTATGTAAATAAGTTTAATACATCTCAAAAAACCCGTTTTCACTTTGTCAATATGGGGTATTGTGTGTAGACTGAAGACCCTCTGTATTTAATTAATTTTAGAATAAGCCTGTAACATCAAATGTGAAAAGTCAAGTGGTCAGAATACTTCCAGAATGGAATGTAATGCTTTTCATATTTATTCAGTGAGAAACGTTTCAATTTAGCCCTACCCAATTCCCACAAGTGTAAAGGGTTATGGAATATTTTTTGACAATTCTCCTTTAAGCTCTAGCTACCAGACCAGAGAAAAAGTGTCAAGAGAGGCTAAGACACTTCTAGATCTCTATGAATTTACACTAATGTAACGGTTCTCCCTTCAGGCAGCAAAAAGGGTCTTAAAGGGCACTGGGATGCCATGTTCGCTCTCACCTGCTTAACTTTTTCTTCAAAATCAGCATCATTGTGGTCCGAAATCATCTGCGCGAGTCGGATCTGCTCAGCAGTGGCCTGTGTAGAGAAGGGTGGAACAACTTCTGAGTGACCACAAATAGCCTTAAAAAAAAATGACTCAGTCGTCTCAAATGTTATTTATTTAAAATTTAACTAGGCAAGTCAGTTAAGAACAAATTATTATTTACAATGACAGCCTACCAGGGAACAGCGGGTTAACTGCCTTGTTCAGGGGCAGAACGACAGATTTTCACCTTGTCAGCACGGAGACTCGATCAAGCAACAAGTACTTTTTTAACACTTGTTTTCCTAATGACATTCAAATCAGCATTGAAAAAAAAAGGCAAGTATACGTTTGTCCCACCTGAGCGAGTCTGACCACAAGTCAGAGACCACTATGATGACATACCAAATGGGTTTGATGGATCGCGGTAAAAGAGCAGGAATAAGCTGTCTTCCAATGGTGCGACTGCTGTCGGCATGCAAAGATTATTCAACTTGAATAAAGTTAAGGATGACAGCAGTGTAGTCCACGGTGATACGGAAATCACTTCTTGATATCTAGCGCATTGATGTGAATCACACTGCTGCACTCTCCTTCAGCTATTTGCACCTTACGGATTGTGGTCGTTGTGGATGGCTGTTTACAAATCTAATTGTGTATTTCAACCCAATAATGGAGTTTAAGCTGCATATCAATCATTGTTTTTGAAACCAGTGGACAGCCAGTGAAAAATGCACTCTTGCAACAGCTGCATAGTGAGAATCTGAGCCTATGGAATTAAAGTGAGGCCTTTATTGGTGAATCTAATTCATGGTGATGTGAAAAATCCTTAGGCCTAACAGACACATGCTCAAACTTTCACACTATTGATTGCCCCTTTGTCTATCTGTAGTTAATACATCAATTTTTGGACTTAAAACACACTACCATTCTAAAGTAGACACTGCATTTACAGTAAATGCTGAATGTTGATTCAATCAGAATTGGCAATCTAACGATTCAGCGTCATAAAATTCCACAGGTGGGTGATTCAGACAACATAAAATTGTCCAGAACTCAAGTGCCTTCCACTAGCGCTGAACAGCTGACTACTCATTTGCAGCCGGCTACTTTTTTCACTGAAATTAACTAGGCCATTATTTTCAATGCACTAAATCAGAAAAGTCTGCAGAGCCCTCTCCTGCTAGAATGAACGATATGCATCTTCTAGTGATCTACTGATATGACAGGTCACATGTCAAAGAGAGCAATGACAGGGAAGCCATGCTGGTTTGACAGTCTGCCGTCTGTCCTGCCTCCCGGTACCCGTGGCTGGTTGTAGTCTAATTTCTTTACATAGGAGGTGGGGGAGAGCATGATGCTTCATCTGCAAGTCAAATTTCAAGGCTTTACAGTGCAACAATTGTACTTACATATGTACCTAAAAATAGATGTGCGAACTGAAAAAATGATGACCAAGTATGTGCGAGTTATGATTTGTAGCTACATTACATGACCAAATGTATGTGGACATCTGCTCATTCCAAAATCATGGGCATTAATATAGAGTTGGTCCCCCCTATGCTGCTATAACAGCCTGTACTCTTCTGGGAAGGCGTTCCACTAAATGTTGGATCATTGCTGCGGGGACTTGCTTCCATTCAGCCACAAGAGCATTAGTGAGGTGAGGCACTGATGTTGGGCGATTAGTCATGGCTCATTCGGCATTCCAATTCATCCCAAAAGGTGTTAGATGAGGTTGAGGTCAGGGCTCTGTGCAGGCCAGTCAAGTTCTACACCAATCTCGACAAACCATTTCTGTATGGACCTCGCTTTGTGCACAGAGGCAATGTCATGCTGAAACAGGAAAGGGCCTTCCCCAAACTGCACAGAATAGTCTAGAATGTCATTGCATGCTTTAACATTAATATTTCCCTTCACTGGGCCCAAACCATGAAACAGCCCCAAACATTTATTCCTCCTCCACCAAACGTTACAGTTGACACTATCCAGTCGGGCATCCACCAAACTCAGATTCATCCGTCAGACAGCCAGAGGGTGAAGCATGATTCATCACTCCAGAGAACACATTTCCACTGATCCAGAGACCAATGGCGGCGAGCTTAATACCACTCCAGCCAACGCTTGGCATTGCGCATGGTGATTTTAGGCATGAGTGCGGCTGCTCATGAAAACCCACTACATGAAGCTCCCGACGAACAGTTATCGTGCCAACGTTGCTTCCAGAGGCAGTTTGGAACTTAGTAGCGAGTGTTGCAACCAAGAACCGATTATTTTTTACGCGCTACATGCTTAAGCACTCATAGTTATGTGAGCTTGTGTGGCAGCCTACCACGCTGCGGCTGAGCCTTGTTGCTCCACTTCAAAATAACAGCACTTACAGTTGAGTGGGGCTCTAGCAGGGCATACATTTGATGAACTCACTTGTTGGAAAGATACGTAATATGACGGTACCACAGTGAAAGTCACAGTTCTTCTATGTTTTCTATGAGGATTGCATGGCTGTGTGCTTGATTTTATACACCTGGCAGCAACAGGTGTGACTGAAAAAGAAGAATCCAAATTTTGAAGGGGTGTCCACATACTTTTGTAAATAGTGTAGCAACATGAGGAAAGACGCCAATCCAACGCGGGAGAAGGCTCATTTGTTATAAACTAATATTACATTTTAGTGTAGCGACATTATTTTTTACATAATAACCATATACAATTTTACTATCACATGCCTTCAAGTGATGGACTGTGCCATCCCCGTGGCCTCCGCAATGAATTAGTCCACTAAGACAGGCGCGAATCAGAGAGGTGCACCATGAAAAGAAAAATAAATTGCGACTGCTTGACGAAAGAGATTCAGTCGACCAATCGACTAAATAGTCATCTCTAGTATTTACATTGTTTTGTTGACACGGTCGGTTGATTTTTAATGTTAGTTTGAATCTGCTGCTTTAAGAGATGCTGTCTACTACTAGTCAGATCCAAAACCTCCCACCCTTAAAGTGGCAGATAAAAATGGTCTCATCAGATATTTTAGTCAAGCGACTTGGGTAACAAATAAATTGAGGAATATATCACATTACTTCCTACTAAAATATTTTTTGTTTTAGAAAAATTAAGCATGCTTTTTTGTAAAAACAAACAAATAAATATCAAATAAATATTTTGGCTGGTAAAATAAATACAATTGGGAGTGTCTGGTAGATTTGGCCATCTACTTGCCACAGTGGCTGGTGGACCAAAAAGTTCATTTTAGGCCCTGGAAACAAAGAATCAGCTGTTGGGTCTGTGTGTGTCGTAAGTAAGTGCATGACATCCAGTGTGGGCAGAAGGGTCAAGGGCGAGGTACCAACCTGAGGTCTCTGCTTGTGCTGTGTCTGGCCTGTCTGCTGCTCCCAACTGCCGCAGGCTCGGTTTCCGCCCACAGACGTCATCATTTACAGTATATACAAATAACAGTATTTACAAAGGAATAACACCTGAGAAAGAGTTGGGAGAGAGGTTCAACGTCAAATTACCATTTGGAAAATCCAACAGACACTAAAACCATGCATTTTTGGTGGTTAGGTGAAACAAATTAGTAAGGTAGGGTTTGGGAACATAACCACGGATTTAAGTGCAAATTATTCACTAATTACAGAATGAATATTGTAAAGTACGACCAGGGTTAGTTAAAAAACTAGTTAGTAAGACTGCTTATGGCAGTTTTGCAGTTCCTGAGAATCAGTGGCTTAATTAACCTATAAATGAGTGTGGCCTGGTAACAATCTAGAAATAACCATTTTGATTTTCAATAGCAATTGTTAATGCGCATCTTTCACACAATGTTAGGGAGCAAATGTACTACCTAGAAAAACAGTACCCCCCAAAAAACATGGAGTTTAACCCCAGAACTGGGAATAGAGCATAGATAGTTATATCGTAAAGGCCAAGGGCCCGGATCCCAGGAGCTTAAGTTCATCATTAAAATGTTCTTAGGAGCATTGTTAAATATACTGGTTTCCCAAAACCATAATTATTAACATTGCACTTAAATTGTAATCTAAAACACCTGCCTCAGACCACTCGTTGAACAGCTAAGTGCATCAGATGCATTTTTGCCCTCCTGCGTCAATTACTTTAAAGACAAAGGGGCCATTTGTAAAAGAGACATGTATACACACACGCATACAGTGCATTTCAAAAGTATTCAGACCCCTTCCTCCACATTGTTACATTACAGCCTTATTGTAAAAAAAAAAAAAAAAGATTTTTTATTTTCATCTACACAATACTCCATGATGACAAAGTGAAAACCGGTTAAGAAAAGTTTGCAAATGTATAAAAAAACAAATAAATATAAAAAGTATTAAGACCCTTGCTATGAGACTCGAAATTGAGCTCAGGCGCATCCTGTTTACCGTAATTTCTGGACGATTAAGCGCACCTCAATATAAACCGCACACACGGAACTATTTTTTTAATGTCTTTTGTACATAAATAAGCCGCGCATGTCTATAAACCGCAGGTGCCTACCGGTACATTGAAACAAAATAACTTTACACAGCCTTTAAACGAACCACGGCTTGTAACACAAATTAAACAGTAGCCTACCAAGAAAGTCATTGGTCACAATCTTCCTCCTCCTGTGCACAGAAACCATTGAAGTGGGGTGGCAGGATAGCCTAGTGGTTAGAGAGTTGGACTAGTAACCGAAAGGTTGCAAGTTGCAAGTTCATATCCCCGAGCTGACATGGTACAAATCTTTCGTTCTGCCCCTGAACAGGCAGTTAACCCACTGTTCCTAGGCCGTCATTGAAAATAAGAATGTGTTCTTAACTGACTTGCCTAGTTAAATAAAGGTTAAATAAAAAAATAAAAAATAAAAGTAATCTCCTTCGGTGTCGGAGTTGAATAGCCTCAGAATGGCTTCATCCGATGTTGGATTGTTTTCATTGTCGCCCTCGTCACTTTCATCCGGAGGCAAATTCCCCGCTGAGCTCATGCTGACGAGAGCATACAGGTTGCAGTGGTGGGTGGTATATGGGGCTTTGATGACAAAACGGATGGCACTGTGATCGACTGCATCCAATTTGCTGAGTAGTGTTGGAGGCTATTTTGTAAATAACAACGCCGAAGTCGAGGATCGTAGGTTTTATGAGGGTATGTTTGGCAGCGTGAGTGAAGGAGGCTGTGTTGCAAAATAGGAAGCCGATTCTCAATTTAATTTTGGAGATGCTTAATATGAGTCTGGAGGGAGAGTTCAGTCTAACCAGACTGAACTTGTAGTTGTCCACATATTCTAATTCAGAACCGTCCAGAGTAGTGATGGTGGGTTGGTGCGGGTAGCGAATGGTTGAAGAGCATGCATTTAGTTTTTTACTGCCGTTTAAAAGCAGTTGGAGACCACGGAAGGAGTGTTGTATGGCATTGAAGCTCGTTTGGAGGTTGGTTAACAGTGTCCAAAGAAGGGCCAGATGTATACAGAATGGTGTCGTCTGCGTAGAGGTGGATCAGGGAATCACCCGCAGCAAGAGCGACATCGTTGATATATACAGAGAAAAGAGTCGGCCCAAGAATTAAACCCTGTGGTACCCCCATAGAGACTGCCAGAGGTCCAGATAACAGGCCCTCCGATTTGACATACTGAACTCTGAGAAGTAGTTGGTGAACCAGTCATTTGAGAAACCAAGGCTGTTGAGTCTGCCGATAAGAATGTGGTGATTGACAGAGTCAAAAACCTTGGCCAGGTCGATGAAGGCTGCACAGTACTGTCTTTTATCGATGACGGTTATGATATCGTTTAGTACCTTGAGCATGGCTGAGGTGCACCGGACTGCACAGCAGAGAAGGTATGGTGGGATTCGAAATGGTCAGTGATCTGTTTGTTAACTTGGCTTTCGAAGACTAGAAAAGGCAGGGCGGGCTGAATATAGGTCTATAACAGTTTGGGTCTAGAGTGTCTCCCCCTTTGAAGAGGGAGATGACCGCGACAGCTTTCCAATCATTAGGGATCTCGGACAATACGAAAGAGAGGTTGAACAGACTGGTAATAGGACTTGCAAAATTGAAGTGGATAATTTAAAAAAGAGAGGGTCCAGATTGTCTAGCCCAGCTGATTTATACAGGTCCAAGTTTTACAGTTCTTTCATAACATCAGCTATCTGGATTTGGGTGAAGGAGAAGCTGGGGAGGCTTGGGCAAGTAGCTGCGGGGTATACGGAGCGGTTGGCCGGGGTAGCCAGGAGGAAAGCATGACCAGAGGTAGAGAAATGCTTCTTGAAATTCTCGATTATTGTGGTTTTATCAGTGGTGACAGTCTTTCCTAAGCCTCAGTGCAGTGGGGAGCTGGGAGGAGGTGCTCTTATTCTCCATGGACTTTACAATGTCCCAGAACTTTTTGGAGTTAAGGCTACAGGATGCAAATTTCTGTGAAAAAGCTAGCCTTTGCTTTCCTAACTGACTATGTGTATTGGTTCCTGACTTCCCTGAAAAGTGGCACATCTCAGGGACTATTCGATGCTAGTGTAGTCCGCCACAGGATGTTTTTGTGCTGGTCGAGGGCAGTCAGGTCTGGAGTGAACCAAGGGCTATATCTGTTCTTAGTTCTACATTTTTGAAAGGGGCATGCTTATTTAAGATGGTGAGGAAATTACTTTTAATGAACGACCAGGCATCCTCTGACGGGATGGTCAATATTCTTCCAGCATACCCAGGCCAAATCGATTACAAAGGCCTGCTCGCAGAATTGTTTTAGGGAGCGTTTGACAGTGATGAGGTGTGGTCATTTGACCACGGACCCTTAGCTGATGCAGGCAATGAGGCAGTGATCGCTGAGATCCAGATTGAAAACAGCAGAGGTTTATTTGGAGGGCAAGTTGGTCAGAATAATATGACGGTGCCCATGTTTACAGATTTGGGGTTATACCTGGTGGGTTCCTTGATAATTTGTGTGAGATTGAGGGCATCAAGCTTAGATTGTAGGACTGCCGGGGTGTTAACTTTTTATGGCTGCAGGGGCAGTGTTGAGTAGCTTGGTTGAAAAGGTGCCCATATCAAACGACCTGCTCCTCAGTCATAGTTGCTAATATTCGCAAATTATTATTATTAGTATTGGATAGAAAACACTGAAGTTTCTAAAACTGTTTGAATGATGTCTGAGTATAACAGAACTCATATGAAATCCCCGAGATATGAACGATGTTGCACTGCCTATGGGTTCCACTAGATGTCAACCATCAATAGAAATTATAATGAGGCTTCTGTTGTTGTTGTGGGAGTGAATGAGAGCAGAATATATCAGCTGTCCATCAAGCAGCCATTTTGTGATCCCACTTTTTCCTCATGGTAGTCACTCGCGTTCCATTGCTCATGAAGACAAGAATACTCCGGTTGGAACTTTATTGAAGCTATATGTTAAAAACATCCTAATGATTGATTCTGTACTTAGTTTGAAATGTTTAATCGACCGGTAATATTACTTTTTGAAGTTTGTCCGATATAACGCTGACCAGAATTAGCATTTGGATATGTATACCAAACGCTCTAACAAAAGAAGGTATTTGGAGATAAGACATTTTCGAACAAAAACATTTATTGTGGACCTGGGATTCCTGGAGTGCTTTCTGATGTAGAGCAAAAGGTAAAGGAATATTTATCATGTAATTTCTTGTTTATGTTGACGCCATCTTTGCGGCTGTGGTGTTAAATTGAGCGCCGTCTCAGATTGCATGCATTTATTTTTCCGTAAAGTTTTTTTGAAACCTGACACAGCGGTCGCATTAAGGAGAGGTATATCTATAATTCCATGTGTATAACTATATTATCATCTACATTTATGATGAGTATTTATGTTGAAACAATGTGGCTATGCAAAATCACTTGATGTTTCTGGAACTAGTGAATCTAAATAGCCAATGTAAACTCTATTTTTATATAAATATGAACTTTATCAAACAAAACATGCATGTATTGTGTAACATGAAGTCCTATGAATGTCATCGGATGAAGATAATTCAAGGTTAGTGATTAATTTTCTTTATTTCTGGTTTTTATGAAGGTTATATTTAGCTGGAAAATGGCTGTGCTTATTGTGATTTGGTGGAGACCTAACATAATCGTTTGTAGTGCTTTCGCTGAAAAGCCTATTTGAAATCGGACACTTTGGTGGGATTAACAAGGAGAATAGCTTTAAAATGATATGACACATGTATGTTTTAGGAATTGTAATTATGAGATTTCTGTGGTTTGAATTTTGGCACCCTCTATTTTCACTGGTAGTTGTCATATTGATCCCGGTATCGGGATTGCAGCCATAACCGGTTGTATATCCCAGTTTAGGTCACCTAATAGTGCAAGCTCTGAAGATAGATGGGGGGCAATCAATTCACATATGGTGTCCAGGGTACAGCTGGGAGCTGAGGGGGGGTCTATAACAGGCAGAGACTTATTTCTGGAGAGATTAATTTTTAAAATTAGAAGCTCAAGCTGTTTGGGCATAGACTTGGAAAGTATGACAGAAGTTTGCAGGCTAACTCCTCCCCCTTTGGTAGTTCTATCTTGACGGCTAATGTTTTAGTGGATGGGAATCTCAGAATATTTGGTGACCTTCCCAAGCCAGGATTAAGACACGTCAAGGACATCACGGTTGGCGGAGTGTGCTAAAGTACTGAGTAACAAACTTAGGGAGGAGGCTTCTGATGTTAACATGCATGAAACCAAGGCATTTACGGTTACAGAGATCAACAAATGAGAGCGCCTGGGATCACACAGTGCCTGGGTTAACCTCCACATCAGCCGAGGAGGAGTATGATGAGGGTACAGCTAAAGACCATCAAAACTGGTCATCTTATGGGTTGGGGACAGAATAAAAGGAGCAGATTTCTGGGCATGGTAGGATAGTCAGGGCATAATGTACAGACAGGGGTATAGTAGGGTGCGGGTACAGTGGAGGTAAACCTAGGCATTGAGTGACGATAAGAGGTTGCATCTCTGGACACTAGTTATGCTGGGTGAGGTCACCGCATGTGTGGGAGGTGGGACAAAAGAGGCATGTTGAAACAATGATAACTATCCAAAACAACAGTATGCAAGGCATATTGACATTAGAGAGAGACATAAAGCAAGGCATAAAGCAATCACGTGTTGATTGGGAGAGCTAGCTAAAACAATGGGTAAGACAACAGCTAATCAGCTAAGACAGCAACAACAGGTAAAGTGGCGATGAATGGGCAGAGAGGGTCAGTTAACTACACACAGGGCCTGAGTTCGAAGCTGGGGCCGACAGAAACAAAATGGAGTACTGTGATTAATGAACAGTCCAGCAGGCATCAGCTATGTAGCCAAGTGACCATAGGGTCCAGTGAACAGCAATAGATGAAACAGGGAAGCCGCTAGGTAGTCGTTACTACGCTAGCAAGAGGAAGACACAGAAAAAAAGTTAGCTGGCCCAGGGCTAGTAGAAGCGTCTGCTCCGACGTCCAGCAAAGACCGGTTGAGGACACAGTGGATGGAATAACGTCGGCAAACCGGTTGTGATGGAACGGCGGTGCTCCGTATTGACAAAGGCTCTAGGCCAGTTGGCAAAAGAGGTATTGTAGCTGGAGTAATTTTGTTTGCTAGCCGTGAGACGCACCTGGCTCGCGGCTAACTGGTGCTAGCTTCAGGACAGGGGCATTAGCCACTATACCCACTCAGAAGCAGCGATGATCTAATGCAAAGGTCCTGAGCTTACAGCAAGAAACCTGGTGGTGTAGTGGATTCTAGTCGTGTTAGTGAAGAGTCCGGGAGGCATCTGCTGTGTAGCCGAGTGATCATAGGGTCCACTGAGCAGGATGGGAGATGGGCCTGGCTCAAGGCTAGCTTTGGGGCTGGGCCACTCAGTGGCAGCTAGCTAGCTGTGATGATCTGGAGTAATGATCCAGGGCTTAGGGCAGAAATCCAGTGTTGTAGTGGAGAAAAACATTCCGATATGCTCAGGGTTAATAACGCGCTGAGCAGGCAGGCTGGCAAGTATTATCCAGGCTAAAAGCAGCTGGTATCTGTGCTGAATGTAAAGGCTGCTAGCAGTGGCTAACAATGACTAAATAGCTAGTAGATAATTAGCTTCTGATGGATGTTCTGGTTATAAGGTCTACAAATAGCAGATCCGTATCACATTGGGTGAGGCGGGATGCCGGAAGGTATATTTCATTTTTAAAATGTTGAGATTGAAAATATATAGAAATGTATACAAAAAAAGACTAAATGTACACGTGAGACCGACAAACAATGTCTGCACTGCTACACCATCTTGGAATCAACTGAGCAAATGGGAAGAACTCTGGCCAGGGAGGTGAACAAGAACCCGAAGGTAACTGACAGAGCTCCAGAGTTCCTGTGTGGAGATGGGAGAATCTACCAGAAGGACAACCCATCTCTGCAGCACTCCACCAATCAGGCCTTTAAGGTAGAGTTCAGACAGAAGCCACTCAGTTAAAAAGGCACATGACCGTCCTCTTGGAGTTTGCCCACAGGCACCTAAAGGACTCTTAGACCATGAGAAAACAAGATTCTCTGGTCTGATGAAACCAAGATTTTGCCGAAATGCCCAGCCTCACGTCTGGAGGAAACCTAGCACCATCATCATGCTGTGGGGATGTTTTTCAGCAGCAAGGACTGGGAGATTAGTCAGGATCAAGGGAAAGATGAAAGGAGCAAAGTACAGAGAGAACCTTGATGAAAACCAGTTCCAGAGCACTCAAGACCTCAAACTGGGACAAAGGTTCACCTTCCAACAGGACAACAACACTAAGCATACAGCAAAGACAACGCAGGAGTGGCTTCGGGACAAGTCAATGGCATTGAGTGGTCCAGCCAGAGCCCGGACTTGAACCCAATCGAACATCTGGATAGACCTGAAAATAGCTGTGCAGCGACGCTCCCCATCCGACCTGACAGGGCTTGAGAAGATCTGCGGAGAAGAATGGGAGAAACTCCCCAAATACAGGTGTTCCAAGCTTGTATCGTAACACCCAAGAAGACTTGAGGCTGTAATCGTTGCCAAAGGTGCTTAAACAAAGTACAGAGTAACAAGGGTCTGAATACAAAATTTGATATAAATTGGCTAAGGATGCTACCAACCTTTTTTTGCTTTGTCATTAGTATGTGTAGATTGAGGGGAAAAAACAACCAATTTTAGAATAAGGCTGTAATGTAACAAAATGTGGAAAAAGTCAAGGAATCGGAATACTTTCCGTAGGCACTGTATGTACGCAAATAAGTCTTCTAATCACACCGGTTTGAGTGTACGCTGCAGGGACCACTGTAGAATGATCACACCCGCATCCCGAGTGGCGGGATCGGATTACTAAAATTATTTTGCATGTTATTCAATTATTGCACCCACTGCGCTTGCGAGCATCTGCGTTGCCAAGGGCTAAAATAGAAGTCATTCCTATTTCTGATGCAGATTGTGCTGAACGTCCTGCCTCACCCATCTCCTCATTGGTTTATAGAAGCAGGTACCCACGTGCCATCTCCTCATTGGTTATACCCACGTGGGTGATTGAAAGACGAACTTTGTTGCCGGTTGTTGTGGTTATACAATGAAAGTTTAGATGCAATCACCATATAAGTTCAAAGATGAAAAAGCCTGGAAGGAGGAGAGATGACTAGAAACGATTTGGTTGGCCATTTTGTGTGGATTAATTGTTGGGGTAGAGGTCCTTGTGCATTTCAGGTAAAATAACAACTCAATGTTTATATCCCAGGAAAAATTAGCCAGCAACAGCAAACTAGCTAAATACGACAAATTAACGTTAGCTAGCAAGTGCAAGCTAACTAGCTAAATTTCCATACATGTTTAATGCTTTTCGACCTGTCCCCAAATTAATGTCATTGGTTCAGTTTGTTTTGATATTTTAACCTGCGTTTGGTATAGGGGGACAAAGTAAATGTATGCACGATGGTGCAGCCAGTTTGGGTTCCGTGTAAGGCACTGCTAGAGGCGTCACTACAGACACGGGCTTGACCCCAGGCTGTGCCGCAGCCGGCTGCGATCTGGAGAACCATGAGCAGGCTTCATCCGAGTAGGGGTGGGTTAGGCCAGCCGGGGTGTCCTTGTCCCCATCGCGATCCAGCGACTCCTTTTGGCAGGCCAGGCGCATGCATGCTGACCTCAGTCGCCAGTTATACAGTTCATAATGCCATTTAATTTGTAGCTAGTAGTTATGTTAAGCCATACCTCGCCTTGTGTATCTATTTTAATTTGAGTTTTTGTAGAAATACGCAGGGTTTCTGACTGTGGCTGGCTGTTGTAACGACCTATCCAAAGAGATGGTTAACTAGGCTAACGTTACCTAATTTTAAACAATGGTCCTAGCTAGCTAATTGTCCAACTTAGATTCTATACCTAGTTAGGTAGTTAACGTTATGTTTAGTATATCCAAATAGGGTCCAATGAAATTTGAGTTCGCGAACATTACTTAGCTACTTTAGCTAATTG
This sequence comes from Oncorhynchus tshawytscha, assembly GCF_018296145.1. Lineage (NCBI taxonomy): Eukaryota > Metazoa > Chordata > Actinopteri > Salmoniformes > Salmonidae > Oncorhynchus > Oncorhynchus tshawytscha. The sequence continues at coordinate 849,919 of NC_056459.1, read as the reverse complement.
AGACCTGGCAAATTACATTTATTTGGCACACATTTGCTGGGAGGCTAACTAACAAGATAATATAGCTACTATGGTAGCTTGTTAGCTGAGGCTAGCTAACAAGCTACTGTAACTATTATGGTAACTTGTTTGCGAACTAATTTAGCAGATTGTAATGGCGTCCACTAGCGAACGATGTAATACACACATCGCTCTGGATTTGACATCCAAAACATGGTTTTATTTAGCTAACGATAGCTAGCGATTCGTCTCTAGCTAAGCTACCCAACGTTACATAAACTCCATGAATATTATTTCACCACAACCATTAACTAGCTAACTTTCAATAAATACAATTTGCTTCATAAACATAACATTGTCCAAATGTTAGCGAGCTAAGATGTAATTTTTAGGGAACATCCATCCAGCCTGGTCGAAGATGTCGATGAGATTCCGTTCTTCTCAACCTCATGGCGAAGATTAGATAGCTAGCTAGATTGTTGCAAATCATCACTTTTAGCCTAACTGGCAAACATGGTTACTAGTAGGGCATATTACTGAGCCCACAAACGCATAGGCCGCACATTAACGTGGTAACCAACTCACAAATCACATTACATGTTGCACTATGCAGCACCAGCAAACGCGCCTCCGTTGAAAACGCTACCGATGTCTGTTTAAATAAACACGACACCGAGGCTCTAAGTAGGCCCGTAGGCCCAAAATAAAGAAAATAAATAACAAGCGATACTGACCAGAAACCCAGATGAATGTCAGATATTCTGCTATAAAAACCGACCAAGCGGTCTCTCTGTCGACCTCCTAATCGGATTTCGACGAAATGAAACCTCAAAGCCCAAAAAATAATACACTTATAATGAGGAACTATGCCGAACCGACTCGCGCAGACAATAAGCGAGAGACTCGGCATTTACCTGTGTCTTTTCCACTTTGACACCGCAAATAGCTCCGTCACGTGGTTGACCGGGCGCTTCAACGTAACTAACCCCCAGACACGTGATCACCCATCTCTAAAAAAAAATGCATATCAAATAAATAAACAAACTTTAAAATATTTATAGTGATTTCCTATCCTAGATTGTCAGAGTGACTGGCTGTTCAGCAGGACCACTATTAGCTGCACTACAGTGACAGTGATGGTGTGTCTAAGGAGTGTGCCAGGTAACCTCAATCTTAAATAAAAAAAATAATTATTGGCATGCCAGTCGCCCTGAATGCTATTAACACTAGATTGTAATTATCTTGTAAACCTATTGGGGACCACTGTCCAATTCACAATATGTGATGAGTTGACATTACATGTGTTAATCAGTGCTCAGGTACCGGAACACATTGTGAAAAAAAGTGTCAAACACAACGTAGTGGAAAGTAGCCTACTATACATGGTGGTGAAACGGACAGCACTCTCCAAGGTGCTAATTAATTCAAAGAATTTTAGACGTCACTGCAGAATGCCTACAAGGCTTACAAGTCCGAATTTCTTATTGCCTCATTTTCTAGACATCAATGTTCAGCAACATTTTTAGAGGACACTGCAGAGTAAACGCCATATGCACACATACTCAGCTGTGGGGCTTACAATACCCGAATTTCATATAATTTTTAAGACATCAAAGTAGGAATAGAACAAATATCGGAATATAGCTTTAAATAAAATAAATCAACTTAGGCCACAGCAGAACACAAATATGAGAATATATAGGCCTCCTGCCTATGTGATAATATGAATCACATTTTCAGATTTTTCTGCTCTTAGATTTAACTTCATTCAACTTTCTAGAGTTTTCCCTCTTCAACGTTTCCCTTTACTGTGGAAATTGTGACAGAAGCAATGCAATATTAGCCACTTTCAATGCAACATACTGAAACAAAACGTACTATGCAAGAGATTTTGTTGTAGGCCTATATGCAGATAGACTATTGCCATATATGGATCTGTGCCATTTACTTGGAACTGGACTGTGTTTACAGCTGTGGTCGAGTAGATGCGCTTGTTGTGAGATCAAATCAAGAGCTGCATGTAGCCATCAATCAATCAATGTTTTTTATTTATTTATAAAGCCATTTTTACATCACCTAATGTCACAATTTGCTGCACAGAAACAGAGCCTAAAACCCCAAACAGCAAGCAATGCAGGTGTAGAAGCACAGTGGCTAGGAAAAGCTCCATAGAAAGGCCGGATCCTAGGAAGAAACCTAGAGACGAACCAGGCTATGAGGGGTGGCCAGTCCTCTTCTGTCTGTGCCGGGTGGAGATTATAACAGAACATGGCCTTGATGTTATATGTTCATAGATGACCAGCAGGGTCAAATAATACGTGGTTGTAGAGGGTGCAACAAGTCAGCACCTCAGGAGTAAATGTCAGTCTACTCCTGATGTCTCTAGAGAGTTGAAAGTAGCAGGTCTGGGACAAGGTATCACGCGAACAGGTCAGGGTTCCATAGCCGCAGGCAGAACAGTTGAAACTGGAGCAGCAGCTCGACCAGGTGGACTGGGGGCAGCATGGAGTCATCAGTTCAGGTAGTCCTGAGGCATAGTCCTAGGGCTCAGGTCCTCCGAGAGAAAGAGAGTGAGAGAGAGAGAGAGAGAGATAGATAGAAAGAAAAAGAGAGAGAATTAGAGCAGGCATACTTAAATTCACACAGGACACTGGATTTGGTGTTGGAGGGCCAGTAGGAGGCACTCTTTCCTCTGGTCTAAAAATTTTTCCCAATGCCCCATGGCAGTGATTGGGGACACTGCCCGGTGTAGGGTGTCGTCTTTCGGAGGGGATGTTAAACGGGTGTCCTGACTCTCTGAGGTCATTAAAGATCCCATGGCACTCATCGTAAGAGTAGGGGTGTTAACCCCGGTGTCCTGGCTAAATTCCCAATCTGGCCCTCAAACCATCACGGTCACCTAATAATCCCCAGGGTGAGGCTTAAAGCTAACAGACTGACCCTGGCCCCCTGACACATGAACTATTGCAGAATAAATACTGGAGGCTGAGACAGGAGGGGTTGGGAGACACTGTAACCCCATCCAACAATACCCCCGGACAGGGCCAAACAGGCAGGGTATAACCCCACCCACTTTGCCAAAGCACAGCCCCTACACCACTAGAGGGATATCTTCAACCACCAACTTACTATCCTGAGACAAGGCCGAGTATAGCCCACAAAGATCAGGAAAGGAGGGGCGCCATCCCGAACAGGAAAATCACATCAGTGACTCAACCCACTCAAGTGATGCACCCCGCCTAGGGACGATATGGAAGAGCACCAGTAAGCCAGTGACTCAGCCTCTGTAATGGGGTTTGAGGCAGAGAATCCCAGTGGAGAGAGGGGAATTGTCAACTTCACATGTGTATATATATTTGTGTTGAATAATTATTTGTATAGATTAAGAAAATACATTTATATGAATTTCATGATTTATTTCAATTATTTTTTCTTTCAATTATGTAGTGATGTGCTCTTGTGTTCTGATTAAAACATGGAATGGGACCAAATGGAATACACCATTGGTGTTCCACTAGATGGCATTAGCATGTTGGGGAGCAACTTGGTCCACTGCATTTATTCAAGGAAAGGGGCTTATAAAGTACAGTATGCCGGGTGATCAATCAGTATGACACCCTATTCTTGGATTTTCAGCAAGGAAGAACCTATTTTATTTTTTTAAGTTCACAATTTTAATGCAGAAAATAGAGACAAATGGTATGGACAAATTATAGGCACCCTGGAGCTATTATAGTGCATTCATAAAGTATTCAGATCCCTTGATTTTTTCCACATTTTGTTACATTGCAGCCTTATTCTAAAATGGATTAAATAGTTTTTCCCCCTCAACAATCTACACACAATACCACATAATGAAGAGCAAAAAACTGTTTTTTAGAAATGTTTGTTAATTTATTTTTTAAAAAATGTTTTAAAAGAAATATAATTTATAATGAAATAACATGTACATAAGTATTCAGACCCTTTACTCAGTACTTTGTTGAAGAACCTTTGGCAGCAATTACAGCCTCAAGTCTTTTTTGGTCTGACGCTACAAACTTGGCACACCTGTATTTGGGGAGTTTCTCCCATTCTTCTTTGCATATCCTCCCAAGCTCTATCAGGTTGAATGGGAAGCATCACTGCACAGCTATTTTCAGGTCTCTCCAGAGATGTATGATCGGGTTGAAGTCCGGGCTCTGGCTGGGCCGCTCCGGCTTTGTCTTGGCTGTGTGCTTAGGGTCGTTGTCCTGTTGGAAGGTGAACCTTCACCCTGGTCAGAGATCCTGAGCGCTCTGGAGGAGATTTCATCAAGGATCTCTCTATACTTTGCTCCGTTCATCTTTCCCTCTATCCTGACTAGTCTCCCAGTCCCTGCCGCTGAAAAACATCCCCACTGCATGATGCTGCCACCACCATGCTTCACCGTCGTGATGGTGCCAGAAATCCTTCAGATGTGACGCTTGGCATTCAGGCCAAAGAGTTCAATCTTGGTTTCATCAGAACAGAGAATCTTGTTTCTCATTGCCTGAAAGTCTTTAGGTGCCTCTTGGCAAACTCCAAGCGGGCTGTCATGTGCCTTTTACAGAGGAGTGGCATTAGTCTGGAGTGCTGCAGGGATGGTTGTCCTTCTGGAAGTTTCTCCAATCTCCACAGAGGAACTCTGGAGCTCTGTCAGAGTGACAATCCGGTTCTTGGTCACCTCCCTGACCAAGGCCATCCTCCCCCGATTGCACAGTTTTGCCGGGCAGCCAGCTCTAGGAAGAGTCTTGGTGGTTCCAAACTCTTGGTGGACCTTCAATGCTGTAGACATTTTTTGGTACCCTTCCCCAGATCTGTGCCTCGACACAATCCTGTCTCGGAGCTCTACAGACAATTCCTTTGACCTTATGGCTTGGTTTTTGCTAACATGCACTGTCAACTGTGGGACCTTAGATAGACAGGTGTGTGCATTGGTGTCTGTATTGAATACATCATTTAAACATTCACAGTGTAGGTATCATGACACTAAGGCAAGACCCAAATGCAGACACAGGAGGCAGATGGTTGGAGTTGAAGATGTTTTATAAATTTAAGATGAAGATCAGATCAAATGTTTTGACCAATTTATGCAGAAATCCAGGTACAGTATTTACAAAGGGTTCACATACTTTTTCTTTCCACTATAGATACTGCAGAGGAAAACTAACATTCACTGTAACTTTCACAGAAGAGGCTATATCATCACTTATTCATGATGAGTAGTCTGTTTCAGCAAACAGTTTTGCGTGGATTACAGTAACTCCCCTACCACCTTTACAAACCAAAGCAATTAGGAACCCTCTACTCCCTCCATCTCAATAGCATTTCCCTATTGATGGCTGCAAAGCATGCAGGGTTTGTGTGTCTGTATTGTATAGTGCCTTCGGAAAGTATTCAGAGACCTTGACTTTTTCCACATTTTGTTACTGTTCTAAAATGGATTTTTTTTTTTTTTATCCTCTGCAATCTACACACACAATACCCCATAATGACAAAGGGTAAAGTGTCTGAACAGTGATGTCATATTTCAGTTTTTTATTTTTAATACAATTGCAAAAATTTCTTAACCTGTTTTTGCTTTGTCATTATGGGGTATTGTGAGTAGATTTTTTTAAAACATTTTTTTTTATTTCACCTTTATTTAACCAGGAAGGTAAGTTGAGAACAAGTTCTCATTTACAATTGCGACCTGGCCAAGATAAAGCAAAGCAGTTCGACACGAACAACAACACAGAGTTACACATGGAGTAAAACAAACATACAGTCAATGATACAGTAGAAAATGTGTCTATATACAATGTGAGCAAATGAGGTGAGATAAGAGAGGTAAAGGCAAAAAAAGGCTATGGTGGCGAAGTAAATACAATTATAGCATGTACATTTTTTTTTTAAATAAACACTGGAATGGTAGATTTGGAGTTTAAGATGTTTAATAAATCCAAAGGGAAAAGGCAAGAGAATGGTCGTGGACAGGCACAGCAACTGCTCCGCCCACAACCGTAAGGCTCTCCAGAGGGTAGTGAGGTCTGCACAACGCATCACCGGGGGCAAACTACCTGCCCTCCAGGACACCCACACCACCCGATGTTACAGGAAGGCCATAAAGATCATCAAGGACAACAACCACACAACAACCACCCGAGCCACTGCCTGTTCACCCCACTATCATCCAGAAGGCGAGGTCAGTACAGGTACATCAAAGCTGGGACTGAGAGACTGAAAAACAGCTTCTATCTCAAGGCCATCAGACTGTTAAACAGCCACCACTAACATTGAGTGGCTGCTGCCAACACACTGACTCAACTCCAGCCACTTTAATAATGGGAATTGATGGGGAATGATGTAAAATATATCACTAGCCACTTTAAACAATGCTACTTAATATAATGTTTACATACCCTACATTATTCATCTCATATGTATACATATATACTGTACTCTACATCATCTACTGCATCTTTATGTAATACATGTATCACTAGCCACTTTAACTATGCCACTTTGTTTACATACTCATCTCATGTATATACTGTACTCGGCTCTGTACCATCACTCATTCACATATCTTTATGTACATATTCTTTATCCCCTTACACTTGTGTGTATAAGACAGTAGTTTTGGAATTGTTAGTTAGATTACTTGTTGGTTATTACTGCATTGTCGGAACTAGAAGCACAAGCATTTCGCTACACTCGCATTAACATCTGCTAACCATGTGTATGTGACAAATAAAATTTGATTTGATTTACAGGTGGGTGCTGCTATGCTGACCAGCGAGGTGAGATAAGGGGGGACTAGCAGGGTCTTATAGATGACCTGGAGTCAGTGGGTTTGGCGACGAGTATGAAGCGAGGGCCAGCCAACGAGAGCGTACAGGTCGCAGTGGTGGGTAGTATATGGGGCTTTGGTGACAAAACGGATGGCACTGTGCTAGACTGCATCCAATTTATTGAGGAGGGTATTGGAGGCTGGTCAGGTTTACAAGGGTATGTTTGGCAGCATGAGTGAAGGAGGCTTTGTTGCGAAATAGGAAGCCAATTCTAGATTTAACTTTGGATTGGAGATGTTTGATGTGAGTCTGGAAGGAGAGTTTACAGTCTAACCAGACACCTAGGTATTTGTAGTTGTCCACATATTCTAAGACAGAAGCGTCCAGAGTAGTGATGTTGGACGGCGGGCAGGTGCAGGCAGCGATCTGCATTCAGTTTTACTTGTATTTAAGAGCAATTGGAGGCCATGAAGCTCGTCTGGAGGGTTGTTAACACAGAGTCCAAAGAAGGGCCAGAAGTACACCGAATGGTGTCGTCTGCGTAGAGGTGGATCAGAGACTCACCAGTAGCAAGAGCGACATCATTGATGTATACAGAGAAGAGAGTCGGTCCAAGAATTTAACCTGTGGCACCCCCATAGAGACTGCCAGAGGCACGGACAACAGGCCCTCCGATTTGACACACTGAACTCTATCAGAGAAATAGTTGGTGAACCAGGCGAGGCAATCATTTGAGAAACCAAGGCTATCGAGTCTGTCGATGAGGATGTGGTGATTGACAGAGTCGAAAGCCTTGGCCAGGTCAATGAATATGGCTGCACAGTATTGTTTCTTATCGATGGCGGTTAAGATATCATTTAGGACCTTGAGCGTGGCTGAGGTGCACCCATGACCAGCTCTGAAACCAGATTGCATAGCGGAGAAGGTATGGTGGGATTTGAAATGGTCGGTAATCTGTTTGTTGACTTGGCTTTCGAAGACCTTAGAAAGGCAGGGTAGGATAGATATAGGTCTGTAGCAGTTTGGGTCAAGAGTGTCCCCCCCCTTTGAAGAGGGGGATGACCGCAGCTGCTTTCCAATCTTTGGGAATCTCAGACGACACGAAAGAGAGGTTGAACAGGCTAGTAATAGGGGTTGCAACAATTTCGTTTTAGAAAGAAAGGGTCCAGATTGTCTAGCCCGGCTGATTTGTAGGGGTCCAGATTTTGCAGCTCTTTCAGGACATCAGCTGACTGGATTTGGGAGAAGGAGAAATGGGGAAGGCTTGGGCGAGTTGCTGTGGGGGTGCAGTGCTGTTGACCGGGGTAGGGGTAGCCAGGTGGAAAGCATGGCCAGCCGTAGAAAAATGCTTATTGAAATTCTCAATTATAGTGGATTTATCGGTAGTGACAGTGTTTCCTATTCTCAGTGCAGTGGGCAGCTGGGAGGAGTTGTTCTTATTCTCCAAGGACCTTACAGTGTCCCAGAACTTTCTTGAGTTAGTGCAGGACGCAAATTTCTGCTTGAAAAAGCTAGCCTTGGCTTTTCTAACTGCCTGTGTATTGCTTTCTAGCTTCCCTGAAAAGTTGCATATTACGGGGGCTGTTTGATGCTTATGCAGAACGCCATAGGATGTTTTTGTGTTGGTTAAGGGCAGTCAGGTCTGGAGAGAACCAGGGGCTATACCTGTTCCTGGTTCTAAATTTCTTGAATGGGGCATGCTTATTTAAGATGGTGAGGAAGGCATTTTTAAAAAAATAAACAGGCATCCTCTACTGACGGGATGAGGTCAATGTCCTTCCAGGATACCCCGGCCAGGTCGCTTAGAAAGGCCTGCTCGCTGAAGTGTTTCAGGGAGCGTTTGACAGTGATGAGTGGAGGTCGTTTGACTGCTGACCCATTACGGATGCAGGCAATGAGGCAGTGATCGCTGAGATCTTGGTTGAAAACAGCAGAGGTGTATTTAGAGGGCAAGTTGGTTAGGATGATATCTATGAGGGTGCCCGTGTTTACGGCTTTGGGGTGGTACCTGGTAGGTTCATTGATCATTTGTGTGAGATTGAGGGCATCAAGCTTAGATTGTAGGATGGCTGGGGTGTTAAGCATGTTCCAGTTTAGGTCGCCTAGCAGCACGAGCTCTGAAGATAGATGGGGGGCAATCAGTTCACATATGGTGTCCAGAGCATAGCTGGGGGCAGAGGGTGGTCTATAGCAGGTGGCAACAGTGAGAGACTTGTTTTTAGATAGGTGGATTTTTAAAAGTAGAAGTTCAAATTGTTTGGGTACAGACCTGGATAGTAGGACAGAACTCTGCAGGCTATCTCTGCAGTAGATTGCAACACCGCCCCCTTTGGCCGTTCTAGCTAGTCTGAAAATGTTGTAGTTCGGAATGGATTTCAGAATTTTTGGTGGTCTTCCTAAGCCAGGATTCATGGGGGAAATGTAATCAATTTTACAATAAGGCTGTAACGTAACAAAATGTGGAAAAAGTCAAAGGGTCTGAATACTTTCAGAATGCACTGTATGTGTGTGTGTGTGTATCTGCCGCATGCGTGTACGTGCATCCGAGTATGTGTGTGTGCTGTTGGATCATGTGGCAGATCTTCCTCTGCTGGCTCTTCAGCATGTCGTCCAGATGATGGATCTTCTCCTTCAGGACAGCCAGCTCCTTCTCCAGCTCCTCAGTTCTCACACCACAACCCAGTGGTTACATAAACAGAATTACCATCATATCTACACTGTGTATGAACTTGCCATATTTATGGGTCCACATTTTAAAGGGAGTATACCGTATCCTTTTTAGTATCTTAAAAAATATGCTGTATACTCTTTTCAAACTTTGGATTTATAAGTATGGCAATTCATGAACATTGTAGGCTTGAGTAGCAATGTTTCAATGTCTGTTGCTGAGGACTGTATTGTTGTATACTCATGTAGAGTTGTATATGAGATACTATGTGCAGACAGTCTACGTTTCAGTTGTATGACTGATTTGTAGTCATTATGGCGACAGATCCTCCTCACCTCTGCTTTTTCTCCTGCCCCCCCCCCCCTTGGCTGCTCTCAGCTGCTCTCAGCTGCAGCAGTTCAGCCCCGCTGTCGGCCATTTTGTCCTTCAGGACAACACCCTCCAGCTCCATGCCCCCCAGCAGCCGCTCCAACTCCTCCAACCTCTGACCTCGCTCCTCCGCCTACCCCTCCACTCGCTGCAGGTGCTTCGACTGCTTGTCAAGACGCCGGCTGAACTCACCGCTTTCAGTCTGCAGGGGGAGTTCCCAATTACATCTAGTTACAGTAATGGTCAGGAAATAGTTCAAATGTCTTAATCAGTGCATATTCAATTGTGGACTGGGATGTAATATTATGCAACACATATGCATCATGATGACACTGGAACTAATAACTGTGTTCTGAGATGACACTGAATAACAGTTGAACGAACAAACAAAACGATAGAGGATGATAGAGAGAGAGGGATGGGGAAAAGAAAGAGGGAGACCGATGAGACAGTAGACAAGTTGAGTAAAAAAAAGGATGGGAGATGAAAAAGAGAGAGAAAGAGGGGGATGAATATTCTTCATCATCTGGTGAACACTGACCTGCATTCAGTCCTTCTCCTCCTGGTGTCTCTTCTCAGACTCTTTCAGCTGAGCATTCAGGCGCTTGCTCACCTCCCATACTTAGCACTGCCCTCTGAATTCTCCCTGACATGCGCAAGAGAGAAAAAGAAAGCTCAATGAACCTGGACATAGAGTAAACAAACAGATAGAGAGTGCTAGGTGCTGACATACTATTTGCATACCATTTGCAAATAAGTGTTTCCGTAATTGCCTGAGGTAAAAGGTCACCTAAATAGGTTGGTGCGGCAGGTGAATGTCATGTGTCTGTCATCTGAATACACACTGGTTTTCCTGGTAGAAGATCATATATGTAACAATATATGTATCGTTTTCTTTAACATGACACCTTTTTAGAATGGAGGCCAGTATAACAGGACTCTAGCATACACAGACAGGTCATAGACTTCAGTTACTGTCTGTGTAGATGTTTATTCCCTTAGAATGTATTGTTTTTCCCACCACCTAGGTAATGGATGTCTGGTGCCTTTTTACAGGACGTTATGATGTGCTGCACTGAGCCTGAGATAATGTGGTGGGAAATTGGATATGTTGTGCTAAGGTGTGTGTGTTGCGTGCGAGATCTCTCGATATATTTGGTCTGTATCACTACAGTCTGCGTGAAACTGAGACCAGCAGCCTTTTCACAGAACAGAGTGATGTGGTGAGTGGACACATATGCTTTCCTATGACTTGGCAAATACTTTTATAGTTTGAATATAAATGTAATTTTCAGTTCATGTTCAAATTCAAATTCATACTCAAATTGTCTCCACAGTAATTTAATACTTTCTTTATATAAAAAGCACTAATGTGAAACTGATGCAAAACAAAAACCACAACATTTTAGATAACGAAAGTGAGAGGGTGTTGACATGCAAATATGGTCTTACATTTGTGTATGACTCTGTCCCAACAATGTTATGATTGGTGACAATTGTTTGGTTGGTAGGCAGGTGTAAACATTGTCTGGAAACTGAGGCAGAGTGAAGGGGTTAGTGGAGTAAAACAGATACAAATACTGACGATGCTGGATTGTTTGCATTTGAGTATTAGAAAGAGCTTGAGATGAGCCTCTGAAGGCCATTTCACACTGCATTGTTCTTAGCCCCAGGCTATACTGGCCCTGGGCTAGCTTAGCCTGTGTTCACACAAGCATTGTTAACCCTGGCTGGGCTATGATTTAACCCTGGGCTAAGGAATCACACACTTGTATTCCAAAGCCTTGGGCTAACGGACAAACAACATGCGAGCAACATTAACTCTCTTACACGCAACCTATGTTACAAGTAATAAGACATTTATTAACATATTATGTACTTTTTAAGATGTATTTTTATGTGTGACAATGATGTTTTGCTTGCTCAAAGTCACACTTGCAAGTTTAAATTGCACTCTTGACTGGCCTGTGCAGGGGACCCATCCTCCTCTCGCTGGACCACATTTCTTCTCTCTTAACTCAGTGTTTGCTCGCGCGTGCCATCTCATGCTTTTGAATTGGATTTGACACCATCGACTATCAATTATATTTGTCATTGGATGTTTTTCTTTTTTAATACAGTCAGTGATACAGGAGTCAAATCCCATAAGGAATCTCATCAGATCAGATGACATCAGCAAGCCAGAGCCATCTGTGGAAAGAGCACAGGTAAAACCAAGATATAAGTGCAAACAGAATGAATGTACCCTTCAACATAAAATTCCAACTAAAACGATGACATGAGCTCTGTCACAATTGATCTCTGCTCAACTCCTCACTTCCTCTCCACTCGCATCCATCTCGAAACCCATTGGAGGAGGTCTAAGGCGAGGAACCTTGGGTCGTCTCCTCCAATGGTGTTTTAGGAGGCGTGATGGTCCGTTCTTGCATCCATAGCTCTGTCTATGAATTTGAGAGTGGTTACATTTCTCCAGCCCCATCCCTCAGTTTTTTATCAAACAGGGGCGGGGAGTATACTTCTTATTGTTTCAACTGCTGAATGCCGCTTTAAAAAACAGATAAATGAGCATACTAGTATGTTTAAGCATACATGACTGTTGGCAGTGCTGTGCCATACCTTTAGCTCCCAGGTACAGCAGAGCTGACACACTAAATATGAAGTTACGGCAGATGTCTTGACCACCCTCTCTGGCTGTTCTCTAGACAGAGGTAGTGCTGGAAGGTGTCCCATGCACTGTTTGTGGCCACGTCACCTCCCTCACAACCAGTGAAAATCTCCAGGTTCTTACAGTGGGGCGTTAGCATAATCTATAGAGAGGGCAGAACAATACAGGAGATGGAATTAGATTTAGTGTGGAGTTGGAAGTCCCGACATAAAATCCTTGTACAATCCATAGACATTGGTAAAATGGTCATCAAAAGCATGGCACTAGAGTTTGAGGAAGGTGGAACGATACATATGTGCTGCGTTGTGATAGGAATAAGATGAGTTGGTGGCCCACTGGTCCAAACTTGAGGTCCTCAGCCTCATTGGTGTAGTGGCCAGGGAGATGAAGTAGAAGCCTGACTCCACCTGCTCAAATGTGTTCCCTCTACACACACTAACCTGTCTCCTGAGAACAATTGGAGTGAGAGAGAGTGAGAGAGAGAGAGAGAGAGAGAGAGAGGGGGGAAAATAAGATGTCAGGAAATGTCAGAGTTCAATTGGAGTTTAAATGTTTTAACATTGTCAGTCAGCATGGCTCAGTACTGAACAGTATGCTGTCAGTTCATGCCCAGCCAGCTCGTGGAGAACTATCCTCCTATAGGTTCACCTTACCTACACTACTCATATTGTTTAGCAATGACTATCACATACATTCAATACAGAAACATCTTTCTAACCGATAGACAGCAGCTTTGGTTAAACCACATGGCTAAACAATAGATCGCTATCTAACATTATCTAGTTAGCTTCCTAGCTACCTGACGTTCACCTAGCTTGACTCATCAATAGCCTGCTTTAATAACACCTCTTAAGGATCAGACCCTTTTTTCCCCAATTTTCGCCTACAATGACATACCCAAATCTAACTGCCTGTAGCTCAAGACCTGAAGCAAGGATATGCATATTCTTGATACCATTTGAAAGGAAACACTTTAACGTTTGTGGAAATGGGAAAAGAATGTAGGAGAATATAACCTTTTAGATCTGGTAAAAGATAATACAAAGAAAAAACCAACCATTTTTTGTACCATCATCTTTGAAATACAAGCGAAAAGGTCATAATGTATTATTCCAGCCCAGGTGCAATTTAGATTTTGGCCATTAGCTGACAGCAGTGTATTTGCCAAATTTTAGACTGATCCAATGAACCATTGCATTTCTGTAAAAAAAAATGTTGTATCAAGACTGCCAAGTGTGCCTAATTTGTTTATTAATAACTGATCAAGTTCATAATTTTGCACTCTCCTCAAACAATAGCATGGTATTATTTCACTGTAAAAGCTGCTGTAAATTGGACAGTGCAGTTAAATTAACAAGAATGTAAGCTTTCTGCCCATATCAGATATGTCAATGTCCTGGGAATGTTTTTTATTACTTACAACCTCATGCCAATCACATTATAACCCCCGACTTCAATTTCAAAATCATAATTGATTAGCTAGGTAGTTGGTTAACTAGTTTCGATAATGAAAAATTAGTCCAAATTTTCCTCTCTCTACCCTACTGATGTTACATTTGCACACCCCTTGGTTAACATAGAGATTCTGGGAACATCAGAAGGTGGGGGCAAATGAACTATATTCTGGTAATCCGACCAATTGAACATATGCGGTGGTACTTAATGAATATGATGTCAGTCAATGATAAGATGACATCAACTCTACAGTGGAAAGTCTACACATCAGAGTTATCGGATTCACATGGAATGTCAATTTAAATGTTTGAATATGAAATTATTTGTGATGGGATGAAATGTGATTTTAGCTTCTAAAATGTGAGATTTGGGTTTTCATAAGGTTAGGGCTCTGCTCAATCAGTGGCCCGCCCCTGTGAAGAGACAGGGGTTATAAAACTTTTCAGACACACCCTTCTCGCTCCAGTATATAAAGCCTTGACGAAAATGTAACCTCCTGTTCCGAGGATGTGAGGATGACGGTCCAATGTCAGAATGGTTCAGATAATAACTACAGAACGAAGCCAACATCAGCGTGAGCTTTGGTTGCGAATGGTATGAACTTTGAACTCTTATTCACTACAGAAGTGTACCTCCTAGCCATTGAGTTAGCAACAGCAGCTGCAAACGAGGGTTAGGAAGGAACAGACAGAATATCCGTCTATCACACAACAACGTTACTACAACGTTTTCCAATTGACCACCAGAGACATTCTTCAAAGGACTCGGTTTGGCAACACGGCCTTCCATCTACCACTAACCTACTGAAGCGCAGCTCAGAGTAAATATTTATTGCATTTTCCTTTTCCAAATGGGCGGTAATTCAGAATGCATAAGATACTGTATTTACAATAGCACAGCTTCTTCCTTTGTTACTCAGCCTTCCTGCTCTTTCACTCAAACCCAGACCCTTTTCTTTTGTGTAACAAGATGTCATATCTGCTCCGCCCGCTAGGGACGTTTTCCTTTATGACGTAATTTGTAATCAAGTTATGATGAATTATGTGTGTGTGTAATTGTGTGATTAGTTAGGTATTTAGTAAATAAATAATTAAACCCAATTTTGTATTGCTGATTCAACTTGTTAGCCAGGGTTCGTGAAGATAACCAATAATTTACAACTTTCAGATGAGACTGAATTAAGGTGATGATTAATATTGACTGCTATTGATGTCAAATATTACTAGGTCTTTAAGAGTTTATTCAGAAGATAACAGCTCTATAAATATTATTTTGTGGTGCCCCGACTCTCGAGTTAATTACATTTACATGATTAGCTCAATCAGGTAATATTAATTACGGAGAAGTAATTTTATAGGATAGCATGTCATATCACTTAATCCGGCATAGCCAAAGACACGACACATGTTTCCCTCCACATCTTTTCTGTCTTTTACACTGATCAGCTACAGTGCCTTGCGAAAGTATTCGGCCCCCTTGAACTTTGCGACCTTTTGCCACATTTCAGGCTTCAAACATAAAGATATAAAACTGTATTTTTTTGTGAAGAATCAACAACAAGTGGGACACAATCATGAAGTGGAACGACATTTATTGGATATTTCAAACTTTTTTAACAAATCAAAAACTGAAAAATTGGGCGTGCAAAATTATTCAGCCCCTTTACTTTCAGTGCAGCAAACTCTCTCCAGAAGTTCAGTGAGGATCTCTGAATGATCCAATGTTGACCTAAATGACTAATGATGATAAATACAATCCACCTGTGTGTAATCAAGTCTCCGTATAAATGCACCTGCACTGTGATAGTCTCAGAGGTCCGTTAAAAGCGCAGAGAGCATCATGAAGAACAAGGAACACACCAGGCAGGTCCGAGATACTGTTGTGAAGAAGTTTAAAGCCGGATTTGGATACAAAAAGATTTCCCAAGCTTTAAACATCCCAAGGAGCACTGTGCAAGCGATAATATTGAAATGGAAGGAGTATCAGACCACTGCAAATCTACCAAGACCTGGCCATCCCTAAACTTTCAGCTCATACAAGGAGAAGACTGATCAGAGATGCAGCCAAGAGGCCCATGATTACTCTGGATGAACTGCAGAGATCTACAGCTGAGGTGGGCGACTCTGTCCATAGGACAACAATCAGTAGTATATTGCACAAATCTGGCCTTTATGGAAGAGTGGCAAGAAGAAAGCCATTTCTTAAAGATATCCATAAAAAGTGTTGTTTAAAGTTTGCCACAAGCCACCTGGGAGACACACCAAACATGTGGAAGAAGGTACTCTGGTCAGATGAAACCAAAATTGAACTTTATGGCAACAATGCAAAACGTTATGTTTGGCGTAAAAGCAACACAGCACATCACCCTGAACACACCATCCCCACTGTCAAACATGGTGGTGGCAGCATCATGGTTTGGGCCTGCTTTTCTTCAGCAGGGACAGGGAATATGGTTAAAATTGATGGGAAGATGGATGGAGCCAAATACAGGACCATTCTGGAAGAAAACCTGATGGAGTCTGCAAAAAACCTGAGACTGGGACGGAGATTTGTCTTCCAACAAGACAATGATCCAAAACATAAAGCAAAATCTACAATGGAATGGGAGTCGTTGTCCACAAAGCGGCAAGGCGGGCTGTCTTGCTGCCACCTATCCTTTCTCTCAGTCATCATTCACCTTTCACTGTCCCCTTTCATCTCTATGGTTAAAAATCCAGTTAGAGCAGTCAAGCTGTGATTGGTCCAAATACCTGACCAATTGCGTTTTTCAGTAGACTGTTACAGGCTGTTCATTGGCTAGAATTTCCGTTCTAAAATTATAATAAGCTGTTGTGAGAGCAAAATGGATTTTGGAGAGGAAACTGAAAAATTGGTGTGACAGGGAGAAAAGACATCCATGATGGGACACAACATTTCTGTGAGTGCAGTAATTTCTGAGTCTTGACATGTAGTAAGTATTTCTTTAGGCAAACAAACATCTCTGCTTTCTAATTTACTGCGTGTGGAAATTCAGTTCTGCTTGCTCAAAGTCACACTCGCAAGCTCTTAAATTTAATTTGTGCGCAACACGCTGGCTTGCACTTGTCCTCTGCTCGCTCGACCACAGTTGTTCTCTCTCCACTCAAGGAATAAATAGTATGAATTTACATGCAGAATGCATTACAGGCATCACAAGCATATGTCAATTAAGTAAAAGTGTCACATTTGTGATTGGACAGTGAGCATTCTAGGAATGTGCAAGTGTGAACACTTCAGACAGTGAACACTTCAGAATGTGCAAGTGTGAACACTCGCTTGGCTCCGTGCTAAAATCTCCCTTAGCACAGGGCTAAGGAGGCTCTTAGCCCTGGGCTAATTTGCAATGTGAACGCACCTTGACTGGCTTAGCTACCTTATTGTTGTTATTATTTTGTCTGGCGACCATCTGTTCCCTCAAAGTCTTCAAACAGTACCGAACCTAAAGAGAAAGACACCACACATAAGAATTGACATCAAAAATACACACACACACTAGAAATACTTTGATTGGAATGGAATTGGAGGAAACGGCTGCCGATTTACGGGCTCCTTTTTTTTGCATTGTTTGTAACTTATTTTGTTCATAATGTTGATGCTACCGCCTCTTATGACCTAAAATAGCTTCTGGATATCAGAATTGTGAATACTCACCTCGAACTGGACAAATAATTTTTCTTTAATGAGTCTAAAGCGAGGAATATAATGCTGGTCCCAGACAAGGTCCAATTCCCTGTCATTCACATGAAGAAAATATGGAAATACAGGGGGCGGAAAATGTGAGAATGTGTCGGCAAGTGGGTAACCCGCCTCAACCATTCATTATTTTGGCCAATGTGCAATCACTGGAGAATGAACTAGATGAGCTCCATTCAAGACTATCCTACCAACGGGACATTAAAAAAACTGTAATATCTTGTGTTTCACGAATCATGGCAGAACGACGACACGGATAATATACAGTTGGCTGGGTTTTCCGTGCATCTGCAGGACAAAACAGCTACGTCCGGTAAGATGAGGGGTCAGGGTGAGCGATGTCTAATATTAAGGTAGTCTTGAGATATTGCTTGCCTGAGCTAGAGTATCTCATGATAAGCTGTAGACCACACTATCTACCAAGATCATTTTCATCTATATTTTTTGTAGCCGTCAATTTACCACCACAAACCGATGCTGGCACTAAAACTGCACTCAATGAGCTGTATAAGGCTATAAGCAAACAAGAAAATGTTCAATCAGAAGCGGTGCTCCTAGTGGCAGGGGACTTTAATGCAAGCAAACTTAAATCCGTTTGACCTCATTTCTACCAGCATGTCACATGTGCAACCAGAGGGAAAAAAACTCTAGACCACCTTTACTCCACACATAGAGACGCATACAAAGCTCTTCCTCACCCTCCATTTGTTGAACCTGACCATAATTCTATCCCCCTGATTCCTGCTTACAAGCAAAAGCTAAAGCAGGAAATACCAACGAATTGCTCAATATAGAACTGGTCAGATGATGCGGATGCTACTCTACAGGACTGTTTTGCTAGCATAGAATTGTAAATGTTCTGGGATTCATCCAATTGCATTGAGGAGTATACCACCTCAGTCAACGGCTTTATCAATAAGTGCACCGACAGCATCGTCCCCACAGTGACCGTACGTACATACTAGAGGTCAACCGATTAATCGGAATGGCCGATTAATTATGGACACTTTCAAGTTCATAACAAATCGGTAAATCTGCATTTTTTTCCACTGATTATGGCCGATTACATTGCACTCCATGAGGAGACTGCGTGGCAGGCTGACTACCTGTTACGCGAGTGCAGCAAGGAGCCAAGGTAAGTTGCTAGCTAGCATTAAACTTATCTTAGAAAAAACAATCAATCTTAACATAATCACTAGTTAACTACACATGGTTGATGATATTACTAGTTTAACTAGCTTGTCCTGCGTTGCATATAATCGATGCGGTGCCTGTTAATTTATCATCGAATCACAGCCTACTTCGCCAAGCGGGTGATGATTTAACAAATTCGCAAAAAAAGCACTGTCGTTGCACCAATGTGTACCTAACCATAAACATCATTGCCTTTCTTAAAATCAATGCACAAGTACTGTATGTCACATATGCAGTTATTGAAAATATATGGGAATATCTGCTCAATCCAAATTTACAACCAACTGATTGCAGCACTATCACAACAATGGAGGAGACAAGTGGAAAAGGGAGAAGGTAGGGAACTTGTTTGCCTGCCATATATTAAAGATACAAATTGGATGAAATGAACTGGCATAAATAGAAAAATATACCAGTTTCATCTGAGGACAAAAATGTTGACAGCTGCGCCATACAGGTTGCAAAAAAACAGGAGGAGAGTTTCAATGTACCAATTCCATGGCACATGGTTTATGAACTGGTACAAACAACCACACTTGACACAACACTTTTTATCAATTAAAATGATTATATAAAATTATTGCCATCAACAGAATGCTATATGTATGGGGCATACAACAATCTCAGCTCTGTAGATTTGGTTGTGAAGAGACTGAATCAGTAGATTACTTATTCTGGTATTGCCCCTATGTAGCTTGTTTCTGGTCACAGGTTCAGGAATGGTTAAAGAAATCACAACATGCACTTAAAATTAACCTTACAAATAGCAGTGTTGGGCAATCTGGAAAGCCATAGCCAGTCAATAAATAATATAAAATTAGGAAAGAAGTTAAAATGCATTATATACACACCAAAATATGTTACAGATACTATAAAAATGTCCCATCACTCAGACAGTTAGTGAATACACAGCATCCAGCACATCAATCAATCAATCAATCAAATATATAGACAAAAGCCCTTTTTACGTCAAAATAATAACCACAGTGGTTATAGAGGGTGCAACAGTTCAACAGCTCATGAGCAAATGTCAGTTTGCTTTTCATAGCTGAGCAATAATAGGTTGAAAGAGAGAGTCGAAACAGCAGAACCAGGACAAGGAAGCACATCCATTGAAACTGGTAAAAAAAATCTTTGGACAAAACAATTCCACTCCAATTCCCTTTATGGATGGGTGTATCTTTGAATTCGCTGTTGAATGGCCTGCTCCTTCTCCATTTTCAGAACACCACCCCGCTCCCCCAGAGTGATCGATAGTATATTTTAGCTCACACTGTGATGAGTGTGTTTCTGAGCTCTCAGGTTGATGTAGCGAGTTATTGTCTTCACTGATCTCACTCTCCGTCAGCTCCATATGTGGCGACTAGGGGCAGGACTCGATTGTATACTGATGGTCGTGAGCACAATCTAGCTGGGCCCTGAGCTCTTTAGTGATGGTCCCGGTGGACCTCTTCTCCACCACAGCACAGGAACACTCTGGCACCCAGGGGTCAGTTCGGCATGCTTGTACTAACCGTTCTTTCCTTTTGGTAGAAAACAATTAAGGAATCTATTTGGCTATAGTTATATTCAAGAATCACTGCATATACTTGACATAAACAATAGCCTTAGAAATAACATGGATTTGCATGTACCACCTGCCTCCTGCACAGTCTCCTTCTCCAGGATGAAAACATTTTCAGGGATGAAGATGTCATCCTGAAAACAAGCAAACGTTTTGTTAAGACAACTGAACCCACATATCAGTTGGTATTAACAATCTACCTGTTGTATGCTTTATCAACACACACACACACACACACACACACACACACACAGCAAATACAGGGACATGTATTTATCAGCAAACATTAGCTATGTCAACTTCAGTCTAGCTAAATGAGGTGGAGCTAACAAAACATTACAAAAACAAATCTGTCAACAAAATGTATTACAGTACTTGTCTGAGGTGGGAGCTAACTACAGTAACTAACGATACATAATAACAGGGGTACACGGATAAACTGTTGCAATTTTAGTTGCAGTTGAGTTGCTTGCTAACCTTATTTGCTGGGGGGTGTTACACAAAACACTTCAGATGTAATTAGCTAGTTACCTTCGACTGGAGTTGCAACAAAGTTGTCCAGTGTCTAACGCTAGCCTAATCAACCACAGTTATGACCGGTTAACGTTACCTCTGGGGCTCCATTGCATTGACTCGCGTGGCCGCCTTCGTTCAGTCGCTTTTGATGATGGTCGGTCGGTCGGTAACCCCTACACCATAACCCTCGAAATGTCCTTCATCGCGAAGTCTGCCTCTGCGAAATGCTGTCTGCAGATCTGCAACCTACTTCTCTATCTATAAACCGACACTATGAGATATCCCATGGTTTACTATTATATTATACAAAATGTCCAGGGTACGCTGAAAGGCTACATGTTAATATCCATACAATTACAGGGCTATAATACATTTTATGTCACCACGCTGTAGGTTATTACTGTGGCCAGGAAAAGCAGAGTATAAGTAAAACTGCTGCCAACGTACCACAAAGCCACAGGTAGCATATCCCCAAAAAACGTTGGCTCAGCGAAATGCAGAAGCTATTTAATACGATTCAACAATTCCCTTTGGCAATCATTTACTGACACCGACCAACGGCAAGAACAAATAGAGAGTAGCATAAGCAAATAATAACTCGGATAGTGCGCCAGTATCTGTGCGTTAGAGATGTCGACGATGAGTATTACGTGTATCGTCGACATCTCTAGCGCACAGATACTGGGGCAAATGAGTAGCTGTTAACGACATATACAGGCGCGTTAATGGCCTACTGTAGTCTACCTGCTATAAAAGAGGAAGTTCCAGGCGAGATATCAGAAGTGCAGTATCAAGTCTCCTTTGATTTTCGAGAGGTGTGTTTGCTCTCGCAGTGTAGTAGCCTAGAATAAAACACTGATGGAGAAGACAGGCTATGTGCACACTTCCCACAAAATGAGGTGGAAACTGGGCTGCTGCACTTCCTAACCTCCTGCCTCAATGTGTAACTATATTTGAGAGACATTTCCCTCAGATTACACAGATCCAAAGAATTCGAAAACAACCCCGATTAAGATAAACTCCCATATCTACTGGGTGAAAAACCACAGCGTGTCATCACCGCAGCAAGATTTGTGACCTGTTGCCACAAGAAAAGGTCAACCAGTGAAGAACAAACACCATTGTAAATACAACACATATTTATGCTTATTTATTTTCTCTTTTGTACATGAACCATTTGTACATCGTTACAACACTGTATATATACATAATATGACATTTGTAATGTCTTTATTCTTTTGAAACTTCTAAATGTTTACTGTTAATATACCAAAGTGAAATAAACAATACAAATTATCTACCTCACTTGCTTTGGCAATGTTAACATATGTTTCCCATGCCAATAAAGCCCCTTGAATTGAATTGTTTCACATTATACTGTAGACAAACAAATTCCCACTACTGCTACAAGAGCAACCTGTTGACAGCGGGTACGTCAGATAACTATCATCCCGCCCTCGAAACAAGCTAATTGGCGCAGGATACCGGGGAAGGCGGCACCTATTGAACGCACGGTCTTTTCGATATTGGCGGGACATTGCTGCCAATCAATGGTCTAGCGATTACGATTATTTGCGCTTCATAGCTATGTTTGCTATAGGCTACCTGAGTACATTAACCCAGTTTCTTTTCAATAGAATTTAGGGCTATTCTAAAAATAAAATAATAGTCTAGAGATAAATTATCATGGATTGATCACCAATAATCATGGATTGATCACAATGTATATCATAATTAAATATCACAGTTGACTACCACAAGAGAAATCTGGCAGCCTAACATATAGGTTTACACTACACAATTATATAAAGTTGCAGTTCCACTGTGTGACTATATAAGATTGATCATGTTGTTTGATGACTGGTTTGAGGTGATTTGTGAATTAATGCAACCAAGGATTCATTCGGTTTTTGGTCATGAATGGTAATACAGTGGTTGGAGTGCAGTTTCTCCTGGCCCATAGAAAGACTACTCGCATCATGCCATGGTAATAACTCATTTTCTTTAACAAGATACATTTTCTTCATAGCTCACTGCTCGTCTATGACCAAAAACAAGTTATGTTGGATTGTTACAGTGTATCAGTGGAAAGTCTTGATGAGGACCCCAACAGTACATTTCTACAGAGCAGAACAAAATTCTGTTTCTCAGAAATCAACAATGCATTTAGATGGATATAATCCCCATGACAGTCACTGAAAGATGGAATTGGCATAATGGTTATCAATGCTCATGTCAGTACCATTCGGGATTTGGGTCAAAATCATTTCAATTCACTCAAATAAGTCTCGGAAATCCCAGACCTAGGGCAACAGCGCTATACAGTGTAGAAAACATTAAGAATACCTTCCTAATATTGAGTTGCACCCCACCCTCCCCCTTGTGCCCTCAGAACAACCTGAATTTGTAAGGGCACAGACTCTACAAGGTGTCAAAAGCATTCCACATGGATGCTGGGCCATGTTGACTCCATTGCTTCCCATAGTTGTGTCAAGTTCGCTGGATGTCCTTAAGGTGGTGGACCATTCTTGAAACACACAAGAAACTGTTGTGTGAAAAACGCAGCAGTGTTGCAGTTCTTGACACAAACCGAAGCAACTGGCACCTACTACCATACCCCGTTTAAAGACACTTTAATATTGTGTCTTGCCCATTTGTCCTCTTAATGGCACACATATCCAATCACTCTCTCAATTGTCTCAAGGCTGAAAAATCCTTCTTTAACCGGTCTCCTCCCCTTCATCTAAACTGATTGAAATGGATTTAATAAGTGACATCAATAAGGGATCATAGCTTTCACCTGGTCAGTCTATGTCATGGAAAAAAGCAGGTGTTCATAATGTTTTGTACACTCAGTGTATGTCAGAATGTTAATGTGGGAGGCAACCTGCCTGCATAGGGCAGGGTTCCCCAACTGGCGGCACGCGGCACGAATTTGGCCCATGGGGGATATTATTTGGCCACCCATGTTCTCTGATCAAAATACTTTTTAGTTGTTGGACATTAGACTGTTAAAACACCAGCAAATCAGCTCCAAATACATTTCCAAAGTATTCCCACATGGAGATATGTGATTGTATACAAATGTAAGCAAGGTTTGAAATGGTTGTTTTAGTAAAATATATCAGTTTCGGCTTCTTGCGGTCAATTTGCAGTCTACAAATTATTTGTAATTATGTTCCAGGGCCCTGGTTGAATGAAGTTGATGACCCCTGGCCTAGGGAGACTACTCAATTCAGGAAATAGACAAATTCCCAGTGGTGGAAAAATAAACCAATTGTCATACTTGAGCAAAAGTAAAAATACCTTAATAGAAAATGAGTAAAAGCAAAAGAGGCACTGAGTTTGAAGGTAGGCCTTGAAATACATCCACAGGTACACCTCCAATTGACTCAAATGATGTCAATTAGCATATCAGAAGCTTCTAAAGCCATGACATCATTTTCTGGAATTTTCCAAGCTGTTTAAAAGGCACAGTCAACTTAGTATATGTAAACCTCTGACCCACTGGAGTTGTGATACAGTGAATTATAAGTGAAATAATCTGTCTGTAAACAATTGCTGCTAGAGTTACTTGTGTCATGCACAAAGTAGGTGTCCTAACCGACTTTCCAAAACTAGTTTGTTAACAAGAAATTTGTGGAGTGGTTGAAAAATGAGTTTTAATGACTCCAACCTAAGTGTATGTAAACTTCCGACTTCAACTGTAGGCATTCCTCTTGTCCAGGGCAGTGTGCAGTGGGTTGGCGATGCATCGTCTGTGGACCTATTGGGTCAGTACGCAAATTGAAGTGGGTCTAGGGTGACAGGTAAGGTGGAGGTGATATGATCCTTGACTAGTCTCTCAAAGCACTTCATGATGACAAAAGTGAGTGCTACGGGGCGTTTGGCGTTTGGATAGTCGTTTGGTTCGGTTACCTTTGCCTTCTTGGGTACAAAAACAATGGTGGCCATCTTGAAGCATGTGGGGACAGCAGACTGGGATAGGGAGAGATAATGTCCTTAAACACACCAGCCAGCTGGTCTGTGCATGCTCTGAGGATGCGGCTAGGGATGCCGTCTGGGCTGGCAGCCTAGCGAGAGTTAATACGTTTAAATGTCTTACATCAGCCACAGAGAAGGAGAGACCACAGTCCTTGATCGTGGGCCGCGTTGGTGGCACCGTATTATCCTCAAAGCGGGCAGAGGTGTTTTGATTGTCTGGAAGCAAGACTCCTGTGTCCGTGATGTGGCTGGTTTTTCTTTTGTAGTCCGTGATGGTCTGTAGACCCTGCCACATACGCCTAGTGTCTGAGCCGTTGAATTGCGGCTCCACTGTCTCTATACTGACATTTCGCTTGTTTGATTGCCTTGCAGAGGGAATAACTACATTGTTTGTATTAGGCAATATTCAAAGTCACCTCTCCATGGTTAAATGCGGGGTTTGCGCTTTCAGTTCTGAGTGAATGCCGCCATCTATCCACGGTTTCTGGTTAGGGTAGGTTAATAGTCACAGTAGGTACATCTCCTATACACTTCCTTATAAACTCACTCACCGAATCAGCGTGGACGTGTATATTATTCTGAAGCTACCCGGAACATGTCCCAGTCCTCATGATAAAAACAATCTTGAAGCGTGGATTCCGATTGGACAGACCAGCATTGAATAGTCCTTGTCACGGGTACATCTTGTTTGAGTTTCTGCCTTTAGGAAGGGAGCAGCAAAATGGAGTTGTGGTCAGATTTGCCGAAAGGAGGTCAAGGGGAGGGCCTTGTATGCATCGCGGAATTTAGAGTAGCGGTGATCCAGTGTTTTTCCAGAGCGAGTGCTACAGTCATTATGCTGATAAAAATTTACATAGCCCTGTTCTCAAATTTGCTTTGTTAATATCCCCAGCTACAATAAATGCAGCCTCCAGATATACGGTTTCCAGTTTGCATAAAGTTCATTGAGGGCCGTCGTGGTATCGGCTTGAAGGGGGATATACACGGCTGTGACAATAACCGAGGAGAATTCCTTTGGGAGATAAGGTCGGCATTTGATTGTGAGGAACTCTAGGTCAGGTGAACAAAAGGACTCAAGTTCCTGTATGTTACAATTACACTATGAGTCATTAATCATGAAACATACCCCCACGCCCTTTTTCTTCCCGGAGAGATGTTTATACCCGTCGTCGCAACGCACAAAGAATCCAGGTGGCTGTACCGACTCCGACAGCATATCCCGAGAGAGCCATGTTTCCATGAAACAGAGTTTGTTACAATCCCCGATGTCTCTGGAAAGCAACCCATGCCCTAATTTCGTCTATCTTGTTATCTAGAGACTGGACATTAGCAAGTAATATACTCGGACGTGATGGGTGGTGTGCGCTCCTCTAAAGTCTGACTAGAAGGCCGCTCCGTCTTCCTCTTTCCGGTGGCAGGTAGCCCAGTGGTTAGAGCATTGGGCCAGTAACCGAAGGGTTGCTAGATCGAATCCCCGAGCTGACAAGGTAAAAATCTGTCGTTCTACCACTGAACAAGGCAATTAACCCACTGTTCCTAGGCCATCATTGTAAATAATAAATTTGTTCTTAACTGACTTGCCTTGTTAAATAAAGGTTAAATAGATTTTTTTAAATTAACACATTTGGGTCAGCCTCCGTTCAAATGCCCTGGGTGTTTCGGACAAAGGATCTGCTTCAGGAAAGTCATAGTGCTGGTAAGTTGACGTCGCTCTGATATCCAATAGTTCTTCCTGGCTGTATGTAATAACGCTTAAGATTATGTGGGCTAACAATGTAAGAAACAACTCTGCTCCGGTCATTAGACAAATTGAACAAACTGGACTAAGATAGCACCATATCTGTTTTTAGTGGGTTTAGCATATCCCCATGTTTAATTCCAAAAAAGCCACAAATATATATATTTTTTGAAGAGGACGAGTACAAAAACAATTACATTTACTACTTCAGGGTTTAGTGCCTTCCCCCACTGTGTGGGCTGCTGGTCAGTCCCCCAGGTTCCAGCCAGAGGGCGCCAGCATAGAGCACATTATTACAGAGCACATATCAGTGCAAAGGGAACAGTTGAGAAAAAGGCAAATTGAACAGATTTTTTATTTTTAAGAAAAATTAGAAACACCTGCCATGACAGTAATATGAAAACTGATATTTTTCACGCCGTTATTTGGTCTACTTTGAGGCCTCTAGCAGAGACCAAATTGCAAATAAAAACAGATCGGACAAAGTTACTGCATTGGTTCACATGCAACCCCAAAGACTAGTACACACATCGGATATGACCATGTCGTCACTACTTGTAGCTATGCCAACACCATCCAAACAGCACTGATATCACAACTTCCATGTCCAGTGAAAAAAAAATATATAAAAAAAATGGTTGATTCAATGTATAAAAACAAAAAGTCCATTGACAGAACCTAGACATAATATAGTTAATTATTTTCGTTCATTGGTTGATTCTCCTGCATTCCAAAATCGACAGACACGTGTTTTGGGCAAATGTTCAGGCTGTATATCTACACTTTTCTGTGGCGCCATTCATTTGCTCTCTGGAGGTGTCGGAGGGAGGGCAGTCAAGTACATTGAGGGGCGGTTTGGATCACCTTTGGATTCATCTGCTCTGGGTCAGAACCAGGGGTATGTGTGGTGACCACGCTCTCACCAGGGGTCAGTCAGTCAGTGTGTCAGTGCGAGGGGCCCTTGCCGGTCAGTCACAAAGTATGAGGTAGTGTGTTGGTGTCAGTGCTTTGCTGGTCGGCAGGCCGGATGTCTGGGGGGGTTCATGTGGAGTGGACATTTGTCATGTAGGGGAAAATCAGTTGTTCAGTCCAAAAGAGTCACTAAAAGTGCTTCATGTAAGTGTGTGTTTATGTATTTAATAAAGCATTGTAAAAAGCTTGTCAGATAAGGTTGGGTGAGTAGCTGGTGGGTAGACAAGGGCTGGGTTTCCCAAAAGCATTGTAGCACTGACATCATCTTTCGTCCATTGAGTTTCAATGGAATTAAGATGATCTTAGCGCTACGATTCTTTTGGGAAACCCAGCCCAAAGCCATTCCGAGAGAGATCAGAGCAGTCAATGCCTCTTCCCCTGCACCCCTTCCTCCCTCCCAGTCTATTCTCCTCCACCTTCCATTCCTCAGCCCTCGTTGGCAGCCACCAGCTGGCCCAAGCCCTGGCGGACATACACAGCTTGGATCTCCTTGGTCTTGAGGCAGAAGTCGCAGGCCCAGACAGCAGAGCTCTCTCGGGTCAGCAGACCGTAGGCTGGCTCCGTCAGGCCCGTGCAGTCACGGTGGAACCAGCGCTGGCACGACGCCTCACACAAGATGGCATCCTGGTCGTCGTGCACCTCTGACAGGCAGAAGCCGCAGGGGAACACCATGCCCGGGCCGCCCAGCTTCCCTGGACCGGAGCCTGGGCCGGTGGAGGGGTTAGCGGGGCCGGGGGGCAGCGGAGACTGAGTGTTGGGGGTAGAGTTGGAAGGGGGTTGGGGTTGCTGCCGGGGGTGTTACCCCCACTGCTGTTGTTAGTCATGTTGTTCTGGGCAGAGTTGGGGGGAGCGTTTGGCATGGAGCCTCCACCAGGGGTGTTGTTCTGCTGGTTGTAAAGGGTGGATCCAAGGGAAGAATTCGGCGGAGTTGACTGCTGTTGGGATGGGTTATTGGAAGAGGGGGCGTTGGCAGAGTTGGGCCCCTGCAGCTGATTGGGTGGCGGCTGCAGGGGCTGGGAGCCGTTGAGTGGGCCGGTGGGGGAGGAGTTGGGGTTGGACTGGGGCGGTGCTGAGGGGGGCTGGCCGGGCGTGTTGGGCTGCTGGTCAGGGAAGCCTCCTCCAGGCTGGGAAGGGCCAGAGTTGGGGGGCCCGGGGGGAGTGTTGTTGGGACCCGGTGGACCAGATGTGTTCAAGTTAGGCAGCTGCTGCGGAGGCCCAGACTGGGGCCCACCTCCACCAAAGTTCTTCCCCTCATCGTTCCCTGGGCCCGGGGGGCTGAGGCCTGGGTATGGGCCATCCTGTGAGGGAGGGAACTGTCCTTGAGGGGGTAAACCTGGAATCCCTCCCATGCTTCCTCCTGGGCCAACGCCCATGCCCCCCATCATGTTCATCCCACCAGGCATGCCCCCCATGGGGTTCATGGGGCCATGGGGGGGTCCCCTGGGTCCTCCGCCCCCGGGCAAAGGGGGGCTGTTGAAGGGGTGCCCACCCTGTCCGTGCTGTTGCTGCGGGGGCATCCCAAACCGAGGGTGCGGTGGCCCTCCTCCAGGACCCCCGATACCACCAGGGGACAGCATAGGGTTGAACCCCGGTCCCGGGTGCATGGGCGGACTGAAATTGGGGGGCATGTTAAATTGCGAAGGACCCCCGGGTCCTGGGAAACCTCCTCCGCCACCTCCACCCCCAAAGCCAGGCATCCCCCCAAAGCCCAGCTGGTGGTGCGGTCCTGCGTTGGGTGGTCCTGGGCCAAAGGGCGGTCTCCGTCCTGGTCCTCCAGGGCCTCCCCCAGGGCCCCCCATGAAGCCCATGCCCCCGGGGCCTATCCTGCCTCCATAAGGCCCCCCTCCTCCACCTGCCCCGGGGCTCGGGAGGAATGGACCCCCTCCTGGAACTCCAGCCCCACCAGGTCGGGACGGCAACGATGGGGGGCCAAAGTCATCATCAAAAGGATTGGAGGCAACCAGGTGGTCCACCATGGGGGTAGGAGGGGGCGCAAACTCAGAGAGGTGGGAGAACGCGGCACCGGCCCCCTGAAACACACGATCAGGAGAGAGGGGAGATAATGGATTTTTGAGATTGAACAACATGAGTTTGATAAGAGCAGAGAAGCTACAGGTAGTATAGAATGATTGAATAGTCAACTAGTGAAACCACTAATCGATGTAACAAGTCGTCAACTATGTTACAACGTAAAATGTTAACTTGAGGTGTTTAGACCATGCTTAAATGTGCAACCATCATAACAAGACCAGTAAAAGGACAAATAAAACCTTCTCGCAGAAGAAGCCACCAGTCAAACACGTCGAAAATGTTTACATTATGGAGAGCAATGTGTTGAAGGCAGTACTTACCTGAGCGTTGGATTTTCTCTTCCTCTTTTCTGGACTCTTCATCTGTCCACCTAAAGAGGGGAAGAGGGAGAGGAGCAGGGACATGAGACATTCTAGCCTTATCTTTCCAGTTTACAGATGAACATACATTATCTATTTTTATACTAACACCTGTAACCCACATAGCTCATGCTAATACTTCTACTGTACATTACATTTTAGTTACTGTTTATACACGCCACATATTTACAGTACATTCAAAGTATTCAGACCCCTTGACCGTTTCCACATTGTTTCAGCCCTATCCTAAAATAAAAAATTATAATAATTAAAATCATTCTACACACAATCCCCCAATAAGACAAAGCAAAAATAGTTTATTTTTTTTAGAAATGTTTGCACATTTATTAAAAATAAACTGAAATAT
Organism: Oncorhynchus tshawytscha; assembly: GCF_018296145.1. Taxonomy (NCBI): domain Eukaryota; kingdom Metazoa; phylum Chordata; class Actinopteri; order Salmoniformes; family Salmonidae; genus Oncorhynchus; species Oncorhynchus tshawytscha. The sequence goes on along the minus strand of NC_056459.1, from coordinate 819,553 downwards.
CACATAAGTATTCAGACCCTTTACTCAGTACTTTGTTGAAGCACCTTGGGCAGCGATTACAGCCTTGAGTCTTCTTGGGTATGATGCTACAAGCTTGGCACACCTGTATTTGGGGAGTTTCTCCCATTCTTCTCTGCAGATCCTATCAGGTTGGATGGGGAGCGTTGCTGCACAGCTATTTTCAGGTTTCTCCAGAGATGTTCGATCGGGTTCAAGTCCGGGCTCTAGCTGGGCCACTCAGGGACATTCGGAGACTTGTCCCAAAGCCACTCCTGCGTTGTCAGGCTTGCTTAGGGTCATTGTCCTGTTGGAAGGGGAACCTATACCCCAGTTTGAGATCCTGCGCACTCTGGAGCAGGTTTGTCGTCAAGGATCTCTCTGTACTTTGCTCCGTTCATCTTTCCCTCGATCCTGACTAGTCCCCCAGTCCCTGCTGCTGAAAAATATCCCCACAGCAAGACGCTGCCACCACCATAATTCACTGTAGGGGTGGTGCCAGGTGTCCTCCAAATGTGATGCTTGGTATTCAGGCCAAATCGCTCAATATTGGTTTCATCAGACCAGATAATCTTGTTTCTCATGGTCTGAGTCCTTTAGGTGCCTTTTGACAAACTCCAAGTGGGTTGACGTGCCTTTTACTGAGAGGCTTCCATCTACCATAAAATGCCTGTTTGGTGGAATGCTGCAGAGATGGTTGTCCTTCTGGAAGGTTCTTCCATCTCCACAGCTGTGTCAGTGACCATAGGGTTCTTGGTCACCTCCCTGCAAAGGCCCTTCTCCCCCGATTGCTCAGTTTGGCCAGGCAGCCAGCTCTAGGAAGAGCCTTGGTGGTTCTAAAACTTCTGGAGGCCACGGTATTCTTGGGGACCTTCAATGCTGCAGACATTTGTTGGTACCCTTCCCCAGATCTGTGCCTCGACACAATGCTGTCTTTGAGCTCTACGGACAATTCCTTCGACCTCATGGCTTGGATTTTGCTCTGACATTTACTGTCAACGGTGGGACCTTATATAGACAGATGTGTACCTTTCCAAATTATTGAATTTACCACAGGTGGACTCCAATCATGTTGTAGAAACATCAAGGATGATCAATGGAACCAGGATGCACCGGAGCTCAATTTCAAGTCTCATAGCAAAAGGTATGAATACTATATTTATTTTATTATACATTTGCAAAAATGTCTAAACCTGTATTCACTTTGTCATTATGGGGTATTGTGTGTAGATTGATGAAGATTTTTTATTTAATCCTGTTTAGAATAAGGCTGTAACGTAACAAAAAGGGGTCTGAATACTTTCCGAATGTACTGTATATATGCTGGATTCTTGACGTAGCCAACTCTAATATTAAAGTGCCTTCAGAAAGTATTCACACACCTTGACTTTTCCACTGTTGTTGGTAAAGACTGAATTTAAAATGGATTAAATTGAGATTTTGTCACGGGCTTACACACAATACCCAATATTGGTCAATGTGGAACTAATAAAAAATGTAAAGCTAAAATGTCTTTCATGAATAAGTATTCCGCCCCTTTGTTATGGCAAGCCTAAATAATTACAGAGGTAAAAATGTGCTTAACAAGTCACATGGCCTAATAGTGTTTAACATGATTTTTGAATGACTACGCAATCTCTGTACCACACACATATACAGAATTGTAAAGGTCCCTCAGTCCAACAGTGAATTTCAAACCCAGATTCAATCAAAGACCAGAGAGGTTTTCCAATGCCTCGCAAAGAAGGGCACCTATTGGTAGATGGTAAAAAATAACATAAAAGCAGACACTGAATATTCCTTTGAGCATGGTGAAGTAATTAATTCAACTTTGGATGATGTATCAATATACCCAGTCACTACAATGAGACAGGCGTCCTTCCTAACTCACTTGCCGGAGAGGAAGGAAACCACAATGAGGTCAATGGTGACTTTAAAACAGTTAACAGTTTAATGGCTGTGATGGGAGAAAACTGAGGATGGATCAACACTGTAGTTACTCCACAATACTAATCTGACAGAGTGAAAAGGAAGCCTGTACATAATATAAATATTCCAAAACATACATCCTGTTTGCAACACGGCACTAAAGTAATACTGCAAAGCAATTAACTTTTTTCCTGAATACATAGTGTTATGTTTGGGGCAAATCCAATATAACACATTACTGAGTACCAATCTGCATATTCTGAAGCATAGTGGTGGCTGCATCATGTTATGGGGTACGCTTGTAAATCGATTAAGGACTGGGGAGTTTTTCAGGATGAAAAAAATAAAAATGGAGCTAAGCACAGGCAAAATCCTCAAGGAAAACATGGTTCTGTCTTTCCACCAGACACTGGGAGATTAATTTACTATTCAGCAGGAAAATAACCTCAAAACCAAATCTATACTGGAGTTGCTAACCAAGAAGACAGTGTTCCTGAGTGGCAGAGTTACAGTTTGGACTTAAATCTACTTGAAAATATAACAATTTGACGGAGCTTGAATAATTGTAAAGAATTTTGGGCAAATGTTGCACAACCCAGGTGTGGAATACTCCTAGAGCCCTCAAACTCAAACTCTGGACCCCAAAGCCAGTTCCACTGCATTTTTTCATTGTTCCCCTCTAATCAGGGACTGATTTAGGCCTGGGACACCAGGTGTGTGCAATTAATTATCAGGTAGAACAGAAAACCAGCAGGCTCCGAGTACCCCTGTTTAAAGACTTACCCAGAAAGACTCAAAGCTGTAATTGCTGCCAAAAGGTGCTTCTACAAAGTATTCACTCAGGGGTGTGAATACTTATGTAAATTATATATTTCAACATTTCATTTTCAAATCAGGCTGTAAAGAAATGTGGACTAAGTCAAAGGGTATGAATACTTTCTGAAGGCACTATCTACTGCTGTACATACCATACTTTTTTAAATCTCATAAATTCATATATATTTGTGTACATACATAGATTGCATTTGGATTACTGTTCTAGTGCTATTTGGGTTAGATTGGTTACATTTTATTTTACTTGTATTCATGATTGATATTTTACAGCATTGTTAAGAGCTAATAACATAAGCATTTTGCTGCACCCGCTACACCCATTCATCGATGCTAACTACTTTAGTATCATCTCAATGGGGGAGTTTTTTTGAGAGCCTCGACGCTTGCTCTAAGAATTATCTATATGGCGCCTCACCTTGAGCCCTGATAAAACACTGCAGGTTTCTACTAGTGCTTCCCTCCCATTTTCTTTATCAGTTTGTTTCGTGCATTACTACACACACCCGGTTAAAACTTTTGGAATAGGAATTGCTGGGTACTCTCCATCCACCCGACCTCTCCAAATTCCCTGAAAACGGAAGAACAATGGATTCTTACTCGACGAGGCGCCGAGCTGCTTGGGAGTCCTACCGATGAGCAGGAAGCGAAGACGCTGACGGGGAGGCAGACGTGGCAGGGTCTTAGTGAGATGAAGATGCCAGGCAATCCGTCCTCCATTATCAAGCATGCTACTCACCAATGTTCAATCACTAATGAACAAACTTGAGCGAGGATCTCCTTCCAGAAGGTACATCAGATCCTGCAACATAATGTTTTTCGGAGACTTTTCTCCGACATCCAAATAGATATACATCCAACCAGTGGGTTTTACAGTTTGAGTGAGAGGAGTCGGGATCTCTGACAAGAGGAAGGGTGGTGGGCTCTGCTTTATGACCAACATATGGTGCGACAGGGGAAACGTACAGGAACTTGCAAGCTTCTGCTCCCCCGATTTGGAATACTTGGTAATCAAATCCGCCCTTTTTACCTTCCAAGAGAGAGTTCTCAGGGATTATCGTCACGGCTGTGTACATCCCACCCCAAGCAGACACCAAAAGGGCTATCAAAGATCTCATTGGACACTGAAGAAACTGGAGACCGCATTCCCAGACGCAGCATTCATTGTTGTGGGGTACTTTCACAAAAGTAATTTGAGAAGCGTACTACCAAGTTATTACCAACACATTGACTGTCTACCTCATGTAAATTCTACTTAACCACTACTACTTGCCTTTTCCACAGGGATATGGCCCTCTCCACCCTCCTTTCGCCTACAAACAAAGACTCAAGAGGGAAGTTCCAGAGGTCAGATCCAATCAATCAGAATTCACACTCCACTGTTTTGATCAATTGGACTGTAATAAGTTCTGGGTCACGTCTGGATAAAACGTTAACGAAAACGCTGTCTTAGTAACCGGATTTATTTAAAAAATGCATAGATGACGTAATATAGTAGCTTTCAAAACTTACCCGAATCATAAAAACCGTGGATGGATAGCAGCTTTGTAGGTTGCTTTTAAACAGGGCAAGGTGACCGGAGACAATAGTTTAGTTAAAAAGAACAAATATGATTGATCAGATTGATCAAGATGGCGAAACAAGTATAGGGACAAAGTAGAGGGATAAATCAGTGGGTCGGACACAAGTTGTATGTGGCAGGGGCTCGAAACGATCACAGATTACAAAAAGCCAGCCTCAGTCACCAAGCCACTCTACTGGATGAGCTCAACACATTTTTCTCAAGGATTCGAATGAACCTGAGCTGTCGTTGAGAGCCCCCAATGACAAAGTGGGCTACACAGTCACAGTCTCCACTGAGGATGTACACTACATGACCAAATGTACGTGGGCACCTGCTCAATGAACATCTTTTTCCAAAATCATGGGCCTTAATATGGAGTTGGTCTACCCTTTGCTGCTATTACAGCCTCCATTCTTCTGGGAAGGCTTTCCACTAGATATTGGAACATTTCTGCAGGGACTTGCTTCCATTCAGCCACAAGAGCATTAGTGAGGTCGGGCACTGATGTTGGGCAATTAGGCCTGGCTTACAGTCGGCATTCCAATTCATCCCAAAGGCGTTTGATGGGGTTGAGATCAGGGCTCTGTGCAGGCCAGTCAAGTTCTTCCACACCGATCTTGACATACCATTTCTGTATGGACCTCGCTTTGTGCATGGCGGAATTATCATGCTGAAACAGGAAAGGGCCTTCCCCAAACTGTTGCCACAAAGTTGTAAGCACAGAATCATCTAGAATGTCATTGTATGGTGTAGCGTTAACATTTCCCTTCACTGGAACTTAGAGGCAAAGCCCGAACCACACAAAACTGCCCCAGACCATTATCGATTTTATACACATCAGCAATGGGTGTGGCTAAAATAGCTCAAACCACATATTTGAAGGGGTGTCCACATACTTTTGTATATATAGTGTACTTATTAAGTCATTAAAAACGGGTTAACCCTCGCAAGGCTGCCAGCCCAGACAGCATCCCTAGACGTGCCCTCAGAGCATGTGCAAACCAGCTGGCTGTTGTGTTCTCAAACATTTTCAATCTCTCCCTAACTCGGTGCCACTATAGCCACCTGCTTCAAGATGTCTACTATCATCACCGTGCCCAAGAAAGGGAAAGTTACTGAACTGAATGACTACCAACCAGTAGCACTCATTTACTTAATCATAAAATGCTTCGAGAGGCTAGTCAAAGACCATATCACCTCCTCCCTCACTGACAACCTTGACCCTCTCCAATTTGCCTACCGCCCTGACAGATCCACAGACCACGTATTTGCCATTGCACTGCCCTTACCCACCTGGATAAAAGGAATGCATGTGAGGATGCTGTTCATTGCCTACAGCTCGGCCTTCAACATCATAGTACCCAATAAGCACATGACAAAGCTCACAGCTCTGAACTCCTCCCTATGCAACTGGGTCCTGGAGTTCCTGACAGTCCACCCCCAGGTGGTGAATGTAGGAAACATTACCTACTTGACACAAATTCTCAACATGAGGTGCCTGTCATGCCAAATAGTGTCCCCCTGCCAAAAAAGTCCCCCCCCCGGGTCACAATGGGATTCGATGAGTTTTAGATTTTGTTGCTAGAACTTGCAAAATCTGACCGGATTACATAATGAACCAAAGCGTCCATTGCTATGCTGGTTCTATTTTACCGCGTAGCAGTCACGAAGGATGCAGGCAGTTGTAGTTCTATTTCACTGCATAAGCGTTCGCTCTGTCCGCGCAAAATTATTAGCTCAGAATTGCTCTCCAAGGAAGGTGTTGATGGTGACAACCTGCTGCTTCAGAGTACTGAAAAGACTGGAAAGAACACTTTCTTTACCATACATTTGTCTTTATAAGTACATTTTGTTAAATCGGAAAGAAATAATTGAAGAGTTTTTTAGATTGACGATTGCTAGCTAATGTACATATTTACCTCAGCCTGCCTAGCCAGCTACAGTATCTTGCTGGCTAGCCGGCTAGCCAGCCAGCCAGTTTTACTTAGCAAACGTTAGCTAGCTAGCAAGCAAGCTACTGTAACCTTTGTAGCTTTCTGTTTGTATGTTGCTGGCACTTCAATGGCATCCCGCGAGGAGATTTTATTTTCTTTCCAACCAGGCGAAGTACTACGAAGGCACCATTGATCTTGACAAGAGGCGCAACATTCAGAGAATTTCACAATTCAGGGTAACGTTAAGCACTTAACTTCTATTAGATAACAGGACGGATTGAGCTATGTACAACCATTTTTTCAACAACTGTTTTCCATCTAGCTAGTTGGTCATCTATATGTTGCTAGCTTTACATATAGTTCAGTGGAGGCTGCTGAGGGGAGGACAGCACATAATACTGTCTGGAATGGAGTAAATGTAATGGTATCAAACGTGGTTTCCATTCAATTGACTCCATTCCAGCCATTATTATGAGCCGTACTCCCCTCAGCAGCCTCCACTGACGTATAACTATGTCTATCATATTGAGGTATCTAGTGTCGTGTCTTTACTATCATTAAACTGAAGACTTATAGTTTCTATCAAAGATTCTCTGTAATTAATATTATTAATCATGTAGCCATAATTAACTAGGAAGTCAGGGCACCAAGGAAAATATTCAGATTACAAAGTTATAATTTCCCAATAACCTTTCAGATATTTTCATATCTGATCAATAGTCTTCTGATTAATGAATTATTTATTTTACCTCACGTTAGTCTCATTCCAAACGTCGTAAATTGTACGAACCCAGTCTTCACTATGAGTCATCCATACATCAATTGTCTTAAATCATGTATTTATTACAAAGTAAGTAATTCACAGAAATGCATAAACAAAACAAAGTAAATATGGTTACAAGAAATGATAGAATGTGCCCTAGTGGGCTAAACCGGCATGGCAGCTTGTTAGACAAAAGGGAAATGGGGGTCGACTACAGAGTTAATAATTATAACAATTCAAATACTAATCCTTTACACATGAACGCTTACTCATTCGGGAACAATTGCAATCAATATATATATTTAAGCTCAGTGTGTCGTCTTGATCTTTGTTGAAAAGTTTGTTTCTGTTGGAGATTTTGTCCTCTCTGTCGTGGTTAGAGTGGATTGTTCGGAGCAACATTCATTCGTGTTGGACTTCGCTGACTTCGCGTTCAATGATACTTGTCGGACTTCGCGTTCAATGATACCGAATTCCTAGCTGCAGACTAGTAATTCATTTCAAAGACTTGTTCTTATTCTGTCGGTATCGATAGTCTGAGTTTAGCCACGTGGTATGGTTAAAAGATTCAACAATGGTCTACAACCTTTGTCCTCCAGTGATTGGGAGAAACATGGTCTACTGAGAATTTCTCAAAGTTGGGTTTTATTCAGAATTGCAGAAAAGGGGCTTTCCCAGGATGCCTGACCCTAACTGGGCTCATGGGCGGTCCTCTGATTTAGTTCAAGTCAAAAGGGAATTGGAGTTTCCTTCATTAAACAAGTCCAAAATCACATTACACAATTTTACAAACAGTATCATCCTCACTCATTCATCTTATACAACAATTAGATGTAAACCTCATATCTGAGGCTATTATATAAACAGTGTTATGGTAATGTAGCCGCACCGTCTCCCATGAGCTTCCCCAAGTTGTAACAAACGGACCAGTTCGTAGCTGGATTCTTCACCGATCTTTTATACCTTCTCCGGAACGTAAACGTTTACGACCTCACTGACCACAGCAGTCTGGTTGTAGAAACAGAGAGTGGGGGATGGTGCTCACTGTACCCAAAGAGGGCAACGTCATGACACTAGCTATAAATTAAAGCTGATCAATCAACTGGTTAGGTGTAAGCAATTATGGCAATTCCAAATGCCTTTAACTAGGTGTCTTTGCTAGACAGAGTGAAAAAAGATGTGAGAAAAAGGAGAGAGTGGAAGACTGACCAAGAGATTGAGAGCGAGAAGCCAGAGTAGTGCAAATGCTACCCCTTCCCTGGTCAACTGCCCGGCACCCTCCACAGCAACCCGCCCAAGCCCCCACCACTTCACCCAAATCTAGATAGCTGATGTTCTGAAAGAGCTGCAAAATCTGGACCCCTACAAATCAGCCGGGCTAGACAATCTGGACCCTCTCTTTCTAAAATTATCTGCCAAAATTGTTGCAGCCGCTATTACTAGCCTATTCAACCTCTCTTTCGTATCGTCTGAGATTCCCATAGATTGTAAAGCTGCCGAGGTCAACCCCCTCTTCAAAAGGGGGTGACACTCCAGACCCAAACTACAACAGACCTATATCTAGCCTACCCTGTCTTTCTAAGGTCTTCGAAAGCCAAGTTAACAAACAGATTACCGATCATTTCAAATCCCACCGTACCTTCTCCGCTATGCAATCTGGATTCAGAGCTGGTCATGGGTGCACCTCAGCCACGCTCATGGTCCTAAACGATATCATAATCGCCATCGATAAGAGACATTACTGTGCAGCTGTATTCATCAACCTGGCCAAGGCTTTCGACTCTGTCAATCACCACATTCTTATTGGCAGTCTCGACAGCCTTGGTTTCTCAAATGATTGCCTCGCCTGGTTTACCAACTACTACTCTGATAGAGTTTGGTGTGTCAAATCGGATGGCCTGTTATCCAAACATCTGGCAGTCTCTATGGGGGTGCCACAGGGTTCAATTCTCAGGCGAACTGTCTTCTCTGTATACATCAATGATGTCACTCTTGCTGCTGGTGATTCTCTGGTCCACTGCTACGCAGACAACACCATTCTGTATACTTCTGGCCCCTCTTTGGACACTGTGTTAACTAACCTCCAGACAAGATTCAATGCCATACAACTCTCCTTCCGTGGCCTCCAACTGCTCTTAAACGCAAGTAAAACTAAATGCATGCTATTCAACCGATACCTGCCCGCCTGTCCAGCATCTCTACTCTGGATGGCTCTGACTTAGAATACGTGGACTACCACAAATACCTAGGTGTCTGGTTAGACTAAACTCTCAGGGGGTAGTATTTTCATTTTTGGAAAACGTTCCCGTAGTAAACGGGATATTTTGTCAGGACAAGATGCTAGAATATGCATATAATTGACAGCTTAGGATAGAAAACTCTAAAGTTTCCAAAACTGTAAAAAATATTGTCTGTGAGTATAACAGAACTGATATTGCAGGCGAAAGCCTGAGAAAAATCCAATCCGGAAGTGCCTCATGTTTTGAAAGCACTGCGTCCCTATTGAGCAGTGAATGGGCTATCAACCAGATTACTTTTTCTCCGTATTCCCCAAGGTGCCCACAGCATTGTGACGGAGTTTTACGCATTTATGTTGAAGAATACCCGTAAGCGGCTACATTGCGTAAGTGGTCATCTGATGGCTCTGAGTGATTCTCGCGTAAAATACAGGAGGTAGCCATTATTCCAATCGGTCCTACTGAAAAACCAATGGTCCCGGTGAATATATTATTGAATAGATATTTGAAAAACACCTTGAGGATTGATTATAAACAACGTTTGCCATGTTTCTGTCGATATTATGGAGCTAATTTGGAATATTTTTCGGGCGTTTTCGCGAGTGCAATTTCCGAGCGATTTCTCAGCCAAACGTGAAGAACAAACGGAGCTATTTCGCCTCCAAAAATAATATTTTTTGAAAAAAAGGAACATTGGCTATCTAACTGGGAGTCTCGTGAGTGAAAACATCCGAAGCTCAAAGGTAAACGATTTCATTTGATTGCTTTTCTGATTTACGCGACCAAGTTACCTGCTGCTAGCTGGACAAAATGCTATGCTAGGCTATTGATAAACTTATACAAATGCTTGTCTAGCTTTGGCTGTAAATCATATTTTGAAAATCTGAGATGACAGGGTGATTAACAAAAGACTAAGCTGTGTCTCAATATATTTCACTTGTGATTTTCATGAATAGGAATATTTATGTCCGTTGCGTTATGCTAATTAGTGTCAGTCGATGATTATGTTCCCTCATGCGGGATTGGGAGTCACTATTAACCTCTTCGACCTCGTCGACCTGAGACGCAGACGTCCCATCTAGGCATCTGGAAATGCAAATGCGCTACGCCAAATGCTAATAGCACTCGTTAAAACTCAAACGTTCATCAAAACACACATGTACTCGTTGTGAATCTAGCCAACACTGCCACTTTAAATTAAAGCTAAACAACTACCTTATATAATGTTACTTTGTGAATCTATGCATACGTTGATACTGTACAAGTCAGCATTATTAAAATAGCTTTTATGCCACTTGGTTTACATACTTATCTCATATGTATATACTGAGAATCATCATGTATCTTGCCTAAGCTATTATCTGATAGCATGCATATTCATCCCCTTACACTGTGTATAAGACAGTAGTTTTTTTTTACCTGAAGATTACTTGCGTTATTACTGCGAACTAAACACAAAGAACTCGCATTAACATCTGCTAACCATGTGTATGTGACAAATAAAATTTGATTTGATTTGATTTGAATACCTACACAAATAGCAGAAGTAAAATATAAAACTTTCATTACCTTGGACGAGATTCTTTGTTGGCACTCCTATATGTCCCATAAACATCACTATTAGGTCTTTTTTTCGATTAAATCGGTCCATATATACCCAAAATATCCATCTATGGAAACTGTGTGATTCAGAAAAAAACACAGTTTCAAAACGCTACGTCATTTTTTTAAATTAAAAAAGTTGACGATAAACTTTCACAAAACACTTCGAAATACTTTTGTAATCCAACTTTAGGTATTAGTAAACGTTAATAATCTATCAAATTGATCACGAGGCGATGTGTATTCAATAGCTCCACGCTTTCAAATCATCTTCCAAAATCTCTCTTCCAAAACTTCCTGTCGGAGACCGGATGGAAAGTGGTCTCTCTTCCTCGTTTGAGCAAGAAACAACGAGAAGGCAATTGACAAGAGTGGTGACATCGTGTGGAAGCTGTAGGACTTGCAATCTCGGCCCCATTTAATTTCGTGCCCCTTGAACAATACATGCAAGTGGCGCATGGATATTTTTTTCAGTTTTCAGTGATCAGTTTTTCTTGCGCTTTTCGATGAAACAGACGCTCTGTTATAGTCACAGCGGTGATTTAACCAGTTTTAGAAACGTGAGAGTGTTTTTTATCCACACATACTAATCATATGCATATACTATATTCCTGGCATGAGTAGCAGGACGCCGAAATGTTGCGCGATTTTTAACAGAATGTTCGAAAAAGTAGAGGGTCGACTTAAGAGGTTGCATTTACAATTCAAAATTAAATCTAGAATCAGCTTCCTATATCGCAACAAAGCATCCTTCACTCATGCTGCCAAACATACCCTCGTAAAACTGACCATCCTACCGATCCTCGACTTCGGGAATGTCATCTATAAAACAGCCTCCAACACCCTACTCAACAAATTGGATGCATTCTTTCACAGTACCATCCGTTTTGTCACCAAAGCCCCATATACTACCCACCACTGCGACCTGTATGATGTCGTTGGTTGGCCCTTGCTTCAAACTCGTCGCCAAACCCACTGGCTCCAGGTCATCTACAAGTCTCTGCTAGGTAAAGCCCCGCCTTATCCCAGCTCACTGTTCACCATAGCAGCACCCACTCGTAGCACACGCTCCAGCAGGTATATCTCTCTAGTCACCCCCAAAGCCAATTCTTCCTTTGGTCGCCTTTCCTTCCAGTTCTTTGCTGCCAATGACGGGAACGAACTGCAAAAATCACTGAAGCTGGAGACTCACATCTCCCTCACTAGCTTTAAGCACCAGCTCTCAGAGCAGCTCACAGATCACTGCACCTGTACATAGATGGGCTATTTACAGATGGTCTATCTACCTCATCCCCATATTGTATTTATCTTGCTCCTTTGCACCCCAGTATCTTTACTTGCACATTCATCTTCTGCACATCTACCATTCCAGTGTTTAATTGCTATATTGTAATTACTTCGCCACCATGGCCTATTTATTGCCTTAACTCCCTAATCTTACCTCATTTGCACTCACTGTATATAGACTTGGTTTCCTTTTTCTACTGTATTATTAACTGTGTTTTGTTTATTCCATGTCTAACTCTGTTGTTGTATGTGTCGAATTGCTATGCTTTATCTTGGCCAGGTCGCAGTTGCAAATGACAACTTGTTCTCAACTAGCCTACCTGGTTAAATAAAGGTGAAATTAAAATGTTTAAAAAAAATTAAGACTTGAGTATTTTAACAACTCTTCTCTCCCAACTCCTTAGGATCATCATATGTACCCTATGGGGGAAGGATGGCCAGCCACACATTTTTACTAAGGAGAAGGGATGCCGTGCTGACCGAGATGCATGCTGGCAATTTCGAAGCGAAGCCCATGATTTCCAAAATCACCCTACACTTCTTCTGACGTAGACTTGTCAAGAAGGTGGACAGCTGGGCAAGTGAAATAACCTTTTGTTTATCAATCATTCTATTATATCTGAAATATTATGATTTCAATGAATGTCATATCAGAGAGAACACCATGTTTCAATTGGTCACTTTTTGCTTAAAGTTCATTACCCTGTCTAGTCTGCCAGATGATTGAGAGGGTTAGCCTGTGGCACCAGAGTTGAAGCCCATCAAAATTGTTTCACCATGGTACATGATCTGTGTCTCAATTCAAATTCTGTTGTTGTTTTGTAATGGTTTATTTTTTTGACCACAGCAAAGTTTAATATTATAGAACGTGTGTGTGTCAGTATCCTTACAAACATGAAAATCTGCATACTATATGACACAGATAAGAATATAGTCATCTTCTCCCTAACTCTTTAGATGTTAGGAGTGGAACTCATCGGACCTGTCACGAAATCAAGGAATGGCAACAACTGGTGTCTGACAGCGACCGAACACTTTACCAAGTGGATGGAGGCAATACCCATTAAGGTCAGTAAAGGAAGAGTATGTGCTTATCTCTAAATTCCCCTCTGTAACCAATTTAAAAAAGGTGCTTGGAACCAAAAATAGATTCTCGCTTTGTATGATACCCATCAAGGACGAGATTGGCGAGGCCACCTTCAAGGCAATGGTGGACATCTTCTACGCCCATGGTTCTCCCGGGGTAATTTTGAGTGACTAAGGTCATGAACGCTGGAACAAGGTAGGGTCTCCTACCCTGTTCCCTTTAACTCTGGACCGGTTTTTCTAGGAGCTAGGGGTTCTGCCCAACACCCAGACGTGGATCCACCTGATGTCCTCCATTACCAACCCCCCTCCAACTATTCATTACATCATCTACAGCTAATCATTATCTGCTAAGACATTTTTTTGCTCTTCAAGTTCCCCTTTCGAGACTGGCTGCCTTTTGAGAACCAGTGACAGGCAGAACCTCCCAACCACACAGCAACCACTTCCTCTATATTCCACACACACACCAGATTTCAGTATTTTAGTCTATGATAGCCATGTGAATGTACATAAAATCTGTGAAAATAAATTAATGACACAACTGTACAAAAAAATATCAAAGTTTATGTATTAAAACCTTAAATATTTCCAGGTTGGTTTTCACAGCTGTTTCACAAGATGTTAAGGTAATATGGTATCCTTTGAAGGTATTTATTTGTTCCACATTATTCATTGTTGTATCCTAGGACCAACAGATGCATATAAACTCAGCAAAAATAGAAACGTCCTCTCACTGTCAACTGCGTTTATTTTCAGCAAACTTAACATGTGTAAATATTTGTATGAACATAAGATTCAACCACTGAGACTCGAGGTCGACCGATTAATCGGAATGGCCAATTAATTAGGGCCGATTTCAAGTTTTCATAACAATCGGAAATCGGTACTTTTGGGCGCAGATTTTTTTTTATACCTTTATTTAACTTGGCAAGTCAGTTAAGAACACATTCTTATTTTCAATGACTGCCTAGTAACGGTGGGTTAACTGCCTTGTTCAGGGGCAGAACGACAGATTTTCACCTTGTCCGCTCGGAAGAGCCTGTCTTGCAACCTTACAGTTAACTAGTCCAACGCTCTAACCACCTGATTACATTGCACTCCACGAGGAGACTGCCTGTTACGAGAATGCAGTAGAAGCCAAGATAAGTTTAATGCTAGCTAGCAACTTAACTTATAAAAAACAATCAAGCAATCATAATCACTAGTTATAACTACACATGGTTGATGATATTACTCGTTTATCTAGCGCGTCCTGCGTTGCATATAATCGATGCAACGCTGGGGGATGATTTAACCTCTTGAAGCTAGGGGGCACTATTTTTATGTTTGGAAAAATAATGTTCCCAAAGTAAACGGCCTATTTCTCATGACCAGATGCTAAAATATGCATATAATTGACAGATTAGGATAGAAAACACTGGAAAAATATTGTCTGTGGGTATAACAGAATTGATATTGCAGGCGAAAGCCTGCGGATAATCCGATCAGGAAGAGCCTCTTATTTTGAAACATCTGTGTTCCTATGCGTGCTTGTCCTCCATTTAAAGGGATATCAACCAGATTCCTTTTTCTGTGGCTTCCCTAAAGTGTCAGTCTTTAGACACAGTTTCAGGCTTTTATTTTGAAAAAATGAGCATGAAGAAACACATTGCGTAAGTGGAGAGGTGGGGGCTCTCAGAGTGAGATGGTGCGCAATTGAGTACAGGCCATTGTTCCTCCCGCTGTTATAGAAAAAGCTACACACTCGGTTGATATTATCGAATCTATATTTTAAAAACTACCTGAGGAATGACTATAAACAAACGTTTGACATGTTTCTGTGGACATTATGAAAACTATTTGGAATTTCCGTCTGCGTTGTCGTGACCGCTCTTTCCTATGAATTTCTGAACATAACGCGAACAAACATCAGTATTTTGGGTATTAAAAGAATCTTTATGGAACAAAAGGAACATTTGCTGTGTAACTGGGAGTCTCGTGAGTGAAAACATCCGAAGATCAAAGGTAAACGGTTAATTGGATTGCTTTTCTGATTTTCGTGACCAAGCTTCCTGATTCTAAGTGTACATAATGCTATGCTATCAATAAACTTACACAAACACTTGGGTTGCTTTCGCTGTAAAGCATAATTTCAAAATCTGAGACGACAGGGTGATTAACAAAAGGCTAAGCTGTATTTCAAAATATTGCACTTGTGATTTCATGAATATGAATATTTTCTAGTAATATTATTTGACTGTGCTATGCTATTCAGCGGTTGCAGACGGAAATTATCCCGCTACAGGGATTGGTAGCGTCAAGTTAACAAAAGCACATTTGCGAAAAAAGCACAATCGTTGGACGACTACCTAACCATAAACACCAATGCCTTTCTTAAAATCAATATACAGAAGTATATATTTTTAAACATGCATATTTAGCTAAAAGAAATCCAGGTTAGCAGGTGAAATTGTGTCACTTCTTTTGCGTTCATTGCACGCAGAGTCAGGGTATATGCAACAGTTTGGGCAGCCTGGCTCATTGCGAACTAATTTGCCAGAATTTTACATAATTATGAAATAACATTGAAGGTTGTGCAATGTAACAAAAATATTTAGACTTAGGGATGCCACCAGTTATATAAACTACTGAACGGTTTCGTATTTCACTGAAATAATAAACGTTTGGTTTTCGAAATGATAGTTTCCGGATTCGACCATATTAATGGCCAAAGGCACGTATTTCTGTGTGTTATGTTATAATTAAGTCTATGATTTGATAGAGCAGTCTGACTGAGCGATGGTAGGCAGCAGCAGGCTCATAAGCATTCATTCAAACAGCACTTTAGTGTGTTTTGCCAGCAGCTCTTCGCAAGCACAGCGCTGTTTATGACTTCAAGCCTAGAATGGAATATTGAAGTCTCATGTTAAAAGGAACCACCAACTTTCATATGTTCTCATGATCTGAGCAAGGAACTCAAACGTTAGCTTTTTTACATGGCACATATTGCACTTTTACTTCTCCAACACTTTTTTTGCATTATTTAAACTAAATTGAACATGTTTCATTATTTATTTGAGGCTAAATTGATTTTATTGCTGTATTATATTAAGTTAAAATAAGTGTTCATTAAGTATTGTTGTAATTGTCATTATTACAAATAAATACTTTATTTCTTATTTATTTATAAAATCGGCCAATTAATCGGTGTAGGCTTTTTTCGGTCCTCCAATAATCAGTATCGGCGTTGAAAAATCATAAATCGGTCGACCTCTAACGGACACATAAACCGAACAAGTTCCACAGACATATGACTAACAGAAATGGAATAATGTGTCCCTGAACAAGGGGGAATGGGTCCAAATCAAAAGTAAGTCAGTATCTGGTGTGGCCACCAGCTGCATTAAGTACTGCAGTGCATCTCCTCCTCATGGACTGCACCAGATTTGCCAGATCTTGCTGTGAGATGTTACCCCACTCTTCCACCAAGGCACCTGCAAGTTCCAGGATATATCTGGGGGAGAATCGCCCTCACCCTCTGATCCAGCAGGTCCCAGATGTGCTCAATGGGATTGAAATCCGGGCTCTTCGCTGACCATGGCAGAACACTGACATTCCTGTCTTGCAGGAAATCATGCACAGAACGAGCAGTATATGGCTGGTGGCATTGTCATGCTGGAGGGTCATGTCAGGATGAGCCTGCAGGAAGGGTACTACGTGAGGGTGGAGGATGTCTTCCCCGTAACGATGACGCTGTGACACACCGCCCAGACCATGACGGACCCTCCACCTCCAAATTGATCCAGCTCCAGAGTACAGGCCTCGGATAAACGCGAACACGACCATCACCCCTGGACTCGTCTGGACTCGTCAGTGAAGAGCACTCTTTACCAGTCCGGCCTGGTCCAGGGACTGTTGGGTTTGTGCCCATAGGCGACGTTGTTGCCGGTGATGTCTGGTGAGGACCTGCCTTACAACAGGCCTACAAGCCCTAAGTCCAACCTCACTCTGCCTATTGCAGACAGTCAGAGCACTGATGGGGGGGATTGTGCGTTCCTAGTTTAACTCGGGCAGTTGTTGCCATCCTGTACCTGTCCCGCAGGTGAGCTGTTCAGATATACCGACCCTGTGCAGGTGTTGTTACACGTGATCTGCCACTGCGAGGACGATCAGCTGTCCGTCCTGTCTCCCTGTAGCGCTGTCAGTCGTCTCAGTACGGACACTGCTATTTATTGCCCTGGCCACATCTGTAGTCCTCATGCCTCCTTGCAGCATGCCTAAGGCACATTCACGCAGATGAGCAGGGACCCTGGGCATCTTTCTTTTGGTGTTTTTCAGAGTCAGTAGAAAGGCCTCTTTAGTGTCCCAAGTTTTCATTACTGTGACCGTAATTGCCTACCATCTGTAAGCTGGTAGTGTCTTAACGACGGTCCACAGGTGCATGTTCATTAATTGTTTATGGTTCATTGAACAAGCATGGGAAACGGTGTTTAAAACCTGTTACGGCTGCAATCCCGACATCGGGATCGATATTTTTTTATTTAACCTTTATTTAACTAGGCAAGTCAGTTAAGAACAAATTCTTATTTTCAATGACGGCCTAGGAACAGTGGGTTAACTGCCTGTTCAGGGGCAGAATGACAGATTTGTACCATGTCAGCTCGGGGGTTTGAACTTGCAACCTTCCGGTTACTAGTCCAACGCTCTAACCACTAGGCTACGCTGCCGCTAAAAATAGAGGGCGTCAAATTCAGCCACAGAAATCTCATAATTACAATTCCTAAAACATACGTGTCATATCATTTTAAAGCTATTCTCCTTGTTAATCCCACCAAAGTGTCCGATTTCAAATAGGCTTTTCAGCGAAAGCACTACAAACGATTGTTAGGTCTCCACCAAACCACAATATGCACATCCATTTTCCAGCTAAATAAGCATTCACAAAAAGCATAAATAAAGAGAAAATTAAATCACTAACCTTGAATTATCTTCATCAGATGACACTCATAGGACTTCATGTTATACACAACACATGCATGTTTTGTTTGATAAAGTTCATATTTATATTTAAAACATGTAATTTAAATTGGCTATTTAGATTCACTAGTTCCAAAAACATCAAGTGATTTTGCATAGCCACATTGTTTCAACATAAATACTCATCATAACTGTATATGATAATACAAGTTATACACATGGAATTATAGATATACCTCTCCTTAATGCAACAGCTGTGTCAGATTTCAAAAAAGTTTACGGAAAAAGCAACCCATGCAATAATCTGAGACGGCACTCAGAACAGTAGCCAAATTAGCCTCCATGTTGGAGTCAACAGAAACCAGAAAATACATGATAAATGTTTCCTTACCTTTGATGAACTTCATCAGAATGCAATCTTAGAAATCCCGGGTCCACAATAAATGCTTGATTTGTTCCAAAATGTCCAATTAGCTACTTTGGTTAGCGCATTTGGTAAACAATTCCAAAGTCACTAAGCGCGTCCACTATAACGTGATGAAATGTCCAAAAGTTCCATAACAGTCAGTAGAAACATGTCAAACTATGTACTGAATCAATCTTTAGAATGTTGTTTACATACATCTCGAATAACGTTCCAACCGGAGAATTAGAATGACTTCAGATGAGCGATGGAACGCAGGTCCATCTGTGAACGAGCCTGGTGAAAGCATGGTCCACTCATGGCTGTGGTGACTATTTCTGTGTCAATCGACCCCCCTTCACATTAGAGTCAGACAAAGTTCTATTGACTGCTGACATCTAGTGGAAGGCGTAGGAAGTGAAAACTCATCCATATCTCGCTGTAATTTCAATGAGACCTTGGCTGAAAATCTGCAACCTCCAGAAAAAAATAGTTTTTTTGTTTTAGCCTGCTATATGAGTTCTGTTATACTCACAGACATCATTAAAAACGTTTTAGAAACTTCAGAGTGTTTTCTATCCAATACTAATAATAATATGCAAATATTAGCAACTATGACTGAGGAGCAGGCCGTTTGATATGGGCACCTTTTCATCCAAGCTACTCAATACTGCCCCTGCAGCCATAAAAAGTTAAACGCTTTACAATGAAGATCTGTGAAGTTTGGGATTTTTACAAATTATCTTTGAGAGACGTGAAAAAGTGAGGTTTCTTTTTCTGCTGAGTTTAGTACCAGTCAAAGGTTTAAAGACCTACTCATTCGAGGGTTTTTCTTTATTTTTACTATTTTATATATTGTAGAATAATAGTGAAGACATCAAAGCTATAAAATAACATGGATTCATGTAGTAACCAAAAGTGTTAAACAAATCAAAATATATTTTATGTTTAAGATTCTTCAAGTAGCCACAGTTTGCCTTGATGACAGCTTTGCACAATCTCAGCATTTTCTCAACCAACATTCCCCCACACCCCCTCAACAGTTATACTCTGCCTCCACCCCAATGGACATGTATTTATTCATCAAAGCAACAGTTGTATTATATATAGTGCTATTTCTATTGTTTTTTACTACAATTTCCATGATTTAATTTCACTTCGTCCTGCATGTTGGAGCTCGAAGCCTAAGATTGTCACTGCACCCTGAAATGACACCTGCAACCATGTACATATGAAACACTGAATCTCAATGTGAAAACATTAAAACACACAGCACTTGTCATACTGTTTTAGAAACATCAGCGAGAAATGAAAATGTAATACAATTACTACACTATTTTATAGGGTTAGTGTTCCCACATGGCCATATGGGGCCGACCGGCTCGATTCGGTCTTGTAGCAAAATTTGAAAGTGTTTTTTAAATTTTTTACATTGGATAAAAGAGACTCAGAGCTAGAAAATGGTATATCATACACTAACAGTACAGTTGCGGAACAATTAAAGTAATTTTGCTTTGGAAGTTGATAAACTTGTAACCTCACTTGAGAAAATGGGTCTTGAATGTTTGGTACAACTACTCAAGAGTAGGGTTGCAAAGGGTCGGAAACTTTCCGGTGAATTACTATAATTTTTCCGGAAATTTTCCATGGTAAATAAAGCCTGTGAATTTGGCTTAAATTCATCAAAAAAGTTAGCTTATAACAGTGAACCTTTTTGTGGGATACACATAAGGCAAATCTAGGTCTGGTGGAATATTTTGGTTAAACTATCCCCAAATCAATGGAATTGCAACCCTTCTGCATGCACAGTGCATTCTTCCATCACATGTGCAGTGCACTCTTCCATCACATGTACAGTTGATTCTCAAGATCTTAAACACTAATGAGATGCTATTGAGCCCACACTACTACACTGTCTGAACCAAGGACTACATGCTTTCTGGCTTTGATTACAATACTGTGTGGGGTGAATATATTTTATATGAGGACAGGCATCATTTTTTTGTTAACTAGTAAATAGTAGCCTACAGCAAAGTGTGTTTAACTCTTTTGGGATAGGGGGCAGCATTTTCACTTTTGGATGAATAGCGTGCCCAGAGTGAACTGCATCCTACTCTGTCCCAGATGCTAATATATGCATATTATTATTAGTATTGGAAAGAAAACACCCAAGTTTCTAAAACTGATTGAATAATGTCTGAGTAGAACAGAACTCATATGGCAGGCGAAAACCTGAGGAAACTACAACCTAGAAGTGGGAAATCTGAGGTTTGTTGTTTTTCCAAAGCTTGGCCTACCGAATACACAGTGGGATATGGATAAAGTTGCACTTCTTACGGCTTCCACTAGATGTCAACCGTCTTTAGAAACTTGAATGAGGATTCTACTATAAAGGAGGGGCTCATGAGACCTGTTTGAGTCTGTTGACTCAAATATTTCTCTGGCTGAATTGGGCTCTGAGCGCCGTTCTCAGATGATGCTTTTTCCGTGAAGTTCTCAAAATCTGACACAGCAGTTGCATTAAGGCAAAGTCTATCTTTAATTCTGTGAATAGCAGTTGTATCTTTTATCAATGTTTATGAGTATTTCTGCAAAAATCACTGGATGTTTTGGAATCAAAACATTACTGCACGTAACACGCCAATGTAAACTAAGATTTTTGGATATAAATATGCACATTATCGAACAAAACATACATGTATTGTGTAACATGATGTCCTATGAGTGTCATTTGATGAAGATCAAAGGTTAGTGATGAATTTTATCTATATTTCTGCTTTTTGTGACTCATATCTTTGGCTGGAAAAATGGCTGTGGTTTATTGACTTGGCTATGACCTAACAATCATATGCTGTGCTTTCGCTGTAAAGCATTTTTGAAATCGGACACGATGGGTAGATTAACAAGACGTTTCTTTCATTTGCTGTATTGGACTTGTTAACCTCTAGTGACACCCCATCCCGGATAGCCAATGTTCCTTTTTTCCAAACATATTATTTGTGTAGGCAAAATATTTCCGTTTGTTCTTCACGTTTGGCTGAGAAATCGACCGGAAATTTGTCACGACAACGCCGGAAAATATTCCAAATTAGCTCCATAATATCGACAGAAACATGGCAAACGTTGTTTATAATCAATCCTCAAGGTGTTTTTCAAATATCTATTCGATAATATATCCCCCGGGACCATTGGTTTTTCAGTAGGACCGATTGGAAAATGGCTACCTCTGTATTTTACACGAGAATCATTCAGAGCCATCAGATGACCACTTACGCAATGTAGCCGCTTACGGGTATTCTTCAACATAAAGGCATAAAACTATGTCACAATGCTGTAGACACCTTGGGCAATACGTAGAAAAAGTAATCTGGTTGACAGCCCATTCACTGCTCAACGCAGAGCTTTCAAAACATGAGCACTTCCGGATTGGATTTTTCTCAGGCTTTCGCCTGCAATATCAGTTCTGTTATACTCACAGACAATATTTTTACAGTTTTGCAAACTTTAGAGTTTTTTTCTATCCTAAGCTGTCAATTATATACATATTCTAGCATCTTGGCCTGACAAAATATCCTGTTTACTTTGGGAACATCATGCTTCCAAAAATGAAAATACTGCCCCCTAGGCACAAGAGGTCAATGTGTGAAAGTTACATATTTCAAAAAATATATTTTTTTGAATTTCGCGCGCTGCCTTTTCAGGGGAATGTTGTCGAGGGGTTCCGCTAGCGGAACGCCTGCCCTAGAAAGGTTAAATCATTTCTAACTTGTTAACAATTTCTGCTAGTTAGTTTTTGCTACCATGTGGGTTTTATCTTGTTTGAGCCTGCTAATGGAGGATTGTTAATTTTCCTTACATGTTTCATTTTAAAACATTTATCTTACAAAAGGAGTTGTTTAATCTAAATCCTTAACTATTTATCTGTAGATGGAATGTTTTTTTTTGTAACTTGTTTTTCTAATCTTTAAAGGAAAATGCCACGGGCACTTTCTGATGTGTGGAGACATTTCACTGCAGCTAATGTAGAAGGAGAATCTGGGTACATTTGCAAATACCGTTTCAAATCATTTGAAGAATGCAACAAAGATGCAGAATCATTTGGCCAAGTGCATAAAGTTCCCTCAGTGATCACAACAAGCAACCTCTGACAAAGGTCCCTCTACTTCTATTCGAGGTGAAACTGATGAATCAGACACCTTATAGCAACAGTTCATGGTTCTCCTGGAATCAGAAGTTTGACTCAATGGAGGAATGTAGCCAGAAAAATGCTGATGAATGTCTTGCTCAAAATGTATGCAACTTATTCAAAAACTCTGATGCTCACAGGCAATGTGTATTGGAAGAGATTTCTGAATGTTCTTCGCCCAGCATAAAACCCCTCCAACCAGACATGCTTTACCTACTAATTTGCTGGATGCAGAGTTCAGAGTTCAAGTGAAGGTCAAACAAATCATAGAGAAAGCAGACTATCGCAATCATCTCTGATGGGTAGTCGAATGTTCTTGGGAAAGGAATAATTAAATACATCTCCACCCCTCAACCAGTACTCAACAAAAGCACAGCCACA
The DNA here is from genome assembly GCF_018296145.1 of Oncorhynchus tshawytscha. NCBI lineage: Eukaryota > Metazoa > Chordata > Actinopteri > Salmoniformes > Salmonidae > Oncorhynchus > Oncorhynchus tshawytscha. The sequence continues at coordinate 796,394 of NC_056459.1, read as the reverse complement.
AGGGCCAGCAGACACAGTGGTCTCTACATTGCAGATGAGCTGAAGGCAGTCATCAATGACCTTGGACCACAGAAGGTATTTGCATTGGTGACAGACAATGCTGCAAACATGAAGGCTGCATGGTCCAAAGTGGAGGAGTTGTGCATTGAATCTGCTCAAGGACATCATGGCAATGAAAACAATGGATACTCTCTACAAGAGAGCCAGGGAAATGGTTAGGTATGTGAAGGGTCATCAAGTTATAGCAGCAATCTACCTCACCAAGCAAAGTGAGAAGAATAAGAGCACCACATTGAAGCTGCCCAGCAATACCCGTTGGGGTGGTGTTGTCATCATGTTTGACAGTCTCCTGGAGGGGAAGGAGTCTCTCCAAGAAAATGGTCATATCACAGTCTGTTGATATGGACAGCCCCATCAAGAGGATCTTCCTGGATGATGTATTTTGGTAGAGAGTGGTAAGCAGCCGGAAACTCCTGAAACCTATAGCAGTAGACATTGCACAGATTGATGGAGACAATGCCATCCTGTCTGATGTTCAGACTCTGCTTGCAAATGTATTTAAGAAATATATACTGCTGTTGGTAAAATTATGATTAAATGACTGAACAAATAATTTTAAATGATTTCTGTTAATTAGAACTGTCAGCTCAGTGGTGATCGATAAATGTTGAGGGGTCAAAAGTTACCTGGGAGTGTGTTAGTAAGTTAGAATGAACTTTTCACCTCACTTCGTCCCGGTCGAGAGGAGGGGATTCTGTTAAAGCAATGAAATGACGTCATGATTTGTATATAAACTGTTGCTCGTGGTGAAGTGGGAGCGCACTCCGAGAATAAATTCTGTTACCCATTATTGAAAAGACTGGTCTCAGTCTATTTTAATGCAAACAAGAATCTTACAAATTCTCATAAAATAGATTAAGGGTTTTCAATTCATGAAAGCACATTGGCATAATTAAATTACAGTAACAACTGCCCTGCCCACTTCACTGTTGCTCCAAAACAGAGGAAACTGCAGTTCTGAAATACATCAAAGCCTGACGACTTCAGCCTGAAGCCCATACACGCCGCAGCGTACATGTTGGACCCCAAGAATGCTGGAAAGAGAATCCTGTCTGTTGCAGAGATCAATAAGGTCTATGGTGTCATCACTATTGTGTCTCGCCACCTAGGCCTGGATGAGGGCAAGGTTCTTGGCAGTCTGGCGAAGTACACTTCCAAGCAAGGGCTTTGGGATGGAGATGCAATATGGCAGTCGTGCCAACATCTCATCAGCCACCTGGTGGAAGGGACTTTGTGGATCTGAGGCTCTTTTCCCTGTTGCCTCCATCATCCTCCAAATCCCACCAACACCAGCCGCCTCAGAGCGCAACTTGTCCTTGTTTTAGGAACACACACACCAAAGCATACAACAGGCTGACCAATACAAGGGTTGAAAAATTGGTGGCCATCCGGGCAAACTTGTCGCTTTTTGAGCCTGACAATGAGCCATCCTTAACACGGTTGGAAAGTGACAGTGAAGATGAGGACTAAGTCTGATGTTCAAGTGGTGGACATTGATGAGGTTCAGGGAGAAGACATGGAAGCCTGAGAGGAAGACAACTAAAGCTTTATGTTTCTAGACTATCATTTTAGAGATGTGATGGATCATTGGGGATCATTCAATATTCCCTTTGTTGTTGTTCAGCCAACTCATTTTATTAGAGTTCAATTCGTAACTAAATAGTTTTTTTTTTATTTCTATTGGAAGGATTTAATAACATGCAATTATGTCTCCATATGATATAGTAAATATATAAATTTACATTTAAATGGTATTAATAATAATTTGCATACATTTCCATTCATTCCCATATATTACCGATCATTCCCATATATTCCCCAAAATGTGCAACACTACTCAACAGCCCTTCTTTATCTACACCCATTCAGTATCGGTCACACCATCTAAAGCCTTAGCCCCACCCATCTCTTTAAGGATTCACATGTGAGAACTTGTACTAAACAACCAAAGATGTCAAGACTAAAGGCTGATTTATACTATGGGTGTGTTTGTAAATTTAATCTGGAGTGTCAGAGTGTGCTCAGAGTGCGCTCTGGGCGTTCATAAACGCAGAGCGTTGTCAGATTGTCCGTTCGTAAACTCAGTGGTTTGCTCTAGGAGTGTTGAGTGCACACTGGATGCTCTGGCCGAGGAGTAGGGTTGATCCGAGCGTTCCAACCTAACAGCAGCAGTCAAGCACCCAAGCTAACTGGCTAACGTTGGCTAGCTACTTCCAGACACAAATGAGAGAACAGCTCACTGACCATTTTACTCACCCTAGCAGAGCTGGTTAGGCTGTTTTTATGTTATTCAGGGCATTAGTGACTGCAACTGTGCTGCTGGCAACAATCTAGTTATGTTTTTTTGCTAACTTAAACTGACACCGGCAATATTCAACTGGTGTTGAGCATTCGTAAATGTGTCAGTTATTCTGCGCTCTGGCACACTGACGAGAGTGCTCTGAAATCAGAGTAGATCGCCAGACCGTATTTGTCAACTACGTCTATCGACAGTTGTCGCAGTGACATCATCCCAACGGATAACGTTACGCAAATGGCTCTGAGATACAAGTAACTACACAGATCATACACGTAACGTTAGCTAGCTAACAGTACACTAACTTCAAATGAAAACGACTGACAAAATGTGAAAGGTGTAATATCTGAAAATGTAGCTAGCTAGACTATCTTACCTGTATACATGGATGGACGCTTCACCCTCTCTGTCATGGATACCATGGTTTCCCTTAGTTTGAAGATGTTATCTGGAGACAGGTGTTCCTTCTGTTGTATAAATGTTTTCTTTTCGACTCGGTCTGCATATTTGCAATCAAACGCCTGAATTTTCTCCATCTCCTTAGCTATCCTACACGGATTCCACTGATTTCAAAACTCGGTCCTCCAGAAACTGGAGAGCAACACAGTTCTACTACGTGATATCTTTCAAAAAAGCTGCGTTAGAAAGGATTACCTACACATACTGACCAGCTCACGTTATAGACAGAAGCGTGCTACATGGCAGACAAATCCAAACTCATCTCTCTTAATTAAGGCACATCATTTCCATGAAGGCATTTCAGCCCCAAAAAAACATTTAGATAAAAAAAAAAAAATGTAAATGTACGTTCAAATGGCTCTTCTGTGAAGTAGTGACATACACCTAGTTTCCTGAAACGAGTCACATATCTCCATGTTACAGCGCTTGTTTACGGAAGGCATAGGCCGTCAATTGTGCTAATTAGCCATCTAGTATGCTCCAAACACCCGTGTGTAAGTTAATTGGGGAGGAAGTGAAGATCTGTGCAAAACTGCTACAGTAAGTGTCTTTTTTATTATTTCTCGGGACATGAAAGATAAATATGTTTAGAAAACTATGACTGACGTCTCTAAAGGTCATGAACAGTCAAAATTATGTTTCTCATTAAATGTGATGATATTCGGATGAAACCAGATCAAAGTCTATGACCAAAGTATGAAACATGACTTTTGCATCTACATTGATAAAGTTTGATCATAAATTGTTGGTCCCCTCCCACATGGATTCACAGGGCGGGATTGTTGAGGGGATAGGGGGATGTCACCCTAACTCATTTTAATACACCAATGGTAACATATTCTCTTACCCAACTGAAATAAGTACCACCTTATAACCAACATCGGGGAGAAGGCGTGTTTGCGGAGGGGCGTGATTTATATAGCTAGATGGCTACTCTACTAGTGCCCAAATTGGGACTGTAGGCTGTCAGCAAATACAATTAAAAATTTACACTTCATCTATGGCAAAGATACTTACATGTCTTCCCTTTCATCTGCGTCTGGTGTTAGCTAGTTATTGGCTAGTTAGTTCTTGAGCCAGCATGGAACAAGAAGATGGGGGGTGGGGGGGGGGGTCAAAACTCTGACAGTTGTCATGTCAACACCTCCATCAGTGCTGCTGTGAACTGCATCACAAGAGACATGCCAATCGGGAGATGAATAAATAAATAAAAATTACACCATTGATGGAACTTCAATATTGTTTGAGTTGCTTTGTGTATCACCAAATTTGCTTGAGATGATTTTCCTGCAACACTGCATCCAAGTTTATTGACATAGGCATGTCAAAAACATGTCAGTAAAGGTGACCTCATGAATATAAGCTCCTTGCCTACTCAGCCTGTATTTTCAAACTTCCTGCTAGTAAGCCATGAGAGAAAGTAATTTCTAAAATGTTGATAAATTTCTACCCCTCAAAAATATTATTGGTGATATTTCAGTCACTCAAAAGGCTATTATACATGGGAATCTGAATGACTGTTTGGGACCTTTAAAAAAACCCAGCATCACAATTGGTCCCATGTGGCTCAGGTGGTAGAGCATGGCACATGCAATGCCAGGGTTGTGGATTTGATTCCCACGGGGAACCAGTACGAATGAATATGTATGCACTCACAACTCTAAGTCACTCTGGATAAGAGCGTCTGCTAAATGACTAAATTGTAGTTTACATGGAGGTGAATTTAATGGTTGAAAACACTACATATGGAGATGGATTTTCAAGAGCTACACCCGCTATAATATCTGAACTGTGTATGTACCGATAAACTTAGATTTAATTTGAGTGTTGAACAGCCACAACAAATCACCAAGCAGGGGGACAGGTTTGGTTGATTATGAGACACAGAGGGAAATAATGGACACATCATGAGAACGTAGAAATGAAATTATTACAAGGCAGGCGAATACCAACATGAATAGCAGGTCAGACAAACTACATGACAGAACAACTGTCTACAGTCCTGTAGACACGTGGATTTGCAGCAGTGGTAACTAATGGTTAGTTCTGATCTGAGACAGACGGGGGTGGATGAATGAATTATCATATACCTACCTTTGCCTCGCTTTCCTTGGCCTTGTCCCGCCAGTAGTCTCCCCGATTCGGCAGCCATTAATATGACTGTCGGTGCGGTGAAATTTCACCGTTCATATCATGTAAGATTTTTTTTAAATGACGAAAAGTCTTGATAATTTGGACCTGAGCAATACTCGCAAGTAGAGTCATACACGGTCTTTGGATAGGAGGACGGTTTCTATAGATAGATAGGTAATGTGTATCCCCTTGCAATTCACAACTCGTTTTACAGCTAGATATATTGCGCACAACGCTTTGACTGTCACGGAGTTCGGTGGCCAACAACTGTGGCTAGCCAGGATTAGTTTCAGTAGCCACCTTGCAAAAGATGAAGAGCCGGGCTGAATGAAACTGTGGATAATGTTTGCCAGAATGCAAGTTGCATAACACTACCTTCCTCGCTCTAAAAATAATAACTTAGTTACAGATGAGTTAAGTTAGCAATTAAGATAGTTGGCTAGCTAGCTGGATAGCAACGTTAGCTATCACATTTGGGTAACGTTAGTCGCTAACTAGTTACTATGTTTGTGATAGATAACATGTAGATTATGATTTATAATAATTAATCATCTACATTCAATTTGGTTAATTGACCAGTTTCGGCTTCATAGCAAGCGGTACAAAATAACCGGTCTCTAGTAAAATGTTAGCTACTTGAGTTAGTTAGCTACGAAAAGCTAGCTAGCTAGCTTGCTAGCATTATTGGGAAGCAAACTATACCCTTTCTCCGGCGTTGCTTGCTCTGCAGTCCGTTAATATGAACATCTCCGGTATGTCATTGCCGATATACCAGTCCTCACATGGTATATGCTTTATGTTGTGATACAGCTTAAAATAATAATTCATACAAAAACGCAAATTTTGCCATATTAATCACGGCCTCTACTGTCGCCGCCGGACAAAGAGGGCCAGGCAGGAGACGCGCACCCGGGAACATTACAACTCAGAGGGAAAGTAGGGGTGTCCTAAAACGAGATTTCTAAATCAGTCACTCTCTGCATCCAGGTTGATAATAAACGTTGTTACACTTCATAATACTTCTAGCTGTAGTTTTACCGATTCATTTTGTGCAAGAAATGGCACACATTGTTTACTTAATTTGTGAATTACCTCACCTTTAACAGCAGGTTATGGAGCAGTCTAGAACGGACCACTTTCAACGCTGAAGTAGGGATGGACACAAAAGTAATCACATCCCATTACTTTTTCCAAATTTTGTGTTACAGTTTGTATTTCAAATGGATTAAATATAAATTTTGTGTCACTGGCCTACACACAATACCCCATAATGTCAAAGTGAAATTAGGTTTTTAGAAATTTTTACAAATCAATAACAAATGTAAAGCTTAAATGTCTTTCTTGAGTCAAGTATTCAACCCCTTTGTTATAGCAAACCTAAATAAATTCAGGAGTAAAACTGTGCTTATCAAGGGACATAATTAGTTGCATGGACTCCCTCTGTGTGTAATAATAGTGTTTGAAAAGATAAACAACATGCTCGACTCCACTTTATATAAACTTAAATTGGGTGCTGTATCCTCATATATAATCCAAAGAACAGAAATAGGACAGCCTTCCGGTAAATACAACCGCAACGTTTTGGGTATTAGCCCTTTTTAAGCGTTTAAGGGCAATGTCAATCAATGTCACAACAACAATACCTCTTGGGCGTAGTTAATTATACATTCACAGTCAGTATTGGCTCAATCAAGAGATCCCAGCAGAGGGAGCTGTGGGGGAAACATGAAAATCCAATAAAGATAAACACAAGCATTACAAATACATTATGATGTCATTACCTAAATGCCATGGGATCGCCCAATTATGCAAATATATTTATAGAGAAATTTGAGTTGGACATCGTGTATGATAATAATCCCTATTCTACGTTTATTAAATTGTTTATGAGATATATTGATTACATTTTTTTCATTTGGTCAGGTGATGATCTTAAATCGCAGTAATTCTTGACATAGGCTACATGAATTCCAGGATGCCGTCCATTAAATTTATGTTAGTAGGCTGTCCTATAAAGGACATGTTTCCTTTTTGGATGTTTTGTTTAAGAAAGATGGCAATGGCTTGCACACTGAGGTGTATAGAAAAGAAACGGAGGGAAATGCCTTTCTTCATTTCAACAGCTATCATACACCTTCATTAAAAAATAGTTTACCATATAGCCAACTCCTTCGCATAAGGCACATTTGTGACACTGATTTATCATTTGATGTACACTACCAGTCAAAAGTTTGGACACACCTACTCATTCAATGGTTTTTCTTTATTTTTACTATTTTCTACATGGTAGAATAATAGTGAAGACAACAAAACTATAAAATAACACATATGGAATCATGTAGTAACGAAATAAGTGTTAAACTTATCAAAATAGATGTTATATTTGAGATTCTTCAAAGTAGCCACTCTCTGCCTTGACAACAGCTTTGCACACTCTTGGCATTCTCTCAACCAGCTTCATGAGGTAGTCTCCTAGAATGCATTTAAATTAACAGGTGTGCCTTGTTAAAAGTTCATTTGTGGAATTTCTTTCCTTCTTGAGCCAATCAGTTGTGTTTTGACAAGGTAGGGGTGGTATACAGAAGACAGCCATTTGGTAAAAGACCAAGTCCATATTATGGCAAGAACAGCTCAAATAAGCAAAGAGAAATGACAGTCCATCATGGCTTTAAGACATGAAGGTCAGTCAATCCAGAAAATTTCAAGTGCAAGACATTTAACCGTGTTAACCTTCACAAGGCTGCTGGCCCAGACGGCATCCCTAGCCACATCCCCAGAGCATGGCAGACCAGCTGGCTGGTGTGTTAACGGACATATTCAATCTCTCCCTATCCCAGTCTGCTGTCCCCACATGCTTCAAGATGGCCACCATTGTTCCTGTACCCAAGAAGGCAAAGGTAACTGAACTAAATGACTATTGCCCCGTAGCACTCACTTCTGTCATCATGAAGTGCTTTGAGAGACTAGTCAAGGATCATATCACCTCCACCTTACCTGACACCCTAGACCCACATTAAATTGCACACCACCCCAATAGGTGCACAGACGATGCAATCACACTGCCCTATCCCATCTGGACAAGAGGAATACCTATGTAAGAATGCTGTTCATTGACTACAGGTCAGCATTCAACACCATAGCACCCTCCAAGCTCATCATTAAGCTTGAGGCCCTGGGTCTCGACCCCACCCTGTAAAATTGGGTTCTGGAGTTCCTGATGGGCCTCCCCCAGGTGGTGAAGGTAGGAAACATTTCCACTTGATCCTCAACACTGCCCCCCCTCCCGTACTCCCTGTTCACCTATGACTACGTGGCCATGCACGCCTCCAACTCAATCATCAAGTTTGCAGATGACACGACAGTAGTAGGCTGGATCACCAACAACGATGACACAGCCTATAGGGAGGAGGTGAGGGCACTCTGAGTGTGGTGTCAGGAAATAACCTCTCATTCAACGTCAACAAAGCAAAGGAGATGATCGTGGACTTCAGAAAACAGCAGAGGGAGCACCCCCCTATCCACATCGATGGGACAGCAGTGGAGAATGTGGAAAGCTTTAATTTCCTTGGCGTACACATCACGGACAAACTGAAATGGTCCACATTTCTTCAGACTCCTGAGGTTGATTAGTCGCCCTTCGCCTTCTTCACCCTCAGGAGTCTGAAGAAATTTGGCTTGTCACCTAAAACCCTCACAAACTTTTACAGATGCACAATTGAGAGCATCCTGTTGGGCTGTGTCACCGCCTGGTACGGAAACTGCACCGCCCACAACCACAGGGCTCCCAGTGGGTGGTACGGTCTGCACAACGCATCACCGGGAGCAGACTACCTGCCCTCCAGGGTACCTACCGCACCCGATGTCACAAGAAGGCCATAAAGATCATCAAGGACAACAACCACCCGAGCCACTGCCTGTTCACTGCCTACCATCCAGAAGGCGATGTCAGTACAGGTGCATCAAATTTTGGACCGAGAGACTGAAAAATTGCTTCTATCTCAAGGCCATCAGAGTGTTTAACAGCCATCACTAACACAGAAAGGCTGCTGCCTACATACAGACTTGAAATCATCATCTTGCGATACGCATCTCATGTGTTTACTGTATTTTATACCATCTATTGCATCTTGCCTACGCCGTTCAGTCATTGCTCATCAATTTATTTATATGTATATATTCTTATTCCATCCCTTTACTTAGATTTATGTGTTTTAGGTAGTCGTTGTGGAATTGTTAGATTACTTACTAGATATTGCTGCACTGTTGGAACTAGAAGCACAAGCATTTTGCTACACTCACAATAACATCTGCTAACCATGTGTATGTGACCAATACCCTTCCCCTAACCTTAACCCTACCCTAGCCTTAACCCCTAACCCCTCAGCGTTAGCCACCTAGCTAACATTAGCCACAATAATTTGGAATTCGTAACATATCATACACGATTTGTAAATTCGTAACATATTATATGAATAGCCTAGCCTTACCTTTGTTCCAGGCTATAAGCATCACAGACAAAAAATATAAATACAATTGTTTTCCCCGTCTTGCATCCATGATAGTAGACCCCACTAGAAATAATCACCTCCCACTGTACGCTAGTCTGTGTTTCTAGTGTGTTCCCCACCCTTCTTTCCCACCCCTCTCAACTTCGTGCCACAGTCAGCGAGCTACATCACAAGAATAGACAGCCAAGAAGATTGGACAGTCTGGGAATGGGATCACGAATAAGAACTAAGAAAAACTTTTGATTCTTTCAAGTTTTCCCACTCCAAAGACTTCTCTTCACCCAAAAGGAATAACTGTTACATGCAGCTGAATGGAAGAGGCCGAGATAGGACCTGACTTAAAGATAATCAACAATGGGTTAAAGTAGGGAGAAATCTTCCAATATAGGCTACAGGTACGCCTTTATTTTGGTATAGGCTATCACATGTAGGGCATTTATTATTTCTTTCATTTAGTTTTTACCTTGTGGTCTTTCTTAGAAAATTAAATTGAACATGATGATTACGTTAGCCTAATCAATATTATATATGATTATCAAATGAAAATCATATTCTATTTAATTTGGAATTTGTTATAACCTATAATTAGACAATTTGGCTATAATAACAATATCCTCTGTTTAAAAAAAGTAAAATATTATCTAGTGGAGGCTTTAGACTACATGCAGAGAATCTAAAAAAAAGAGCCTTGTGTTAAAGCAATGGAAGTCTTTTGTTTCAGAATAGTCTACTGTGATTTCTAAATGTGCATCTTTGGGGCTGGCACAGTGCATAGTACATATCGTTTTTGGACCAAAGAGAGTATTAGCTTTATACAGAGATCATGGCAAAGTGGTTCAAAGAATTCCCCATCAATTTAAAGAACGGTACCAAAAGGATCCTCTCTGCTTCAGAATCACACTCCCTATCAAGGGGTAACCTGGACAGGGAGTTGGCATTGGCACCAAAGCAACCAGCGCACAAAGTGGATAGCAATTCTCAAAATTCTGCGATAGAATTGGGAAGTGGAGTCACCGGTTTTTGATGAGCACTGGCCACTGAAAAGTACTGGTTCTGCAAATGATCAGTCGTCTGATTAAAGTGGAAAAGCAGGACAAGAACCCGAACTTCCACAGCAGCCCAGTGGTACTCAAAACAGAGATGGTAAGACATTTTGAAGCACTTTAGAAATTGTAGGCTAATTCTATTCTCAACAGGATGTGATGCTGGACTCAAGGGTAGAGGTAACCTAGTACACGTAAATCTCTCTCCCTCCATTTAGTATATTTAGTATATTAGTATATCATATGGTATGTATTAATTTGTGGATGTCCATTTGTGGATGTTCATCATCAATTTCGTATGATATGTTACTAATTACAATTTGTATGACACGCAGTAGCGGTGAGTGGGTAAAATCACTGGGGAAGCCAAGCCAGAAAAGAAAAGCCGTTTTACAATCTATGTGTTGTGATAATTGCATTGTTTGTTCTATAAATACTGTTAGTTCATATGCCTTGCCACCGTGACATAAAGGTCTAAGGCCGAGACAATAAGAAAACACAGTGGCAGAATAAATTCAACCATACCTTTGTGTGTGTGTGTGTGTGTGTGTGTGTGTGTGTGTGTGTGTGTGTGTGTGTGTGTGTGTAAGTAGAAAAAACATGTGGACTCACCCTACTTGTAGAGAAACACCAATGCCATTCACCTCTCTTTCATGTTGCCATTACGGTCTATGTCTGTGCCATATAGTATACGCTTTTAGTTTTGGTTGTACTAGGCTACCTGGCTAAAATGCTTGCTCGCTAGACTAACTTCCTTTCATGGGCAACAATTAGCCATCTAGTTAACATTAGCTTACTACATCTAGCTACATATTGAACTTCCATCCTCTCAGGCCAGAGGCACAATTAATTAATTTAGGGTTGGATCAGAATTGTCATAATCATTGACAAGTACTGAGAATGAAATAAAACCACAAGTCCAAATCCCTATCTCCATCCATGGCTAATTTAGGACAACAACACAATGAGATGGAACAATTCCAGTTGAGCTTTTTCTGGTGGGATATGTTCAGCCTCTTGTGAATTGAAGGAAAATTATGAAACACAGAGAAGAAAGATATATCTGTATTTTTTTGTTGTTGTAAATTTTCTGGGGAACTCTGGCTTCCATTGGCATCCATGAATACACGCCAATAATGACATGTAACTAATTGCAATTTGTATATGCAATTCGTAATACATGTTACAAATTTGCAATACGTGGACATGTCACAGATTCCAATTTGTTGTGGCTAACATTAGCTAGGTGGCTAGGGGTTGGGTTAGGGATTAAGTTTAGGTTTAGGAGTTAGGTTAAGGTCAGGGGAAGGGTTAGCTAACATGCCAAGTAGTTGCAAATTAGCTAAAAAATAGTAAGTAGTTGTAAAGTTAGCTAAAATGATAAAGTTGTCCGTAATGAGATTCGAACACGCAACCTTTGGGTTGCTAGACATACGCGTTATATGCTCTTCCATCAAATAAAATTGTATTGGTCGCGTACACATATTTTGCAGATGTTATCGCGGGTGGAGCGAAATGCTTATGTTCCTTGCTCTAACAGTGCAGTAATGCCTAACAATACAAAACAATACACGCAGATCCAACAAATAAAAATAAAGCAATTATGAAATGTCTAAATAATACTATATCAGAGGCAGGAATAGAAATATATATGCATATAATGATGTTTATAGACATTATGAGCCATATATGTGTGTACAGCAGTAGTTATATAGGATGAGCCTTGACTAGAATACAGTATATACATATGAAATGGGGAAAACAGTTGTAAACATTATTCAAGAACCCAGTGTTCAATGGCTATGTACATAGTGCTGCAGTCTAAAACCTGTTAAAGATAGGGCTGACTACTGCCCCCTTTGGAGGAATTGCGTGCCCATAGTAAACAGAAAAAAAATCTGTCAAAAATTGCTAATATATGCATATAATAATAATTATTGAATAGAAAACACTCTAAAGCTTCTAAAACTGTTCAAATTATGTCTCTATGTAAAGCAGAACTCTCAGGGCAGCCATTCTCCCAAACTCTCTCTTGGCAACAGAAAAGTTGGGACAACTTTGACGTCATCGCCCCCACCCTTCCCAACCAGCTACAGATCTGGGAACAGTTTCTATCTCTTCAGCGCGATGTCCCCTTTCAGTGGGGCCTGCAATTGTGAGAATCGCGCCTCCCTCGAGTTTTGGCGGGCTGAAACCTCCGGGTCACCCGAAAATACATGCACTTCCATGCGCACGTCGGGTCCGGAGCTCTCTTTGTTCCAAGATTCACCAAACGATGTAGGTTTGTCTGTTCACGCTAAGGATTGTTTTCTATGTTTAGAACATGCTAAAGCTCGATTCTGCACTTAGTTTGACCAGTTTAGTCGACATATAATATGTAATTTTGAAGTTTTGATGCGCATCCACTAGAATTTTGCCTGCATTTCGACTGGAATTTGTCGTGTTTGATAACCTAAAGACACAGACTTGAAAACCAAACGCAGTTTTGTATAACTCCTTCCACGTCTTCTGATCGAAGAACATCAAAGGTAAGGGAATATTTATGTGTTAATTATGGGTTTCTGTGGACTCCGAGATAGAGGAGACATAATGCTAATTTCTGAGCGCCGTCTCATATTATAGCCTAGTGAACGAATTCTGTAACGTTAAAAATAAATGTAACACAGCGGTTGCATTAAGAAGTGTATCTTTCTAACTATATGTAGAACATGTATATTTAGTCAAAGTTTATGATGTGTATTGCTTGTTATCTGACGTTAGCTCCGGCAGATATCATCATTTCTCCGGACATTTGAGTAGCAATTTTTGAACATGGCGTCATTGTAAACAGAGATTTATGGATATAAATTGCATATTATTGAAAAAAACATAAATGTACTGTGTAACATGTCCTATTACTGTCACCTGATGAAGATTTTCAAAAGGTTAGTGAATTATTTTTCTTTTAATCCTGCGGTTGTTGATTGCATATTTTGTTCAACGTGGCTAATTCAAATTAGCTGTGTCTTTGGTGGTGGTTTGACATAAATATGTGCTATGTTTTCGCCGTAAAACAGTTTAGAAATCTGACTTGCTGGCTAGATGAACAAGGTGTTTATCTTTCATTTGAGCTATTGGACTTGTTAATGTGTGGAGGTTAAATATTTCTAAGAATATTTTTGCGTTCCATGCGCCACGTCCCAGTTAACGTCGGAATGGATCGTTCCTAAATGGGAACCCTAACCCGTCATCAGGCTAAGGTGCAGAGTTGAGTAAAGGCCAGTAACAGTGACTAAAGTTCAGGGCAGGGTACTGGGCGCAGGCCGGCTAATAGTGACTATTTAAAAGCCTGATGGCCTGGAGATAGAAGCTGTTTTTCAGTCTCACGGTCCCAGCTTTGATGCACCTATACTGTCTCCGCCTTCGAGATGGTAGCTGGGTGAACAGGCCGTGGCTCAGATGGATGAGGGAGTTGATGATCTTCTTGGCCTTCCTGTGACACCGGGTGCTGTAGATGTGCTGGAGGGCAGGCAGTGTGCCCCCGGTGATGCGTTGGGCTGACCGCACCACCTTCTGGAGAGCCCTGTGGTTGCGGACGGTGCAGTTGTCATCCCAGGCGGTGATATAGCTCGACAGAATGCTCTCAATGGTGCATATGTAGCAGTTTGTGAGGGTCTTAGGGGCCAAGTCAAATTTCTTCAGCTTCCTGAGGTTTAAGAGGCCCTTTTGTGCCTTCTTCACCACACTGTCTGTGTGGATGGACCATTTCAGGTTGTCAGTGATGTGCATGCTAAGGAATATGAAGCTTTTCACCCTCTTCACTGCAGCCCCATTTACATGGATGGGGGTGTGCTCCATCTACTGTCTCCTGAAGTCCACGATCAGCTCTTTCACTTTGTTGACGCTGAGGAAGAGTTTATTTTCCTGGCAACACTCTACAGGACCCTCTCGTCGTTGTTGGTAGTCAGGTCTACGACTGTTGTGTTGTCTGCAACTTGGCTACGTAGTCATGGGTGGACAGGGAGTGTTGTTGCCTACTTTCACTACTTTGGGTTGGCCCATCAGGAAGTCCAGGACCCAGTTGCACAGGGCGAGGTTCAGACCCAGGGCCCCGAGCTTTGTGATGAGCTTGGAGGGCACTATGGTGTTGAAGGTTGAGCTGTAGTCGATGAACAGCATTCTTAAATATGTATTCCTCTTGTCCAGATGGGATAGGGCAGTGTGCAGTGCGATTGGTGATTGCGTCATCCGTGGATCTGTTGGGGCGGTATGCAATTTGTATTGAGTCTAGGGTGTCAGGTAAGGTGGAGGTAATATGATCCTTAACTAGCCTCTCGTCTGTGGACCCCATCTGTGGACCTATTGGGGCGGTGTGCAAATTAAAGTGGGTCTAGGGTGTCAGGTAAGGTGGAGGTGATATGATCCTTGACTAGTCTCAAAGCACTTCATGATGACAAAAGTGAGTGCTATGGGGCGATAGTCATTTAGTTCAGTTACCTTCGCTTTCTTGGGTACAGGAACAATGGTGGACATCTTGAAGCAAGTGGGGACAACAGACTGGGATAGGAAGAGATTGGATACTGTATGTCAGTAAACACTCCAGCCAGCTGGTCTGCACATGCTCTGACGACACGGCTAGGAATGCTGTCTGGGCCGACAGTCTTGAGGGGATTAACACGCTTAAATGTCTTACTTACATTGGCCACGGAGAACGAGAGCTCACAGTCCTCATGAGTGGAGGTGGCCCGCGTTGGCGGCACTATGTTTTCGAAGGAGGTGTTTAGCTTTTCCGGGAGCTTTTCCGGGAGCAAGCAAAAAATACCTAACTTGACATGGGGCCGACAGGTATTTTCTGAGCAACTTATGGCCTGATCAGTGTGTAGCCTATATATCACTTTTCTTATCCTACACACTATATTGTGGTCAGGTCACTGGAAATGCTAAAGCGTGTGTGTGTGTGTGTGCACATGTGTGCACGAGAAAGAGGGATACAGAGATTGTGTCTGTGTGTTTGTCGTAGGAGTTGTCCCTAAAACTGTCCTTGGAAGTGCTAAAGCCATCACCAATTGCATACTCTGTGCTATTAGATCCTGGTTAAGGGGAGGGGTGGACACACTGGGGCCTACAGATGTAGGATCTTAATTTGATCACTCATTTGTTTATGAGAATTTTCCTGCATTGTAATTTCCACTTTAAAATGTCAGCCTTGATTTGCCCTACTGTAAAATGTATCAATCCCTACCAATTTTTTTTTATTAACTATAATCCACATAATAATGAACATTTCCTGTTGTTAAAGGATTATTTTCCTTTTGTATAGACCTGGCTCAAATGAAGATCCTACCTCTGTATCAGTCATTATTTAATTAACCATCATCCTGCTTGCAAGGCAATATAACTAGAGATGACTTTATTTCGTCCACCAGCCGGATCTCTATATGCTGTAGCAATTGAGCCTGGGGACGGGGTTAGAGATGACTGAACAAGAACATTTACGACATCCAAACGACCCCTTGTACAGTTACTGATCTGGTATTTAGTATCAGACAATGAGATAAATTTGAGGCCTTGGCACTGATAAAAAGACAGAGCAGAGGAATCAGGTGTGAATTAATTCCTTTTACCATGGCGATATTTAGCAGATAGGTGTTGTTGTTTGGATAATGGATCTGGGACAAAGATGGTGCCACAGTGATACCGCTGTACACAGTAAATTTATCTGCGTAAATTTTACTCAAATGTAATACAATTATACTCTACAAAAGATAACATTTGGTCCCAGTTTAAATAGAGTAAAAATTACTCTTGTTGCAGAGTTCAATTTTCAGAGTTATTTCTACTCTCTTCAGTGTTTATACTTAACTCTACAAACTGTAATTTACTCTATTTACCTTAACATGGAAACAACTCTACTGCCAATTCACTCAATATAGAATTAAATATTATCAGTCAAGAGTAGCATTTGTACAACTAAACTTAACGTCAATAAATCAGAAGTCAGTATTGAACAAAGCACTTTATTCTTAAATGTAAGACAATTGCAATACATACATCAAAATACTGATAAATAAAATACAATTGTAGACTAAAATGAAATGTTGGCCTCTGTTCACTTTAATACATGTACATAAAATATTGCAATTCAATACATCTAACAATGACATGGAGTATTTTGGGAAACTGGCATCTCACATTGTAAGGGGTGCGTAACTGGTGGCAGGGAAGTCAGATGCAAGAGAGCAGAACTGGGTAATAACCGGGGCAGTTTAATTAACAAAACCAACGGCATCCAGAATAACAAAATATGGGTACAAAACCCGTCGCGCATCAATCACAATGTGTACAACCACTTACAACAAACAATTTCACACACAGACATGGGGGGAACAGAGGGTTAAATACATGACAAGTAATGAGGGAAGCAGATCACAGCAAGCAGATCGGGTTGAAGGCTTTCCATGACGCTCTCCAGATGCCCCTGGATGCTGGTCCCAGTCTGTGACACAATAAATTCATTAGTGTGCTATTAAACAGCAAACAGTTTGTGAAAATGTAAATTACAGCTACACATGATCTTACCATGATTTGTCCATATTATTAAAAGCAGTTATTAGGAATGGGGACAGAACAGTCAACTGTAACCTCACCTTGATAAACTTCACAATGTGATCACTGGCGTGTTTGGCTGAGATTTTTCCTGGTCTCTGGCGGCCATGAGGTGACGGTGGGAGAAGGTGGACAAGGACCAAAATGGAGGACATGTCACTGTCCCATCCTGAAAGTAGAAATTTTCACTGAAAGTTACATCATTCCATTTTGCGTTCAAAAACAATGCTCCCTTCCATTAGTATAATACTTTTATTCCAGCATACCATTTTCCACTTCTGTTGCGGATTCAGCATTTTGAACCAGGTCTTGCAGGTTGCCTGTCTGTGTGAGGCCACGGTTTTGGTCAATGACTTTCTGCTTGTAGAGAGTAGGCCACTTCTCCAGGAGCTTTGCAGAGGTTGCATCACCAAACATCAGACTAAAATCTTGCTCAATCTGCAGACAAGATGGAATAAGTCAAGACCCAACAGTAAACATTATGGTGTGGCACTATCGTCATGTAATATATCACAGTCCTAATCAGACTGTTGTAGAAAATAAAACAATCATCCTGACCGTTTCAAGGCAAGGCAGTCGAAGAGCCACATACCATTCCTGCTATGTCTTGGAGTCTTGGAAACGCTGTGAATATTTCAGAGGACTTCACTGGGTCATAGACCATCTTTTGGCGATAGGCTGCTTCATATTCTCCTTTACAATTGCTTCATCAGCTGTATGCTTCATCAGTATAATGGCCTCACAACACAGACTTTCTGTTGTTGGACAGTTTTCCTCTCTGAAGGGGTCTCTATCAGCTTTTGGACCACCTGTAACATGGTGAAACTTTTACAGTTACTGGGTTTGTCTGCTCTATACAAGTATACAATATTGTGTCATAAGATATAAAAAACAAGGCTCGGAAACTGAAAAGATGGCCATGCATGCAGTTATGTCACCAGATGAAAAGTAGGATTTATTTGAAACAAAATTAATACTAAGAAATACTAAAAGAGTAAGAGACTAAGAAACACTTACTTATACAGATGTTTACATACAATTATTCTCTGGTCATGTGTCATGAATGAGACTAACTACAATGAAAATCACTTACACGTCAGTGACTGACGCATGGTCTTCTGTCGTCCCTCTGATGCTTCCCTTATAACAAATTTCAGTCTCCATGCTAGATATCCACTCCCATGTGCTGCATTGTAATAATGCTCCTAAAGTAAAGTATAATTCAGTTTGCGTTTGCAGGCTAAAATATCTGCATATTTATTTTTATCCTTAAAACTACAGATGCGCCCATAGATGAAGATTTGCTCATTCAACAGGTCTGACCCTCGCAGTAAGGAACTTAACTGGGCTTTTAAACCACCAGAGTTGAGCTCATTTTTATTTTTTATTTGTTTATTTTTTTCACCTTTATTTAACCAGGTAAGCTGGTTGAGAACAAGTTCTCATTTACAACTGTGACCTGGCCAAGATAAAGCAAAGCAGTGCGACAGAAACAACAACACAGAGTTACACATGGAATAAACAAGCGTAAAGTTAATAACACTTTTAAAAAAGAAAGTCTATATACAGTGTGTGCAAATAGCATGAGGAGGTAAGGCAATAAATAGGCCATAGTAGCAAAGTAATAACAATTTAGCAGATTAACACTGGAGTGATAGATGAGCAGATGATGGTGTGTAAGTAGTGATACTGGTGTGCAAAAAAGCAGCAAAGTAAATAAAAACTATTTGGGGGATGATGTAGGTAGGTTGGGTGGGCAATTTACAGATGGACTATGTACAGCTGCAGCGATCAGTTAGCTGCTCAGATAGCTGATGTTTAAAGTTAGTGAGGGAAATGTAAGTCTCCAGCTTCAGCAATTTTTGCAATTCGTTCCCGTCACTGGCAGCAGAGAACTGTAAGGAAAGGCGGCCAAATTAGGTGTTGGCTTTGGGGATGACCAGTGAGATATACCTGCTGGAGTGTGTGCTACGGGTGGGTGTTGTTATCATGACCAGTGAGCTGAGATAAGGCAGAGCTTTACCTAGCATAGACTTATAGATGACCTGGAGCCAGTGGGTCTGGCGAAGAATATGTAGCGAGGGCCAGCCGACTAGAGCATACAGGTCGCAGTGGTGGGTGGTATAAGGCGCTTTGGTAACAAAATGGATGGCACTGTGATAGACTACATCCAATTTGCTGAGTAGAGTATTGGAAGCTATTTTGTAGATGACATCGCCGAAGTCGAGGATCGGTAGGATAGTCAGTTTTACTAGCTTAGGAGAGATGGCAGAGATGGTGGGCATACAGACATGTTAACAGATTTATAATTTAAATAAAAACATCACCCATACTCTCTTTGTATCACTGATTATATATTTTAAACAACATCTCTTTGGAAGCAAGGACAATTAGGTAATATATTGGGTATGGCCACCAAAAACCCCATGCCATCTCACTTCTTTCTTTCCCTCTAGTGAATCATACTTCTACTTTGTGGGCACAGATTAAGACTAGTCTTGGACTTAAAAGCACGCTCAATCGAGAATCTCCATTGAAATAGTTTTTAAATCCAGGGCTAGGCTTAATCTGTGTCCGGGAAACCAGCCCAGAATCTTGTCGTAATCATCATGCCTATTCATTTTGCTATGCTCCTTTATTTCAGGTGACCATTCTTGAGGACTTTGCAGGCCTAGGATCAGTTGTCTGGGAATGGTAGCTATAACTGTTGCGTGAAATGGTGGGTCAGACACACCGCGATGATGAATAACTAAAAGCAGCAGGTGGCCGTCCTATTGCTGCAGTGTGTTACATCCACCATCTGCTGGGTGCCGGTAAAGGGTGTCTCTTTGGACTGATTCAACATGTAGAATCATCTGACAATTAACATAAAATGGCCAATATTCTGGTCAGAGGCACTCTGCCATCTATCATTCTGCTGTATTCCCACATGCTTCCTATCTGAAACAGCTGGGAACAGTTTATGCATATATTATGACAACGTTTTTGTTTGTTTTGGTCTCAGGCGAGTTTTTTTCAGTTGTTGGTGCACAAAACATTTTTTCTCGAGTCAACCCGAAGTTCGGAGCAGAAGTTACCAATGACCCCTTCGTTGGTCATTGGTAAACAAAATCTTTTTTTTTATTATGAACTTTTATTTAACTAGGTCAGTTAAGAACAAATTCTTATTTACAATGACAGCCTAGGAACAGTGGGTTAACTGCCTTGTTCAGGGGCAGAATGACAGATTTGTACGGGGATTCGATCTAGCAACCTTTCAGGTTACTGGCCCAACGCTCTAACCACTAGGCTACCTTCTGACTAAGTATATACTGGCTACGATGTCTCAAGATGGACAAACAGTACTATTGCTGCTTTTTCAATTTTTTTAAAGTCTTTTACCCCTTTGTGGTATCCAATTGCTAGTAGTTACAGTCGTGTCTCATCACTGCAACTTCCGTACAAACTCGGGAGAGCCAAAGATCGAGAGCCATGCGTCCTCCGAAACACAACCCAACCTAGCCACACTGCTTCTTGACACAATGCACATCCAACCCAGAAGCCAGCCGCACCAATGTGTCGGAGGAAACACTGTACACCTGGCGACCTGGTCAGCGTGCACTGCACCCAGCCCACCACAGGAGTCGCTAGTGCGCGATGAGACAAGGATATCCCTGCCAGCCAAACCCTCCCTAACCCGGACGACGCTGGGACAATTGTGCACCGCCCCATGGGCCTCCCGGTCGCAGCCGGCTGTGACAGAGCCTGGGCTCAAACCCAGAATCTCTGGTGGCACAACTAGCACTGCGATGCAGAGCCTTAGACCACTGTGCCACCCGGGAGGCCAAGTGAAGGTCTTTTAAGGGAGTTTGGCTAGGCACCATCGAAGCAGGCAGAAGTCTTAACAGGAGTCACTGCTTTTTTCACAGAGATCAGACGGAGGGGTTCCAAGGACCTACTGAAGATCTACAATGTGTCCTATGAGGGCGACGAAGGGAGCATGGCCAGAAGGGAGCATGGCCAGAGTCTTCATGACAAAGGGAGCATGAAGACATCGGTCACCAGGCCAGAGTTAGACCCCCGGGCCCCCTGGTGAGTACAAGCTGCCCTGGGAGTGGAAGAAGGAACAGATTGTCAAGGCTCTGCCTGGTACTATAGTCTAGACAAGAGACATGACCTACTGAACAAGAAGATCCTGAAATCCTCTCCCACCCTCTCGCCCTCCCTCTCCTACACGCCCAACATCAGCCCTGAGGTGTGCCAAGAGTGTGCCAAGAGTGTGCACAGCTGTCATCAAGACAAAGGGTGGCTACTGAAGAATCTCAAATACAAAAAATATTTTGATTTGTTTTTTGGTTACTGCATGATTCCATATGTGTTATTTCATAGTTTTGATGTCTTCACTATTATTCTACAATGTAGAAAATAGTAAAAATAAAGAAAAACCCTTGAATGAGTAGATGTGTCCAATCTTTTGACTGGTACTGTATTTCAAGATGTTGTGTATCCCTGGAAATAATCAGAATTAATGTAAACATAACAGTTTTGAAAACATAGCTTGTCCAAAAAAAGTGGTCTCTTGGCACAACTTGCCCCGGGGTAAGTTGAGCATAGGGGCAAGGTAAATTGAGCTGCCTTGGGATAAGTGGGTGATGGTGTCCTGTGACAGTGAGTGATAATGCTGCAATATTAAAGTTTAATTAATGGAATGGGGTTGCGGTATATTGTATAACTTTAATGTATGCCTCAGACATAATCTCTCTGTTCAATATCACTTACCCTTCCATTTCTTGACCACTTGTCTGAGACAGGGATGTTGTTTCGATGTGCCAATTCGTAGGCAAATTCTCTGCATTTGAGGCTACTAAGGAAACTGGTCTGCGAGATTCTTGATATCTTTAGCAAGCTCAGACTCCATGTCATCAGATAAGACCTTCTGTGCCTCTGCTACTCTACCATAGCTTTTCTTTCGCACAGGTACATGCCAATTTTCTTCTTTGTCAATGTATCTCTTCAGTGTCATTCAGTAAAAGAAATGTCATCCCTTATTACTGCTCAAATGGACTTCATCCCTTCTCTCACTTCCTTGACTCCTCTCTCATGAACCTCAGTGGGAGATAAGTTTTCAGTTCATATGCATGACACATTGCAAAAATGCTATACGTATTATGCATAAACATAACAGAATGTAATCATAATTTGTATGGGGTATGGTGGCCATTGGCTAAACTTACCCCAAGGCATTTTGACTATATTAGCACACACAGCTACAATGATGCACTTTAATGATAGGTTTAAAACTTGATATTGTAGCTTATAGAGACCCCAAGTGATGTATAAAACAATCTTAAAACTATATATTTTGGTTTAGATACAAGCATCATCAAACTTATAAGACAATTCTTTCTACTTTTTTGGGATGACTTACTTAACAATTTTTTCCATGTCGCTTCTTCCTTCACAGACTACATGAAATGATGACCTCTTCCTAAATATTTGGTCACATGATACATTTTGTGTATGTTTTCCTAGAAACAACTGGTGGCACAACAAGTTAAGCAATGCCGAGGTACTGCAGGCATTGCTGCCAGAAAACAGGATTCCCCAAACATAGTGAATGGAAAAATTACAATCTTTGTGGTCAATCTTCTAAAAAATGTTTTAAAGACAATCATGGTACCAATAATTGCTTCTAATAAACCAGATGTATGTCATTAAACTGACTATTTAAAAAATGCACACAGAAGAAGTTTTAATAAGGATAATTTAGTTGCTCATGGCAGCCTGCAGTACCCCGGGCGGCCTTCAACTTGAGTTACTCAATGAGAAGGGGCAGCACTGAGCTAGCCTGTAATGTTATTTCTTGGAGTAGCTTAAACTGCTCATGTTATGTCTCCATGAGATGCCATCTTAACCAAATGAATTTGCTGTATTTCAGTCTTCACATTGGAATGAATGGTGTCACTTGATTGATGGCTTTGTCCATTCATATATACAGTCATTGAGCTCAACCAACCCTTTGGCTCAACTTACCCCACTCTCCCCTATTCCTTGTAAATTTACCATTTGTTTTTCAGATATTCTGTTGATATTAGTGAACCACTTCATCTACTATTTGTAAGGCCTTTGTACTTTGTTAGCTTCATGTGCTCATGAGACTCTCCTCCAGTCCTCTAATTTGAGACCCCTTGCCTCTGTCCCTCAGTTGCTCTAACTGGTACCATGGCTGTGTAACACGACAGGAGGCAGAGTCTCAGCTCCAGTCCTGCAAAGAGACCAGTTTCCTGGTGAGGAACAGTGTATCAGGAACCAGCAAACACTCCATTGCTCTCAGGTGAGTATACTCATCACTAGTACACCTGTTCATTCTCTTTAGAGCTGATACCATACATAATGTGAAAAAAAGAAAGTACATTGCCTTTCATAGGACCTCTTTATGCTAATTTGGCTTGCTATTCCACACAATTCATAATATGTAACCTTAGTGTAAAAGGACACTTTCTTATGCTTATAATCCCGCTATGCCCTCAGATGAATCACCAAATAAGCAAATACAGGATGAAGATTGAATCCTACTATACTGGCTCTGACCCTCGTCGGATGTGGCAGGGCTTGAAAACTATTACGGACTACAAAGGGAAACCCAGATGCGAGCTGCCCAGTGACCAGACGAGCTAAATGTCTTTTATGCTCGCTTCGAGGTAAGCACCTCTGAAGCATGCATGAGAGCACCAGCTATTCTGGACGACTGTGTCATAACGGTCTCGGTAGCCGATGTGAGCAAGACCTTTAAACAGGTCAACATTCACAAAGCCGTGGGGCCAGACGGATTATCAGGACGTGTACTCAAAGCATGCGTGGACCAACTGGCAAGTGTCTTCACTGACATTTTCAACCTCTCCCTGACCGAGTCTGTAATACCTACATGTTTCAAGTAGACCACCATTATCCCTGTGCCCAAGAAGCAAAGGTAACCTGCCTAAATGATTACCGCCCCGTAGCACTCGGCAGCACGCGTCGGTAGCCATGAAGTGCTTTGAAAGATGGGTCATGGCTCACATCAACAGCATCCTCCCGGATACCCTAGACCCACTCCAATTCGCATACCACCCCAACAGATCCACAGATGACGCGATCTCAATCGCACTCCACACTGCCCTTTCCCACCTGGACAAAAAGAACATCTACAGTGGGGCAAAAAAGTATTTAGTCAGCCACCAATTGTGCAAGTTCTCCCACTTAAAAAGATGAGAGAGGCCTGTAATTTTCATCATAGGTACACTTCAACTATGACAGACAAAATGCGGGAAAAAAATCCAGAAAATCACATTGTAGGATTTTTTATGAATTTATTTGCAAATTATGGTGGAAAATAAGTATTTGGTCAATAACAAAAGTTTATCTCAATACTTTGTTATATACCCTTTGTTGGCAATGACATAGGTCAAACATTTTCTGTAAGTCTTCACAAGGTTTTCACACACTTGTTGCTGGTATTTTGGCCCATTCCTCCATGCAGATCTCCTCTAGAGCAGTGATGTTTTGGGGCTGTTGCTGGGCAACACGGACTTTCAACTCCCTCCAAAGATTTTCTATGGGGTTGAGATCTGGAGACTGGCTAGGCCACTCCAGGACCTTGAAATGCTTCTTACGAAGCCACTCCTTCGTTGCCCGAGCGGTGTGTTTGGGATCATTGTCATGCTGAAAGACCCAGCCACATTTCATCTTCAATGCCCTTGCTGATGGAAGGAGGTTTTCACTCAAAATCTCACGATACATGGCCCCATTCATTCTTTCCTTTACACGGATCAGTCGTCCTGGTCCCTTTGCAGAAAAACAGCCCCAAAGCATGATGTTTCCACCCCCATGCTTCACAGTAGGTATGGTGTTCTTTGGATGCAACTCAGCATTCTTTGTCCTCCAAACACGATGAGTTGAGTTTTTACCAAAAAGTTATATTTTGGTTTCATCTGACCATATGACATTCTCCCAATCTTCTTCTGGATCATCCAAATGCTCTCTAGCAAACTTCAGATGGGCCTGAACATGTACTGGCTTAAGCAGGGGGACACGTCTGGCACTGCAGGATTTGAGTCCCTGGCGGCGTAGTGTGTTACTGATGGTAGGCTTTGTTATTTTGGTCCTAGCTCTCTGCAGGTCATTCACTAAGTCCCCCCGTGTGGTTCTGGGATTTTTGCTCACCGTTCTTGTGATAATTTTGACCCCACGGGGTGAGATCTTGTGTGGAGCCCCAGATCGAGGGAGATTATCAGTGGTCTTGTATGTCTTCCATTTCCTAATAATTTCTCCCACAGTTGATTTCTTCAAACCAAGCTGCTTACCTATTGCAGATTCAGTCTTCACAGCCTGGTGCAGGTCTACAATTTCGTTTCTGGTGTCCTTTGACAGCTCTTTGGTCTTGGCCATAGTGGAGTTTGGAGTGTGACTGTTTGAGGTTGTGGATAGGTGTTCAAACAGGTGCCATTAATACAGGTAACGAGTGGAGGACAGAGGAGCCTCTTAAAGAAGAAGTTACAGGTCTGTGAGAGCCAGAAATCTTGTTTGTAGGTGACCAAATACTTATTTTCCACCATAATTTGCAAATAAATTCATAAAAAATCCTACAATGTGATTTTCTGGATTTTTTTCTCATTTTGTCTGTCATAATTGAAGTGTACCTATGATGACAATTACAGGCCTCATCTTTTTAAGTGGGAGAACTTGCACAATTGGTGGCTGACTAAATACTTTTTTGCCTCACTGTATGTGAGAATGCTGTTCGTTGACTACAGCTCAGCGTTCAATACCATAGAGGCCACAAAGCTCCTTACTAAGCTATGGACCCTGGGACTAAACACCTCCCTCTGCTACTGGATCCTGGACTTCCTGACAGGCCGTCCCCAGGTGGTAAGGGTAGGCCCCTCAGGGGTGTGTACTTAGTCCCTTCCTGTACTCCCTGTTTACCCACGGCTGCGTGGCCAAACACAACTCCAACTCCATCATTAAGTTTGCTGACGACACAACAGTGGGCCTGATCACCGACAACAATGAGACAGCCTATAGGGTCAGAGAACAACCTCTCCAACAATGTGAGCAAGACAAAGGAGCTGATCGTGGACTACAGGAAAAGGCAGGCCGAACAGGCCCACATTAACAGTTACGTGGGCTGTAGTGGAGCAGGTAGAGAGTTTCAAGTTCCTTGGTGTCCACATCACCAAGGAACTATCATGATCCAAACATACCAAGACAGTCGTCAAGAGGGCACAACAACACCTTTTCCCCCTCAGGAGACTGAAAATATTTGGCATGGGTCCCCAGATCCTCCCAGCAAGTTCTATAGCTGCACCATCGAGAGCATCCTGACCGGCGGTTGCATCACCACCTGGTATGAGAACTGCTCGGCATCTGACCATAAGGTGCTGGGGCCAAGCTTCCTTCCATCCAGGAGCTATATACTAGGCGATGTCAGAGGAAATCCCCAAAATTGTAAGATACTCCAGTCACTCAAGTCATAGACTATTTTCTCTGCTGCCGCATTGTAAGCGGTACCGGAGTCTAGGACCAAAAGGCTCCTCAACAGCTTCTACCCCCAAGTCATAAGACTGCTGAACAATTAATCAAATCAGAGGCAGTAGGGGAGACCAGGGACGTTCTGTTAGTAAGTGCGTGAATTGGACCATTTTCCTGTCCTGCTAAGCATTCAAAATGTAACGAATACTTTTGGGTGTCAATAAAAATGTATGGAGTAAAAAGTACAGTACCAGTCAAAATAATTTGTTTTAGGAATGTAGTGAAGTAAAAGTAAAAGTAGTCAAACATGTAAATAGTTAAGTAAAGTACAGATACAAAAAAAACATAGGACTTTAAAGTATTTTTACTTCAGCTCTGTACACCACTGGTATACAGTACAGTCTTTGTACCTCAATTGTCCGGTACCTCAATTGTCTGCCATCTCATAATAAATGTAATTTAGCTGATACTTTTATCCAAAGCAACTTAGTCATGCGTGCATACATTTTTTTATATAGGTATGGGCGGTCCCGGAAATCAAACCCACTATCCTGCCGTTGCAAGAGCCTTGCTCTACCAACTGAGCTACAGAGGTCCAATTCTTAGAAAATATTACATCTACTTCGTTCAGTTTAACTTAAAAAAAGAAGGCAAAGCAAACAAAGCACTTTAAAAAAATTCAATACAGAAGTTAGGGTCCTAAATTGTCCTGGTCAAAAGGCCTTAAGAGGCATCAAGGTGTTCTATCAAGATGGACCACTTAAAAGTGTTCAAGGTGGGCCTTTTTAAGTTCTACCTGAGTGATACAGTAAGATAAGTGTTAGATATACAGTAGGATGTGGTCCTAGTCTAGAGCGGCAGTTGGACTGCAGTTTGATGAATATACGAGATACACAATATCTATTTTGTCTGTGTTTGATCTTATCTTTGCCTTATGCTCTCAGGCCCTCCAGCTCCTCAGGCTTGCGTGACAGACAGGACCGTCTGACTGTGACTCTGATGGACGAGGCAGTTTGAGATCTTGTGGTTGCTTGACCTGGCCCTCTGGTAACCGAAGTGTCCCCATCCTTCTTATCTGCCTGTGGTGTCTGCTTCCCCAGTGACACGACCAGCATCTGTGTCCCACTTCTTCTTACTTTACCCAGGCTGGCCCAGACATGTTTGTCTCATAAAGACAGGCAGCTGAGTGAAAGGTCACTCACTGGTCAAGGTCAAATGTGTATTTGATAAATATTTTTATGAGGTGCTGGTTCAATTGTTTTGGTTTGTAAAATAGTTAGGTAATCGTTCTGTGTCCCCAAGAGATTTACCGTAAAACGTTTAATATTTGCTATTTATTTGCTTCTATCACTGAACACAACCAGCGCTTATTAGAGACAGGCTTCTATTTGAGCCTTAACGCACACAGCTTTTGCTCAATAAAATCTTGAAAAGACTTTCCCACTGTTTATTGTGACCAGTATGACCAGTATAAACATAATAACAAATCCATAACAGATCACTAGTAAACAATTAACACAGCTTTTATTTGAAACAGGCATTTATTTGCTGAAATGTGTGCCGATGCCCGGCTATTAAAAATTACAGGCGGCTATTTAAGACTCACCTACTCGACTTAGGTGTTTCTAACGTTTGGTATATTCAGTGTATACTACAGTTTTCCAGACAGTATATACTGGACAAAATATAAACGCAACATGCAACAATTTCAACGATTTTACTGAGTTATAGTTCACATAAGGAAATCGGTCAATTTAATTAAATTCATTAGGCCCTAATCTATCGATTTCACATGAGTAGGCAGCCATGGGTGGGCCTCGGAGGGCATAGGCAGCCAGGCCCATCCACTGGGGAGCCAGGCCCAGCCAGTCAGATTTGTTTTTCCCCACAAAAGGGCTTTATTACAGACAGAAATACTCCTCAGATTCATCAGCTGTCTAGGTGGCTGGTCTCAGAAGATCTGCACATTTTAGAGTGGCCTTTTTTTGTCCCCAGCATAAGGTGCACCTGTGTAATAATAATGCTTCTTGATATGCCACACCTATCAGATGGATGGATTATCTTGGCCAATTAGAAATGCTCACTAACAGGGATGTAAACAAATTGATGCAAACAATTTGAAATAAATACGTTTTTTAAGCATATGGAAAATTTCTGGGATCTGTTATTTCAGCTCATGAAACATGGGACCAACACTTTGCATGTTGTGTTTATATTTTTGTTCAGTAGTTCACTGATACACTGAAGTTTGCACGCCTATGTTTTTACCTTTTTATTCTCACAGACACGCACACAAACTTATTTTAAGGCAATTTATCCACCGCTGGGCCAAGTCAAACATCTGGGTCAACTTATATCTAGTCAAGCACTACTTGCAGGATATAGTTGGCAGGATGTGTGTGCTGAAGTAATTTACTCTGCAATGAATCCCCATTCCACACACATACTATAGTTATGTGTGGGTTGACTCATAAACTTACCAAAAAAAACAGGCTTCTGTCAAACCTTTTGCCAATTTGCCACAAATTTGCGGCAAGCTCATATTTTTTGCAGCAACTTGTGAACTTCTGGCAAACATTTCTGGGAACCTTGTGGCGGACGGTCTGTTTGGTCAATGTTGGACAAAACAAAGCATTGGGTTAATTCAACCCAGTGGGTTTGGGTTGTGCTTCTAACCCAGCGCCTTGGGTTGAGCACTTGACCCGACTGCTGGGTAAATTAGACTATATTGCTGTGTTAAAACAACCCAGTGTGTTGGGTTGTGATGTAGTTTATGTAATCCTTGGGTTATTTTCAGTGTCATATTTGCTTGCATATTTTTGCCTTCTCGACCATCCCACCCTCTCCCTTTCCTACACACAATCAAGATACAATGTTGAATTTCAAATAATGAATTTCTGTTGGCGGCATTTAAGAACACGTAAAATATATATAAAAATTAAATAGCTAATTGAAGCAAAGCCCTATTGTCTAAATATATATTATTTCACAAGATAAAATAGGATAGATTATTCAAATGCATTTGTATTGCTTCATGAACCTAACAGTCCAAACATCAGACTAAAGCCTCAAGATGAACTTCATGTGCACACAACAAATGATGCGTGCCACACTGTCTGTCTTCGGTGGTATTAACAAAGACCTGTCTATCAGACAGACTCAGTGCTAACCAATAGAAATGCACATTCACTAACACACTTCGGTAGTAGAACTAAAGGCAAAATTAGCCACATACCGTACTGTAGGCAATTTAAAAATTTTTTTTATATTTAACAGACTTATAAATAGTGCCTTAATAGCATGTTATCATTGGAATGAGACACTCATGGCACATCCATCCATTGATCTATTAATTCACTTCTCACACTACACACAAGATCAGATACTTATCCACTACTAGTGAAAAAAAAGACATGCTCGCAACAGTCCAACTGCGGGATATTCTGTTTCTGGCAGCTGATATGTAGGAATTCCCATGCTGGGGCACAGTTGGAAAACTGATATGAAACACATAATAGGACTGTCAATTTGTTAGTTTGACATGGTGTTATATTTTTGTGTCGTTAAAATGAATTATGCGAGAAAAGGCGGTGGAAAGGCCTTTGTCAAATATTTGTCACGTCTACTCCCGCTCCCCCTCTCCGGAGTGGTCCTCCCACTACGACTCCGGAAAGCATGCAGTTTATTAGGCTACAGATTAAATACATTAAGAACGTCACAGTATGGTGAATGTGCAAGGTGATGAGCTTGATGTGTCACGATCGTTAGTATAGACGGACCAAGGCGCAGCGTACTTTGAGTTACACATAATTTATTAAAGAAGAGAAACTTTAGCAAATACAAAACAATAAAGAATAAACGAACCATGACGACAATGCAGTGCTAACAGGCAACTAGACATAAACAATATCCCCATAACCCACAGGTGGAAAAAATGCTACTTAACCACTAGTACATCGTGGTCCCACATGTGTTTATAGTCCTTCCATTTAAATTTCAAGCAGCGGCGGAATATTTCTTCAATTTTTCTGATGGTGGGGTTGTGCGTGGAGATGATTGCTTTTACCTCTTCCTTAAAACTTACAGCATCTTTTGTTGGTTCAGTGACATCGCCCACAATCGCTTTTACTTCGTCAAAATCCCATGGTCCATCTATTTCCAACATCCCATCTCCCTTGGGTTTGGGGTAGCATATTATTGGTAACATTCCCACAGGCTTCTTTTTGGGGGTTTTCTTTTTATCCTTCTTGTCTTTAATTATTAAATTATTAATGATATACATGCTTCAAGAGGGCCACCATTGTTCCTGTTCCCAAGAAAGCTAAGGTAACTGAGCTAAACGACTACCACCCCGTAGCACTCACTTCCGTCAACATGAAGTGCTTTGAGAGACTAGTCAAGGACCATATCACCTCCACCCTACCTGACACCCTAGACCCACTCCAATTTGCTTTACCGCCCAAATAGGTCCACAGACGATGCAATCTCAACCACACTGCACACTGCCCTAACCCATCTGGACAAGAGGAATACCTATGTGAGAATGCTGTTCATCGACTACAGCTCAGCATTTAACACCATAGTACCCTCCAAACTCGTCATCAAGCTTGAGACCCTGGGTCTCGACCCCGCCCTGTGCAACTGGGTACTGGACTTATTGACGGGCCGCCCCCAGGTGGTGAGGGTAGGTAACAACATCTCCACCCCGCTGATCCTCAACACTGGGGCCCCACAAGGGTGAGTTCTGAGCCCTCTCCTGTACTCCCTGTTCACCCACGACTGCGTGGCCACGCGCGCCTCCAACTCAATCATCAAGTTTGCGGACGACACAACAGTGGTAGGCTTGATTACCAACAACGACGAGACGGCTTACAGGGAGGAGGTGAGGGCCCTCGGAGTGTGGTGTCAGGAAAATAACCTCACACTCAACGTCAACAAAACTAAGGGGATGATTGTGGACTTCAGGAAACAACAGAGGGAACACCCCCCTATCCACATCGATGGAACAGTAGTGGAGAGGGTAGTAAGTTTTACGTTCCTCGGCGTACACATCACAGACAAACTGAATTGGTCCACCCACACAGACAGCATCGTGAAGAAGGCTCAGCAGCGCCTCTTCTACCTCAGGAGGCTGAAGAAATTCGGCTTGTCACCAAAAGCACTCACAAACTTCTACAGATGCACAATCGAGAGCATCCTGGCGGGCTGTATCACCGCCTGGTACGGCAACTGCTCCGCCCTCAACCGTAAGGCTCTCCAGAGGGTAGTGAGGTCTGCACAACGCATCACCGGGGCAAACTACCTGCCCTCCAGGACACCTACACCACCCGATGTTACAGGAAGGCCATAAAGATCATCAAGGACATCAACCACCCGAGCCACTGCCTGTTCACCCCGCTATCATCCAGAAGGCGAGGTCAGTACAGGTGCATCAAAGCTGGGACCGAGAGACTGAAAAACAGCTTCTATCTCAAGGCCATCAGACTGTTAAACAGCCACCACTAACATTGAGTGGCTGCTGCCAACACACTGACACTGACACTGACTCAACTCCAGCCACTTTAATAATGGGAATTGATGGGAAATGATGTAAATATATCACTAGCCACTTTAAACAATGCTACCTTATATAATGTTTACATACCCTACATTATTAATCTCATATGCATACGTATATACTGTACTCTATATCATCGACTGCATCCTTATGTAATACATGTATCACTAGCCACTTTAACTGTGCCACTTTGTTTACATACTCATCTCATATGTATATACTGTACTCGATATCAGCTACTGTATCTTGCCTATGCTGCTCTGTACCATCACTCATTCATATATCCTTATGTACATATTCTTTATCCCCTTACACTGTGTATAAGACAGTAGTTTTGGAATTGTTAGTTAGATTACTTGTTGGTTATTACTGCATTGTCGGAACTAGAAGCATAAGCATTTCGCTACACTCGCATTAACATCTGCTAACCATGTGTATGTGACAAATAAAATTTGATTTGATTTGGTAGGCTTGATTACCAACAACGACGAGACGGCCTACAGGGAGGAGGTGAGGGCCCTCGGAGTGTGGTGTCAGGAAAATACCCTCAGGAAACAGCAGAGGGAACACCCCCCTATCCACATCGATGGAACAGTAGTGGAGAGGGTAGTAAGTTTTAAGTTCCTCGGCGTACACATCACAGACAAACTGAATTGGTCCACCCACACAGACAGCATCGTGAAGAAGGCTCAGCAGCGCCTCTTCTACCTCAGGAGGCTGAAGAAATTCGGCTTGTCACCAAAATCACTCACAAACTTATACAGATGCACAATCGAGAGCATCCTGTCGGGCTGTATCACCGCCTGGTACGGCAACTGCTCCGCCCACAACCGTAAGGCTCTCCAGAGGGTAGTGAGGTCTGCACAACGCATCACCGGGGGCAAACTACCTGCCCTCCAGGACACCTACACCACCCGATGTCACAGGAAGGCCATAAAGATCATCAAGTACAACAACCACCCGAGCCACTGCCTGTTCACCCCGCTATCATCCAGAAGGCGAGGTCAGTACAGGTGCATCAAAGCTGGCACCGAGAGACTGAAAAACAGCTTCTATCTCAAGGCCATCAGACTGTTAAACAGCCACCACTAACATTGAGTGGCTGCTGCCAACACACTGACTCAACTCCAGCCACTTTAATAATGGGAATTGATGGGAAATTATGTAAAATATATCACTAGCCACTTTAAACAATGCTACTTAATATAATGTTTACATATCCTACATTATTTATCTCATATGTATACGTATATACTGTACTCTATATCATCTACTGCATCTTTATGTAATACATGTATCACTAGCCACTTTAAACTATGCCACTTTGTTTACATACTCATCTCATATATGTATATACTGTGCTCGATACCATCTACTGCATCTTGCCTATGCCGCTCTGTACCATTACTCATTCATATATCTTTATGTACATATTCTTTATCCCTTTACACTTGTGTGTATAAGGTAGTAGTTTTGGAATTGTTAGCTAGATTACTCGTTGGTTATTACTGCATTGTCGGAACTAGAAGCACAAGCATTTCGCTACACTCGCATTAACATCTGCTAACCATGTGTATGTGACAAATAACATTTGATTTGATTTGATTTATTTTTCCTTCGTTGCTGTCCTCGCTGCTTCTCTTTCCTCTTCTTCTTGAATTGTACATTCTTCCTGTTCACTCTCATCATTCTTTCTACTTTTACTCTGTGTTCGGCTTCAGTGTCACATTTTGCTCCATCCTCTGTTTTCTGCTTTTGTCTTCCATTCCTCTCTTTTCTATGATCCTCTAGCTCTTCTTCTTCATGTTCTCTCTCCTCTTTTTCTCTCTGCTCCTTTGCTCTGGTTCTTGTCTTGGCTGGCTGCGTTCTGTTTTCCGCTCCAGCACCTTCTGCAGCTCCTCCAACAGCTCCTAATCTCACGGCTCCTCCACCTGGCACAGGCCCACCCCCAAGTGGGTTATGAGGGTGTGCGAGGCCACCAACTCTGTCTGGGGGTGGAGGATTTGGCAGTGGCAGATACAAGGGGGGACCCCATGAGAGGGTTCAACTCAGAGAAAGGCCAGCCAGCCAGGCTTTTTTATTTTGTCCTTCTTCCTCTTTCTTCTCCGGTTCCACTTGATTTACCATTAATCGTCTTACAGTTTTATCTTTTGCATTTTCTGCTTCTCACGCCCACTTTCTGAAATCGTCTCACTTCACTATTCATCTTGTTCAGTCTTCTGTTTGGTCCAGTACCCTACCCATTTTTTTTGCCATTACACTACACAGTCCTTTTGGTTCCCAGCACGGATCCTCCATCGTACTCTTACTATTTCCCTTTCCCATACTTACCCTTATGCATCTTCAACGATTCTCTTGTCGTTACCTCCTATGCATACATATGTATCTTTAACGGTTCTCTTGCCGCTACTTCTTATACATATAAAATAACACCAGGTGCTATTACCAGTGGTTCTCAGACACGTAGACACTTCTCATAAATGCCTACAGACAACTGTCAGTGGGGCTTTTCCTGCACTCACTCTAGCCTTCTTCTAAGATGAGCTCTATTCTTCTAAGACTATGGTACATTTCTTAATTTTTATGTTTAGTTTTATTGGTTTTATAATTATTATTATTTTTCATACAAATTCATTTAAATTGACTGTGCCTCAGAGGTTCGTGGATCAGGTATCTTCCCCCGGGCAGCTCACAGTAAAATTCTGGCCTGGGTGGGTCCACGTCAACTTTGGTCAGACGGGAATTTCCTTCACACGGAATGCACCCCTGGTGTTCTCTTGCAGACCTTCACTGGGATGCTCCAAGGGTGGAATCACTGATCCTGTAGAAATTCAACACCAGGGACACCTGAAGTCAATATTAAATGAATCACTCTTTATAGTCAGTTAACTGGAGAGTTTACAACAAACACAGGTACAAAGTACAAGTGTGCCACAAGCTCCCCCAGGGCAGTCCATTCAGTCCTCTTATATACTGCTTCACAAAAAAGCTACATAGGCATGGTTCATAGGGTTGGTTCCTTGCAGGCTGTTATCACACGGGCTCAGTTTCCCAAGAAACTTCTTCTGGGCACATTCTGGGCATTCTGCCAATTGGTCTGAGGAGGAGGTCACAGTCACCTGCACGAACCAAGATCGAGTGAGGGAACATGCATACATACTGTGTACAATTCAAGGCTCTCTTCAGACTATAACATGTTCCCTTACAAAGTGTTGGAAAGACAATGGAAAGATAGGAAGGGTGTTGAACCATCTGATTAGTTAATTATGCATTTTTTCAAGATTATTGATGAGAAAAGTATCATCAAAACCCATCGGGTATCTCATTGCACCCTCGTATGTCATGTTTGTAGATATGCAGACTGTCACGTCCTGACCATGGAGAGCCTTTGGTTCATGGAGAGCCTTTGGTTCTCCATGATGTTTAGGTCAGAGCATGACTAGGTGGGTGTTCTAGTCATTTGGTTTCTATGTTTTGGGATTGAGTATGGTTCCCAATTTGAGGCAGCTGATTATCGTTGTCTCTAATCGGGGGATCATACTTAAGGGTTCCCTGTTTTCACCTGCTTTGTGGGATATTGTTTTTGAGAGAGGGCATGTAGCACTTCAGTACTGCACGGTCAATGTTTGTTTCTTGTGTTGTTTGAAAGTTTCACTAAAATAAAGATGTGGAACTTTAATCATGCTGCGCCTTGGTCCGTCTCTCCACATGACCGTGGCACAGACAAACAGAGGAAAAGTACATTTACATTCCAATACTTCTGACAGCCAACTTACTAACTGTGCCCATAACAAATTCAAAACCACAGAAATCCCATAATTAAAATTCCTCAAACATACAGGTATTTCACACCATTTTAAAGATAAACTTGTTGTAAATCCAGACATCATTCAAGTTTTAGAAACTTCAGAGTGTTTTCTATCAATATCTACTAATTGTATGCATATTTTAGCTTTTAGGACTGAGTAGCAGGCATTTTACTCTGGGCACCTTTTTATCCAAGCTACACAATACTGCCTCCCAGTCCCAAAGAAGTTAAAGTACCAGGCACTTTTGGATGAATGTACTAACAAGGGATTGAAGGCCAAGTGTCTACCAGTGGAGGTTGGGGCAAGAGGCTTCCCAGGCCAGTCATAGTGGAGGGCACTAATGATCCTTGAAGTAAATAGAGTACAGAGGAAGAAGATCTGTCACACAGTTGGGCAGGAAGCAGAGAGGTCAACACAATGGCTTGGCTGAAGAGGAAGGAGAGGTGGTCAAGCCAACCTTGCTCAGATCGGGCTGGATAAAACTGATCGGCGCACTTTTCAGAAGGTGTAGTGAACAGTGCCGGCACACCTAATGAAGAGGGGACCTCACCTGAGTATGAGCCAGGAGCAGCACTACTGCTGTTTGCAGGTAATTCCACAACTGAAAGTTCAGTGACAACCAGGAACAGACTGGTTGGCAACCAAGAAAGATTGGTGACAGCTGGAAAGACAGCATTGGGAGCAGAGGCCTGGCTAGCAAAAGCATGCAATAATGAGGGAGCTCTGTCATGAGAAGTAGTTTGGAGTGCTGCGTTTCAATTTTTAAAAAAATAAGAATTATTATTGTATTTTCAGCACCCATACTTCCTGTGGCTATGACCCAAAAAGCATTGCTATGGAATGATTTATGGAGAGATACCCCATGAGGCACCCGAGAGGGGGGAAGGAAGAACGGCTCAGACTGTCACAAGTGTAGAGAGGCGTAGGCAGGAGGCAGTCGCAGGTTTAGAACTTCTGAGTTTATTAAAGCACTATAACTATAAAAGCGAGACGAAACCCATAGTGCAAAATAATAAAGTACTCAGGAAAATAGTAGGAGAGATTCCTCTCAGGAAAACAAGCAACATTTACAAAGACAAATGACAGAGGGAGTATATACAGTGCCTTGCGAAAGTATTCGGCCCCCTTGAACTTTGCGATCTTTTACCACATTTCAGGCTTCAAACATAAAGATATAAAACTGTATTTTTTTGTGAAGAATCAACAACGAGTGGGACACAATCATGAAGTGG
This sequence comes from Oncorhynchus tshawytscha, assembly GCF_018296145.1. NCBI lineage: Eukaryota > Metazoa > Chordata > Actinopteri > Salmoniformes > Salmonidae > Oncorhynchus > Oncorhynchus tshawytscha. The sequence goes on along the minus strand of NC_056459.1, from coordinate 759,223 downwards.
AACGACATTTATTGGATATTTCAAACTTTTTTAACGAATCAAAAACGGAAAAATTGGGCGTGCAAAATTATTCAGCCCCTTTAAGTTAATACTTTGTAGCGCCACCTTTTGCTGCGATTACAGCTGTAAGTCGCTTGGGGTATGTCTCTATCAGTTTTGCACATCGAGAGACTGAAATTTTTTCCCGTTCCTCCTTGCAAAACAGCTCGAGCTCAGTGAGGTTGGATGGAGAGCATTTGTGAACAGCAGTTTTCAGTTCTTTCCACAGATTCTCCATTGGATTCAGGTCTGGACTTTGACTTGGCCATTCTAACACCTGGATATGTTTATTTTTGAACCATTCCATTGTAGATTTTGCTTTATGTTTTGGATCATTGTCTTGTTGGAAGACAAATCTCCATCCCAGTCTCAGGTCTTTTGCAGACTCCATCAGGTTTTCTTCCGGAATGGTCCTGTATTTGGCTCCATCCATCTTCCCATCAATTTTAACCATCTTCCCTGTCACTGCTGAAGAAAAGCAGGCCCAAACCATGATGCTGCCACTACCATGTTTGACAGTGGGGATGGTGTGTTCAGGGTGATGCGCTGTGTTGCTTTTACGCCAAACATAACGTTTTGCATTGTTGCCAAAAAGTTCAATTTTGTTTTCATCTGACCAGAGCACCTTCTTCCACATGTTTGGTGTGTCTCCCAGGTGGCTTGTGGTAAACTTTAAACGACACTTTTTATGGATATCTTTAAGAAATGGCTTTCTTTCAGATTTTGCAATATACGACTGATTGTTGCTCTTCCATAAAGGCCAGATTTGTGAATAATTTTGAATAATTTTGAATAGTGCTCCTTGGGATTTTGCTTGGGAAATCTTTTTGCCCTTTAAACTTCTTTTTCAGTTTTTGATTTAACGGACCTCTGAGAAAAAGTTTGAAATATCATTAGTCAATAAATGATCATTCAGAGATCCTCCACTTCATGATTGTGTCCAATTTTTCAGTTTTTGACTTAAAAAAGTTTGAAATATCCAATAAATTGATTCTTCTTGTTGTTGATTCTTCACAAAAAAATACAGTTTTATATCTTTATGTTTGAAGCCTGAAATGTGGCAAAAGGTCGCAAAGTTCAAGGGGGCCGAATACTTTCACAAGGCACTGTATACGGAGTGTGTATTGGAACCAGGTGTGTGTAACGATGACGAGACAAGTCTGGGGTTGATGAGTGAAGGGCGTTTGCCAGCAGAAGGTTCGGCAGCAGCTAGAAGGCCGGCGACACCGAACGCCTGAGCTGGACAGTAGGGGGAGCCAAAGCGAAGGCTGGTGTGACACAGACACAGATGATGACTTTGCCTAAACAAAGGACAAGGAGAGAGGACTCGGATATAAAACATGCAGTTGTGGAAAAGTGCTTGAGAACCAGAGAGGGCTGAAAATCCACAGCACCAACATGGGCTGTTCAGTGAGCCAACAACAGTCAACACGCACAAGGCGAGACAGAGGAGGAACCAAACCAGGACTCAAACCACAGTTTTAGGAGCCTCCAAGTGCCGGTCGAGGGAAGAGCAGAGAGGGTAGGTGGACCAGTGGAGGCTCCTCAGAAGAGGAAGGGATGGACCTTCCTACTCAGTGAATCTCATAAAAATGGTGAGACATTAAAACCCCCCCGAGTCCAATTTAACACAATAAAAAAAAATCCATAAATATTGGTCAGTTTAAGATAGAGATCTGTCTCGATCCACCGCATCCGCCGATGTCGCTCTTCCGTATCTGCGGTGAAAGGTGACAGAGCTTAAGCGGTGTTTGTCAGACCATAAAACATCCTGAAAATGTCTTCTCACAAAATCGCCTGCAGTGTCCAAACGGTTTGGCCTACAAACTAAATATGAGACTTTCACAAACACGACGGTGTTCTCCATTTTGCTCTATGACCCCCACATGTGTCTTGGGACTTGTCTGAAGTCGGTACAGTCAATCAGCCAAATTCTGTCTGTAACGTCCAAACAGTTTGGGCTACACACTGATATGACCCCTCTGAGGAAAGGTGAGACTCTCGAACACGTACATGTTGATTGTTTTGCTCTAGGACGCCCACAGGCCTCACAAGAATCGTCTGACGGTCCCCTGGTACCAGTTGATAACATGAATGAAATTATGGAGACTGTTTAGTGCCAAAAATACATTGTTTTTTGTAAAAATAAAAAATAAAAATGTTTCCTGATCTTTCATATATCCCTCAGATATAGGACAGACACTTCAGAACAAAAGCCCTTTAGATTTTTTGGGGGAGACTATCTGTTGTTCCTTGTAATCTGTTATTCAATGTGTTTGTACGGGCTAATAGCAGTAAGGACAACAACAACAAAAAATTACATTTTTTTATTTTATTCTTCAAGGGGTACAATTCAAGATCAAACAGCTAAATAGTCTTTGGAATGACCTTCTTTAAACAATTCCATACAGCTTAGTAGAACCCCCCGGCTTAGAGAGGGCTTAGATTGTTATGGGTTAAAAAAGTTATCATTTTTAGATTAAACTATACTAAATATATTCACGTCACCAAATAACTGACTAAAACATTGTTTTGCAATGAAGGTCTCCAGTACCCTCAATGCTCTCTGGAGTAGCACCATGGTGTAGCTGGAAGATAGGTATTTTCCCTCCTCCTCTGGTACTTCAATACAAAACTTAGGTGGCTGATGACTCTCGCCCCCTTCCAAAGCCTTACACAGGACGTCCCCTAACCTATCAGAGCTCTTACAGCATAAACTGACATGTTGTCAACCCAATCAAAGGAATGAATCTAGTAATGAAAGCATAAACTACAGCAAGCTAGCACTGCAGTGCATAAAATGTGGGGAGTAATTGACTCAAAGAGGGAGAAAGACAATAGTTGAACAGTTTTGAACAAATACATTTCTTCAAAAATTAAGGAAAGGTAGCAGAGAGAGAGAATGAGAGAGAGAGAGAGAGAGAGCTAGCTATATTTCGTTGTATTTTTTTCACTTTCACTTACTTAGCTAGCTAATGCAGCTAGCTAATTTAGCCCACTCAAACACCCAGCTCAAACAGTGTAACTGCTAAACTGCTTGCAGTACACTGTACTGCTTGACTGTAGCGGGTTAAGTATCGGGTTAGTTCTAGTAGCTATGTTGACAATGACTTTCGCTTAAATGGTGACGATGATGTAGGCAGTGTGTAGAGTTTAGCGGTTGTCATGACGTTGGCCTGTGGGTAGGTTTATGACAGTCATAAATACCTCTTCAACCCTTTTTCCTCTCTCTACCCTACTGATGTTACATTTGCAAAACCCTTGGTTATTGGTAGATTCTGTAACATAGAGATTCTGGGAACATCAGTAGGTGGGGGGAAATGAACTATATTCTGGTAATCCGACCAACTGAACATATGTGGTGGTACTTAATGAATATGATTCAGTCAGTTCGGTTGTCATATGAGACATTCTCATCAATGATAAGATGACAAACTCTACAGAGGAAAGTCTACACATCAGAGTTATCGGATTCACATGGAATTGTTGTAATTTTAGCTTCTAAAATGTAAGATTTGGGTTTTCATAAGATAGGGCTCTGCTCAATCAGTGGCCCGCCCCTGTGAAGGGACATGGGCTATAAAACTTTTCAAACACGCCCTCCTCTCCCTTCCTATATAAAGCCTTGACAACAATGTAACCTCCTGTTCCGAGGACGTGAGGACGACGGTCCGATGTCAGAGTGGTTCAGATAATAACTACAGTACGAAGACAACAGCAGCGTGAGCTTTGGTTGCGAATGGTATGAACTTTGAACTCTTATTCACTACAGAAGTGATACCTCCTAGCCGTTGAGTTGGCAACAGCCGCTGCAAACAAGGGTTAGGAAGGAACAGACAGAGTATCCCGTCTACCATACAACGACGTTACTACAACGTATTCAATTTGCCAGCAGAGACATTCTTCAAGGGACAAAGGACTCGGTTGGGCAACACAGCCTTCCATCTACCACCAACCTACCGAAGCGCAGATCAGAGTAAATATTTATTGCATTTCCCTTTTCCAAATGGGCGGTAATTTAGAATGCATAAGATACTGTATTTACGATAGCACAGCTTCGCCCTTTGTTCCTCAGTCTTCTCGCTCTTTCACTCAAACCCAGCCCCTTTTCTTTTGTGTAACCAGCTGTCATACCTGTTCCGCCCGCTAGGGACGTTTTCCTTTATGACATAATTTGTAATCAAGTTATGATTTAAATATGTGTTTGTGTAATTCTGTGTGATTAGTTAGGTATTTAGTAAATAAATAATTAAACCCAATTTTGTATTGCTGATTCAACTTGTTAGCCAAGGTTCGTGCAAATAACTAAGAATTTACAACTTTCAGATGAGACTGAATTAAGATGACGATTAATATTGACTGCTATTGATGTAAAATATTACTAGGTCTTTAAGAGTTTATTCAGAAGATCACAGCTCTATAAATATTATTTTGTGGTGCCCGACTCTCTAGTTAATTACATTTACATGATTAGCTTAATCAGGTAATATTAATTACGAAGAAATAATTTTATAGAATAGCATGGGGCGGCAGGGTAGCCTAGTGGTTAGAGCGTTAGACTAGTAACCCGGAAGGTTGCAAGTTAAAATCCCCAAGCTGACAAGGTCCAAATCTGTCGTTCTGCCCCTGAACAGGCAGTTAACCCACTGTTCCTAGGCCGTCATTGAAAATAAGAATTTGTTCTTTAACTGACTTGCCTAGTTAAATAAAGGTAAAATTAAATATCACTTAATCCGGCATAGCCAAAGACAATTTTGGGGCTGTAGGAGCTGTCGTGTTATGCACTGAAGTCCACAAGCAAAGGGAAAAGGTAAGAGGAGGAGAGCGCATAGATGCGAGAAGGAATTATACAACAAGCAAATTGATGATGCTGTTTGTATGGAGCTGCTATGAAAGTGAACTGTGTGCGAGTGAACAGGGGTGTATTCATTCTGCAGATTCTGTAGAATTTTTTTTTTAAATGGAAGCAAACAGAACAAAACTGTGATAAAGTCACTGAATTTGTCCAGTATAAACTCTTGTTTGCAACTGTTTGGACTAATGATTACACCCTTGATCAGCTAGATGCAGGCAAGAGTGTGCAGGGCAGAATTGAAGTGTCACTGTCTGTCACCTTGTGCTACCAACATGGAGTTCTGCCCTAGCTACTCTGGCCCCTAATGGTGTACAAAATCCCAATACAGGCTATGGAAAGGAATATCAGTGGCTATCTTAGAAGATGGCTTGGAGTGCCCCAAAGCTTCAGCAGCATTAACCTCTACAGCCGGGTGGACAAAGTTACAACTGCCATTCCGAGGCCTGAATTAGGAGTACCAAGTGACTAAAGCAAGGCAGGTCCTTATTATCAGCTGGAAACTCACCAATGTACAACCTTGTGTTATGTAGATAAAATTGATGTCTCGAGGGTCTAGCGTTATCGTCTACAGCTGGACAGCCATTCTCACCCATGTACCATAGCAGGAAGGTCCTCATTGAAAGGCTACTGCACATGACACAAGGTTAGGTACATTTATTGAGGGTCTAGCCTGAAAATAATATGAAAAACTAGGATGAAGTGATTGTTATTATGGTAGTCTTTATTGAAATTTGTAAAGTGTGAATAAGAAAAACAGCAAAATCCAAACAGGAAAACCAAGTGTGTAGCTCATAACACGATATGTGAACAGACATCGACCAGAAGAAGAGAACATACAGTTGAAGTCGGAAGTTTTACATACGGTTAGGGTGGAGTCATTAAAACTCATTTTTCAACCACTACACACATTTCTTGTTAATTAACAAACTATAGTTTTGGCAAGTCGGTTAGGACATCTACTTTGTGCATGACACAAGTAATTTATCCAACAATTGTTTACAGACAGATTACTTCACTTATAATTCACTGTACCACAATTCCAGTGGGTCAGAAGTTTACATACACTAACTTGACTTTAAACAGCTTGGAAAATTCCAGAAAATGATGTCAGAAGCTTCTGATAGGATAATTGACATCATTTGAGTACCTGTGGATGTATTTCAAGGCCTACCTTCAAACTCTGCCTCTTTGATTGACATCATGGGAAATCCAAAGAAAACAGACAAAACCTCAGAAAACAAATTGTAGACCTCCACAAGTCTGGTTCATCCTCAGGAGCAATTTCCAAACGCCTGAAGATACCACGTTCATCGGTACAAACAATAGTACGCAAATATAAACACCATGGGACCACGCAGCCATCATACCGCTCAGGAACGAGACGTGTTCTGTCTCCTAGAGATTAACATACTTTGGTGCGAAAAGTGCAAATCAATCCCAGAACAACAGCTAAGGACCTTGTGAAGATGCTGGAGGAAAAAGGTACAAAAGTATCTATATCCACAGTAAAACGAGTCTTATATCGACATAACCTGAAAGGCTGCTCAGCAAGGAAGAAGCCACTGCTCCAAAACCGGCATAAGAAAGCCAGACTACTATTTGTAACTGCACATGGGGACAAAGATCGTACTTTTTGGAGAAATGTCCTCTGGTCTGATGAAACAAAAATAGAACTGTTTGGCCATAATGACCATCTTTATGTTGGGAGGGAAAAGGGGGATGCTTGCAAGCCGAAGAACACCTTCCCAACCGTGGCAGCATCATGTTGTGGGTGTGCTTTGCTGCAGGAGGGACTGGTGCACTTCACAAAATAGATTGCATCATGAGGAAAGGAAAATTATGTGGATATATTGAAGCAACATCTCAAGACATCAGTCAGGAAGTTAAGCTTGGTCGCAAATGGGTCTTCCAAATGGACAATGAACCCAAGCATACTTCCAAAGTTGTGGCAAAATGGCTTAAGGACAACAAAGTCAAGGTATTGGAGTGGCCATCACAAAGCCCTGACCTCAACCCAATAGAAAATTTGTGGTCAGAACTGAAAAACATGTGCGAGCAAGGAGACCTACAAACCTGACTCAGTTACACCAGCTCTGTCAGGAGGAATGGGCCAAAATTCACCCAATTTATCATGGGACGCTTATGGAAGGCTACCCAAAATGTTTGACCCAAGTTAAACATTTTAAAGGCAATGCCACCAAATACTAATAGAGTGTATGTAAACGTCTGACCCACTGGGAATGTGATGAAAGAAACAAAATCTGAAATATATCATTCTCTCTATTATTATTCTGACATTTCACATTCTTAAACTAAAGTGGTGATCCTAACTGACCCTAAAACAGGGAATTTTTACATACATTAAATGTCAGGAATTGTGAAAAACTGAGTTTAAATGTATTTGGCTACGGTGCATGTAAACTTCCAACTTCAAATGTATTTAGAGTATCTTACCTGGATATAGTCACATCCGGTTTCCCCTCAGAGGGAATGCCTCCGACAAAGACATATGGGCATGGTGTTTGGGTCTCCGGCAAGCCCTCTGGCCGTGGTAGCGGCAGCTGGCCTGAAATGAGTTAGGAGCCGAACTTGCTTTGCGAGAAGATTCCCTCATCTCCCTCAAGACCATATCGGGAGGGAGGGAGATGGTGAAGCTGTACCTTGCATCGCAGACAGCCATCAGGACCATTGCGAAAAAGCCCTTGTAGTTTTAGTACTTGCTGCCCGAGTTTGCCAGAGCTCGGATCCAAAAATGTTTTCCATTGGCACCTCCTGCACGAAACTGAGAATTCCAACGATCCACAAAATCTCTGCAGATTTCTGCTCATTTTGCAGCAATTGCAATTCAAAAAATGGCATGTTTACTTCTACTTCTGTGGATAAAAAGTAGTGTCGTAAAGTGTATGACACCAGACTAGGCTGACATGTAGCTAGTTAGTATTTGTAAACAGGCAGAACACCGGATCAGAAGTTTTAAGCCAACCTGGCTCAGATCGTGCATGATCAACACGATAGTATTCAGAAGGTGTAGTAAGCAGCGCGGAAACAGCTAATGAAGAGGGGACCTCACCTGAGGATGAGCTAGGAGCAGCACAACTGCTATTTGCAGGTAGAAGTGTGACAACCAATCTCCCTTACTGTGTATATACTGCAGTGCTGACCCACTCTCTCCATTCTGTGGATCATCTTACACACTTAACTTCTTGCTTTCTTGTATTCTATGATGTCTATTTACACTGTACAGCCCTGATTTATTGAAGGCTTACATCTGATTTGTAGTTAACCCAAATCCATCAACCATTTCACACTTAGTTGGTGTGTATCACTATCGGGCTAGGAAGGTTCACAGTTTTGACACAGAAAAGACCAAGCAATGTTGATTGATAGCTGGTTAAATGTTATGTTTAATATTTAGAATAACACATGGGTAATTACAAAATATGTGCAAAGAAAAAGGTTCATGATATTAAAATGTTTAACACTGAATACATAATAAGTATCAGAAATATTGATTGAATAGGTTATATCTATACATATAATATCTACATCTAAGGTATGTAATCTTTATGTTCATGAGACTCAGAGTATCACCCTGTTGTGCCAGGCCCGATCTCACTCCATTGGTGGTAGTGTGTTACAATGACATCCACTGAAAATATGAACATTTTCAATTAAATCTATCCTGAATATATAACCAGAGCACAGTTGAATTGGAATGTGAGGCTGTATAGGGAACACAACTGAACACACACATGCTACTGTGTATACCAGGGGAAGGCAATCAGATTCAGCCGCTGCTGATTTTTGTCTGAGAGGGTGATCTGCGGGCCGTAACATAATTAGGATAATTTGTACACTGCAAATTAGGCCCCCAAAAAATAATTATTTGAAAATAACAGTCACTGATTACATTGATCACATATCACATGTTTTAATTCGTGGGAATACTTGGGAACAGATTTCCTAAGTTAAACACATTTTTTTCCTAAATTCCTGGTGATTTTACAGTCTTCTTTTATTACCAAAAAATAAATTAAATAAAAATCCACTAAAAACTTTGCGGGGGCCCAATAAAATCACTCGCGTGCTGATTTTGGCCCGCCAGGGAGCCTGTTGCTGACCCCTGCGGTATACAGTGCCATTCATGGATTTGAGGACACAGAGTAACTGGCTCCGTACCTGTGACCTAACTGTGGTATGAAAAGTATTTGGATAGTTGCAGAGGGAAAACACTTCTTTTCCTGTTTAAGTGTCCATCAGCGAAACTTTACTTACTTTAACACAGTGATGTTCCCTCAGCCTCTTTTCACACATTGCAGTTGCACTGTTTATAAATTGCATAAGATGATCATACAACCATAAATTACACCCTTTCACTATTGCTCTACAGTTCATTGCACCCTTCACCTCCACCTCCCCCTTCCCTCCTCCCAGTCCCTCCTCCCATCTTTCCTTCACTCTTTAATCTCCTCTATCGTTGACTCCTTTTTGAAGGGCGTGTGGACAAGTTTCTCGGGCTTATATTCCATGAAGAAGTCGTTGCAGGCCACCGTCAGGGCTCCCATGAGGATGATGAACTCTGTGAAGTCCACCTCACCGTCACTGTTGGCGTCCAGGTCATTCATCACCTTCTCAACCCCTTCTCCATCCCGGGCATTCTGGATGAGAAGAGGGAGAGGAAGAGGGACAGGGACAGGGGGAGAGGGAGGGAGAGGGGTTGAAGAATTGTGTGTATTCTTGTCAGTACATGTATTTTCTTTGCCTGTGAGTGAGTGTTTGTGTATGTTTGCGTGTCTGTGTGTGTCTCGGCTTGTACACTCCTCTTACCCCTAGGTAACTCCCCAGCTCCTCTGTTAACAGCTCTCTCAGCTCTCCACGGCTCAGAGTGTACTTGTCCCCCTCCTTCCCCGAGTACTTGTGGAAGGTTTTGATCAGCATCTGCATTGCGTTCTCCAGGTTGGAAGAGGGTTCTTTGGACATACTGGAGGGAAGGGCAGAGGTCAGAAACTATGACAGGATGCACGCTCCATCCAAACCGCATGTGCGTTCACATGATGGACATGGGTGTGAAGCATCCACCAAGACAGAGTGAAATATACACGCTGGATGGAAGAAGGTCAGCAAACTAGAGAAAGAGGTGACCTAATTCTAAGCCTAGGCTACTATATTGGGAGGTTAAATTGCAGGCTACAAATGAGCTATTCCTTCTCGACATACTGTGGCCACTGGACAGTGTTTTGTAACCTTACTTGGTTTGACGTGAAAGATGTGATGGATGAAAGATGAAGAGACAGCTTTTTAAAAGCAACAGTCTTACACACATTGTGTCCGGCATCTTGGAATCTTCTTGAGTTGGTTTCGTTGGAGAGACTGTGCACACACAGACACAGATAGGTCATTTAATCTCTCTCAGTTGACAGACTTGTAAGCAGCTTGTTAAGTAAAGAAAATGTCACTGAGGTAACTTCAGATGGAGGTTTCAGGGTTTCACAATCATATCAATCATGTGGCAGAAGGAAACCACAAGTGAAACACAAAACTGTCAAAATGCAGATAAACCACCTGGCAATCAGGAACTCAGGCCAGGTGATCTGGTAACCCGAGGCACACACACACGCACAACAATCTGTCTCTAGTCATTCCAAACTCTGAAAAATATTCCTTTGCAGATGTTGACTGTGTGATCAATAATACAGAACTGCTCAATATAATTTTAATGTGAGATGGACTAAATAATCTACTAAGGAATTCAATTTAATCAAATAACTGCAGAATAGATTTTAAAAAGTCTGGTTATAAAATGTTTCTGTCATAGGGCTCATCTGTCTCATTAACAGACGTTACACAATGGGTGGGTCTAATCCCGAATGCTGATTGGTTTAAAGGGCATTCCAGCGGGTGCCTATTCTACAAGTTACCACCGGCTAAATCTATGATGTTAAAATGTCTATATGTTCCATCTGACTGTGCAATCCACTATCTCATCAGCCCAGCCAGGCAATTTATAACCTTGATCTCCACTATAAAAAGTTTCTAGACATCATCTCACATTTCTTTTAGAATAACATCTAGTTTATTCTAAAAGCGTAGATTTGCATAAACCTTGCCTTCTGTCTCTCCGACATTTGCAACATTGTTGCAATATTCAAATTCGATCTCCAGCTGTCCCCTAGTAATGAACGTGTGAGGGTCGGGGGTTGGGTTGAGACAGACAGACAGGCATGCAGCTGTTCTCAGCCAGTCTAAATCATGAATCAGCTGGTATCATTTTTATGGATATATATACAAAGAAATGCCAATTGAAAAAATGTCAAATGAAATGAAGTGCAGCTAGTTTGCAGTCTTTCCAGATTCAGATTCAGATTCAGATTCAGATTCTATGCCAGGCGAAATCGCGCCTCATTAGCTCATTGTGTACGGATGCATCCAAATAAAAGTCACTGGAAAACAGCTTAAACAAATGCAAATGCAGCTACTGTTATTCTTTTTGACGTTTGACGTGACTGTAAGTTAGCCATAGTTGGCTAGCTAGCAAGCAAGGGATAAGAACGTTGCCAGCCAGTATAGCAATGGAACATTTAGAACGAACGACTGGGTCACGTCTCTGTCAACAGAACTAATAGAACAAACGACCAGCCGGCTTGGGTAGCAACCCCAGATTTGGGTCGGGACTATATCTTGTGGAAGGATGACATAGTGTGAATAAATTCATCCAAATAACGTTTTTAATGAAAATATGTCAATCATTATTTGAATATGTTGGTAACTCGTTGTATAAAAGTGATAATGCCCTTGAAGCTGGTGTTTGGACAATATATTGGCATGGCATTATCACTTAAGATGATCACTCTTAAAATTACAATTGTTCATGAATGAAACAATGAAATTGAGTCCATGTCAATGTCCATGTCAAACAGGTTAAATCACATCAGAAGTCCATTTTTTGTTTTGATCTCGAGAGGAAAAAAAACTATCTGGCACTTTAATTGAGTGTCAAGCAAGTGATTGAGTGTCTAGCAAATGAGGAATGTGCCATCTAATGTGCCAGTCTAGTGATGGTTCTGTACTGCTGCTGCTCATTTCATGGCAAAGTTTGCAAATAATAGATACAAATGATATACTTCCTCCTGATATACTTCTGTAAGGTAAGCCTACTTTGCAGTTAACATTTAATAGAGAAGGTTTTGGGGAAAGTATTTATGTCAACCCACAAGATGGTTATCACATCAACTGGCTACACACGGAGTAATAGACAAACGTGCGCACCACACAGACAGACAGGGACAATATTGCTGGAAATTAATTGCCAGATATTGTGTTTGGTGTAGCTTTTTAAGCCAATAGTGGCTAACCAGGGGTGGAATAATGTCAATGTTGCTTTGATTAGATAGTAGCCTGGAGCTTGCGGTGTCTGATACTTGTGTGAGTTGTTTATGACAGTTTGGGTGGAACGTGAAAATTGCATGTACTTTCAGAATTGTTTGGCGATCAACTCATAGGTGGCCTGCGAGATACTGGTAGCTTGCGATCGACCTGTTGGAGACCTCTGTCCTAAGATAACATATGGAATTGTTTTAAGATGGTTACACCATGGATCATTTAGCTATTTGATTTTGAATTCTGGGTGGTATAAAAACATTTTTAACAAATGATTTGAAAAATATAGAAAATATTGTCCTTTAGTAGTATATAGTAGTATAGCCCATAGAAACACATTGAATAACACGTTCATAAATGGCAAAACAGTCAAACAAATATCATAAGGAATAAGGTTTTGAGGTGTCTGTCCTATTAACTAGGAGATGGAGGTAAGCTTTTGTTTTTTGGAAACATATTTAACTTCTTTTTGTTGTTGGCACAAAACTACCTCCATACTGCCTTCCATTTTTTAAACCAGTATGGAGTTACTTTTAGACCAGTCCCATGACACTCGTAGAGCAAAACGGAGAACACCATCGTGTTTGTGAGAGTCTTAACTTTCCATAGAGTGGTATTAGTTTGTTGGCCAAACCGTTTCGGACTCTACAGACGTTTTGAGAAGACCGATTTTCGGGAAGTCTGATGGTCTAAACACCACAGGTGAAGAAGGCTGACAAAGACGGATGTGATAGATTGAGACGCAGCCCATGCAAAAAAACTGATGGATTTCGATGGGGATTTTTGTATTATATTACATAGATTGTCTTAAAATTAAGATATTTCATATATTAGCATTGATGGAACAAGTTAACTGACTTTCTGAGCATTATATAGAAAAAAACATTTTCTTCACAGGTTTTGGTCTGTCCAACTTGAACGTTTTAAACCTCCTTTACAACAGGCAAACCAATTGTAGTTTGAGGTGATGGGCTCAAATTATCGGCCCATAAGTTTTATTGCTCTGGATACCAAAGGTGCTCGCCTGGGTATCTCACTGTGAAAAAGTGTTTCACTATTCGCAATAAGGCACATATATAAAAACATGGGTAAAGCTGATCCCAGAAAACAGTTATCAGTTACAGAGAAGAAATAAGGAGAAGGGCACAACTTTCCTCTAAACTGTCAATCTTACCTTAGTGCTGATGGAGGGCCTCCTTTGTCTTTGGTGAAGAGGGAGGGAGAGAGAGAGATGAGAGAGAGAGAGCCAAGGAAAGATGGATGAGAAAGATGAGGAGAGAGTGGACAGCGGCTTAAATATCACCTGTCCCCTCGTCCTTCTTCTTCCCTTCTCCCACCTACCCACCTACGTACCACCATAGCTGCTTCTATTTCTCTCTCACTCTTTCCTCTCCCCCCTCCCTTCCCTCCCTTTCTTCTCAGGTGCTCACACATACAGACAGAGTGCTTGACCTCAGCACGCAACAGTAGCATCAGGACAGATCAGACAACAGGCTTGCGTCAAAGTATTTTATTTTATTATGGGCTGTTACACAGTGGTTAACATACTGTAAATACTATTAGCATAGTTTAGCGAAAATGATACAGCATTGGTTGTGAAAGTGTAAGATTGGCATAGTGGTTAATTTATTATGGCTTTTGGTGAGCATGGCAGTGGCTCTGTGATAGAGCTTGTGTGCAACAGCATGTCATGTGGTGGGTGGTCTACCTGTAAACACTACGCATGTCTATTTAGTACAGTATACCACTGGAAAAGAGACCTGGAAACGGAAAAGAAAATGTGCATCTGTGTATCCTGTACGAATCAGATTTGGGGTCAATTTGATGTTAATAAGCCAATTCACAAAATTGCTGTTTATTTTTGGTGAGGATTTTTCAATTAATCTACTGAATTGGCTGAGTTGGAATGGAACCCAACCCTGGTACATAGCAGAGTTCTTAAAATACACTGGGGTAGAGCACAGTGTGATAGGTCACATTGTCTATCAAGCTATAGTGTCAGCCTACCTGCATTTAGGTATAGAGTGTCATAGTTTCATCATCCTTGAGTGGACACAATTCTAACACAGGTGTACATAGTGTCGATGTTTAGACTGTGGGGAACTGCAGGAGGGTACACAGCTAGCTCTTGCATACAGTACACTGTGCTAGTGGATGAGGCCTATGTATATTCTGTAGCATTAGCAGGAAATGTTAGCATGTTGCTAACTGCTAGTGAGTGGCATGGTTTTTCACATAGTCGAGATAGGAAAGTAATGTCGTTGTGCATTACTGTTGTGCATTACTGTAAAATACACTGGTTTCCTCAGAAAATAATATTACAGTACAAAATATGCTCTTTAACTAGGTTAAGTTGAAGAAAAAAAGCATGCTCGGATGTGTAAAGAATGCCAGATGAGCATTTGCTTTCCTTAGTTTAAATGAATCATGCAAGCAATGCAGCATAGCAAGAGAAGAGCAAGAGTGTAGTAAAATGCTTGGATAAGTAAAGGGAAGACTTTTTACAAGTGTCAAGGTGCGACATTTTGATTTACATGTAATTCTTATTAGTAGATTGGACATCCTCTGTATTTCACTGAAGGGTTTGAAGCTCAACCTGTCATAATTAAAAAGCATTTATACTGTATATCTCCATGTCTCGGTCGTTGGTCCAATGTGGTTTCATGCGTGATGCAACATGAGATTTTTCCCATGATTGCATTATTAATGAAGGAACCATTTAAAAAAACATTAAACTACAATTAACGAATTGTCTGTATCTATCCGAGAAATATTTAAGTGTGTTGGGCTGTACAGTACAACCCCTGCATTCCATTAAAGTAACTGTACAGGGTCTCCAGATTTCTGTTAAATATGACCTATAATTAATTACAATATGAATGAAACTTAGTCAGGCAGATTTAGTCAGGCAGATGAAGCTGATTGGCCAGCTCAGCAATTAAGCCAACTTGACATCACGTTAAATTAGGAAATGTATGGCCTCTAATACTTTGGCCTCTAATACTAATTTATGCTTTGGCCACAAAACGAATATAGGACGAGTCAACAACATTATTTGGGTATGAGTTAACAGAATATGAGCTTTTAAAAGTGAGATTTCACTGGAGAGTCATTTTAAGGCTTCCAAAACGTGTTAGTGGTCCAATTCAGGACATACTGTACCTACTCTTTCAATGGTTTTCTTTATTTTTACTATTTTCTACATTGTAGAATAATAGTGAAGACATCAAAAATATGAAATAACACCAAAAAAGTGTTAAACAAATCTAAATATATTTGATTTTATATTCTTCAAAGTACTTGGAATGCTTTTCCAACAGTCTTTACCTGGAATGCTTTTCCAACAGTCTTGAAAGAGTTCCCACATATGCTCATATACTCTGTCCAACTCATCCCAAACGGTCTCAATTGGGTTGAGGTCAGATGATTTGTGGAGGCCAGGTCATCTGATGCAGTACTCCATCACTCTCCCTCCTGGTCAAATAGCCCTTACACAGTCTGGAGGTGTGTTCGGTCATTATCCTGTTAAAAAACAAATGATAGTCCCACTAAGCGCAAACCAGATGGGATAGCGTATCGCTGCAGAATGCTGTGGTAGCCATGCTGGTTAAGTGTGACTTGAATTCTAAATAAATCACTGACAGTGTCACCAACAAAGCACCCCCACACCATCACACCTCCTCCTCCATGCTTCATGGGGGGAACCACACATGTGGAAATAATCTGTTCACCTACTCTGCGTCTCACAAAGACACAGCGGTTGAAACCAAAAATCTCAAATTTGGACTCATTACACCAAAGGACAGATTTCCACTGGTCTATTGTCCATTGCTCAAGTTTCTTGGCCCAAGCAAGTCTCTTCGTATTATTGATGTCCTTTAGTAGTGGTTTCTTTGCAGTAATTCGACATCTGAATAGTTGATGTTGAGATGTATCTGTTACTTGAACTCTGTGAAGCATTTATTTGGGCTGCAAATTCTGAGGCTGGTAACTCTAATGAACTTATCCTCTGCAGCAGAGGTAACTCTGGGTCTTCCTTTCCTGTGGCAGTCCTCATGAGAGCCAGTTTCATCATAGCGCTTGATGGTTTTCAGACTGCACTTGAAGAAACTTGTCACAACAAAACTGATTGGCTCAAACGCATTAAGAAGGACATCAATTGCACAAATTAACTTTTAACAAGGCACACCTGTTAATTGAAATGCATTCCAGGTGACTACCTCATGAAGCTGGTTGAGAGAATGCCAAGAGTGTGCAAAGCTGTCAAGGCAAAGGGTGGCTACTTTGAAGAATGTCAAATATGAAATATATTTTGATTTGTTTAACACTTTTTTGTTTACTACATGAATCCATATGTGTTATTTCATAGTTTTGATGTCTTCACCGTTATTCTACAATGTATAAAAACCCTTGAATGAGTAGGTGTCCAAACTTTTGACTGGTACTATACTTGCTAAAAATAGTATAATATACTCTCTGTAACACTACTGGTTTAAGGATTATATCAGTTTACAGACCTCGATTAAAATACTATTTGAAATAAATTGCCAAGGTTGCCTGGTGTAATGGACCGATAGAATAGTCCAAAAACGTCAAACCCCGCCCACCTGGCACTCCAGGCGGGCTAAAGCAAACACTCCCAGCATTTAAAAGATTTAAAATAGTATTTGAAGTCTGGCAAATTCGTTGCAACTCAGGAAATTCAGATGAGTTACAGATAGCTATCAGTAATCAAGTAACTCTTGTGTTGGTTTTGTCCAAGGGTGTGCCCACTATGGTTAAGTCAATGGTTTTAAGCACTAGGATGTAATTTCAGGTCAAACAGGGTCTCTCAACACAGAGAACAGGGGTGTGACCAGGTAACCCAGCAAACCTGATGGTAACAGAACTAGGAGGAAAACAACAACAAAAATACACTTGAAAAAAGGGTTTCAAAAGGGTTCTTCAGCTGTCCCCATAGGATAATCCTTTTCGGTTCCAGATCAAAACCATTTTGGCTCTCTGTGGAAAGGGTTCTACATGTAACCAAAAAATAGTTCTTCAAAGGTTCTCATGTGGGGACAGCGGAAGAACGCTTTTCGTTTCTAGATAGGAACTTTTTTTCTAAGAGTGTAGAAACAATACAAACACATTACCTATACAAGGGTCAAGTTTCTGTTGTGACTTTTCACATCAGGTGTAACGTTTCAGGCTATAAGAGACACTTTTCTTCAAGTTTGGGTGTCTGTTTCGTTTTCCTTTCCTCTTGGTTCTGGTGGATTGGGTTGCATGGAGAAACGGCTCACGACCCATATCAAGGGCCCCTAGTGGCCTCCCCGGGTCAGCGGCCTGCTGCTTAAGGGCTATTTTGGGCTCCCTTGGGGCTGCAAGGATCCTGGCAAGGGTTCTGGTGTTGATTCCATCCTGGGCCCTCAATTATTTACTAGAAGGCCAATATTAGGACACACCACACCTGATCTTCCATGGCTATTGGCTAGCTAGTTGTGGAGAGGAGTCCATAAACTCCAGATGCTGCCCTGCCTGGATTTTCCAGGAAATTAGATTGACGAAACAAAGACAGAGACAGAGAGAGACTAGTCTGAACTAAGAACCCTAGCAACACAATTTGTTTATTGTCATTCATGCCATGTCAGAGCTTAATATCAATGACAGAGTTGCAAGGGAAGAAAAGAGAGAGAGAGCACTTAGACAATCTTGCAAAGCAAATTGGTCAATGTAACATTTCTAATGTTAAGTCATGTTAAATTCTCTCTTTAATTGTTAAATGAACACTCATTGGTGTAAAAGAATACCAGTGTTGATGTTAATAACCAGTGTTAAACCAAAACCACGCCCATCATTATCATATTTCCCAGCATGATCTACTGCAGGCATATTTTTAGAATTGTTTCAATATCTATGTATTTGCATGTACATTCATTAATCTTATTCTTCTCAAATATAACTAACATACATTTTTCTAAACTAATCCAATCTGGTACTTGGACTTCCGCACCATTACTGAAATAGTTGTTCCAGTTAAAATGGTTAAGTTGGCCTTATATGCTAATCTTCTCAACCCAGTAGTTGTTCTGAATGCAGGATGAGTGTCATTAAAAATTCTAAATGTTTTATATCCACACTCTGGCTGGATTCCAATAGAAATTACACATCGCTTTGCAAGCCAGCCTAATGTGACTTGCAGGCATGATGTGGCCTGTAAACAATGAGTTTCAGGTCACTGTTTAATGGTAAAAGGCCTTAAGAAATACATGATATATTGTGTTACATAATAAAAACTGTATGATAATGTATTCACTTATGTATTCACTTGGTGGAGGCCACAGGGCTGAAAATGGATGAATGCAACAACCATGTCTCTGTCACTAACAAATACAGTCATGGGTGGTAACTCTAAACTTCACTCGAAAGGCAAGGCGGGCCTTCTGGGAAATTTGAAAATAAGGCTTTTACACTGAGCAGTGTGTTAATTTAACACTGAAAAGTGTGGATCTGTATAGACACTGGACCTGTGTTAAATGTAACGCTATCTGTGTTGATTTAACACTGTCAGTGTTAATCTAACACTGGAGAATTTGATGTGTAGCAAATGTCATGCAACATCTCAAGAACAACTTGAGATGGCCTGACTTGACTGTACATTGTGGAATGTACTGTAGTATAGTGTTGCATTGCGTCATAGATGGGCAAAGGGAGAAAGAAGGAATGCAAATATAAAAACATTTAGTATTGCATGTGTGTCAGTGTATATCAAGATTAATCAGCTCTACAGGTGTGTAAATGTGTCAAAATTTCACATCAATGAATGGCAGAATGAATTATATATACATATAATAAAGTATAGTGTGCTATATAGGGGGGAAGTATATCAACATAATGGCATGTACTGCTGCAATGTAAGTAATTGTAGTGTAGTTTATTTTAGTACCAAATACTGGGTTTATGTATGTGTGTATGAACATGTATGTGCTATTATGGTGTTGCAACATATACTGTACTGCATGGTATTATTATTATTATGGTATTAGCACTCCTGTTTGAAGGGTGGGTTGTATAATGTACTGTAGTTTGTATTAGGGTAGTGAGGTGTCTATCAGTTTGGTGTTGGTGTGTATTGTAATGTCCGGACTGGACCGGTGGTAAACTCCTATGAGGCCTCCTTTGTCTTCTCCTCCTCGGTTGCTGCTGGTGCTGGCTCCTCCACCTTTTTCACCTCTTCCACCTTTTCTGCCTCTACGACTGCCTCTGCTGGTGCCTCTACAGTTGTGGCTGTCTCTGGCTCAGCCTGTGCCTCCTCTGGCTGTGCCTCAGCTTCTGCCTTCTCTTCCTTTACCTCTGTTGCTGCTGGTGCTGGTGCATTCTTGGTCTCTGTTGTAGCGGCCGCACTCTCAGCTGGCGTGTCCACGGCAGCGGTGCATTGCACGCTCAGGGAGGTTGCTAGGTAGCCCACCAGCTTCATGTACTCCTCGAAGTTGACTTTACCGTCCTGGTTAGCATCCAGGCCCTGTTGCATTTTCTTCACCGCCTCGGAGCTGTCAGTGTCCTGGGTACAGAGTAGAGACGGGCAGACGTGACTCAAAGGTGACACCAGCAGAGGTGACCTCTGTAGTAACTGACCCCTTACATCACAAAATGCAGTACTGTTTGTGCAGCCTGATTAATACATAGACCTTGATTTAACCAAGTTTAAGAGTTAATCCATGTTGGTGCAACACACCCTATTTTATATGTTGGTCTGTAGTGTCTCCTATTTCATACATACCATAGATATCTTACTAGTGCAGCAGGCAGCATAGCGGTTAGAGAAATAAGCCAGCAACCGGAGGTTTGCCAGATTGTATCCCAGGTCTGATGGGAAAAATCTGGTGGGAAGTGAGCTGGCAACCGAAGGGTTGCTGGTATTAAATCCTAGACACTGTTGCCTGCTGTTGTGCCCATGAGCAGGGTACTTAACCTCCCACAACTGCTACAGGGCGCCCAGTATGACAGCTCCCTGCTCCAACCTGTATATGTACAGTGGCGTCCAAATGTATTGACACCCTTGATAAATATGAGCAATAATATATAAAATAACGAATTCAAATACTGAGCTATATTGAACGCTTAAAAAAAATTGGGAAATTATATTAATTTATACTAATGAAATTGCTCAGAGAAAGAGATTTAGTTAACAATTAATACTTTTTTCTCTCAAAAAAGGTAGGGGTCAAAATTGTCACCCCTATCCATGCTAACCTTCCCTCTTATTTATTAATGGTGAGAGGTTAGCATTTCTTTGGGGTATGATCTTTGACCCTCTGTAAATTTCTCACGTATCATTATCATTCATTCAGGATTATCCGTAATCATGATAGCATCCACATTAATGCAGAAGTGTTTAGAAACGTATTCTGTTCTTATTTATAATAAACGTGACTCCAAAATGACACAATACATTACTTATAATACATTTGGACACAAATAATCTGAAACGCAACCAAAACTAACTGCAAATGCATCCAACAAGTCGCAAACTTGATGTAGTCATTGCATGCTAGGAATATGGGACCAAATACTCAACTTTTGACTGCTTCATTTTAAGAATCTTTAGGGGTGTCAATTATTTGGACCCCTACATTTTTTAGATTTGTTTGTATTACTTAGAGAAATATATTTTGTTCAATATTTTTGTATGAGTAATTGAATTAGTATAAAATAATATAATTCCCCCTTGACTTTTTCCACATTTTGTTACATTTCAGCCTTATTCTAAAATTGATTAAATTGTTTTGTTTTTACTCATCAATCTACACACAATACCCCATAATGACAAAGCAAAAACAGGTTTTAAATTTATTTGTAAAATGTATCAAAAAAAGAAACTGAAATATTACATTTACATAAATATTCAATCCCTTTACTCAGTACTTTGTTGTAGCACCTTTGGCAGCGATTACAGCCTTGAACCTTCTTAGGTTTGACGGTACAAGCTTGGCACCTCTGTATTTGGGGAGTTTCTCCCATTCTTCTCTGCAGATCTCTCAAGCTCTGTCAGGTTGGATGGGGAGCGTTGCTGCACAGCTATTTTTAGGTCTTTCCAGAGATGTTCGATTGGGTTCAAGTCCGGGCCACTCAAGGATATTCAGAGACTTGTCCCGAAGCAACTCCTGCGTTGTCTTGTCTGTGCGCTTAGAGTCGTTGTCCTGTTGGAAGGTGAACCTTCGCCCCAGTCTGGGGTCCTAAGCACTCTGGGGAAGATTTTCATCAAGGAGCTCTCTGTACATTGCTCCGTTCATCTTTCCCTCAATTAAAATCAAATCAAATTTTATTTGTCACATACACATGGTTAGCAGATGTTAATGTGAGTGTAGCGAAATGCTTGTGCTTCTAGTTCCGACAATGCAGTAATAACCAACAAGTAATCTAGCTAACAATTCCAAAACTACTACCTTATAGACACAAGTGTAAGGGGATAAAGAATATGTACATAAAGATATATGAATGAGTGATGGTACAGAGCGGCAATTCTGACTAGTCCTCCAGTCCCTGCAGCTGAAAAACATCCCAACAAAAACATCCCACAGCCCACAGCATGATGCTGCCACCACCATGCTTCACCGTAGGAATGCTGCCAGGTTTCCTCCAGACGTGACGCTTGGCATTCAGGCTAAAGAGTTCAATCTTGGTGTCATCAGACCAGAGAATCTTGTTTCTTATGGTCTGAGAGTCCTTTAGGTGACTTTTGGCAAGCAGGCTGTCATGTGCCTTTTACTGAGGAGTGGCTTCTGTCTTGCCACTCTACCATGAAGTGCTGCAGAGAATGTTGTCCTTCTGGAAGGTTCTCCCATCTCCACAGAGGAACTCTGGAGCTCTATCAGAGTGACCATTAGGTTCTTGGTCACCTCCCTGAACAAGGCCCTTCTCCCCTGATTGCTCAGTCTGGCCATTTGGCCAGCTCTAGGTAGAGTCTTGGTGGTTCCAAACTTCATGAAAGCTAACTGTGTTCTTGAGGACCTTCTATGCTGCAGACATGTTTGTGCACCCTTCCCCAGATCTGTGCCTCGACACAATCCTCAATCTCAAGGTTCTACGGACAATTCCTTCGACCTCATGACTTGGTTTTTGCTCTGACATACACCGTCAACTGTGGGACTTTATATAGACAAGTGTGTGCCTCTCTAAATCATGTCCAATCAATTGAATTTACAACAGGTGGACTCCAATCAAGTTGTAGAAACATCTCAAGGATGTTCAATGGAAACAGGATGCACCTGAGCTCAAATTCGAGTCTCATAGCAAAGGGTAGAATACGTATGTAAATAAGATATTCCTGTTTTTTAATTTTAATACATTTGCAAAAAAAACAACAAAAAATGTTTTCAGTTTGTCATTATGGGGTATTGTGTGTCGATTGATGAGGGAAAAAAAATATTTAATACATTTTAGAATAATGCTGTAACGTAACAACATTTGGAAAAAGGGAAGGGGTCTGAACACTTTCCAAATGCCCTGTAGCTCAATCAAAGTGTTCAAAAAAGGTGTAGTGTTTATAGCTGGTTTATAACCATGGTGAGTGTACAGGCTGCTAACTGACCATCATGATGTTGTGGAGCTGGCTCTTCACCAGCTTCTGGAAGTCATTCCCTCCCAAACTCTCCTTCCCTTTGGCTGATTTCAGGAAGACACCCACTACCGTCTGAATGGCTGACTCCATGACTGCTGTCTCTCTCTGCCCCGAGATAGAGGGGTATGGTTTTGTAGAGAGGGATGAACAGGGTGATTGGGGGAAAGGGGGGAGAGGAAGCAGGTAAGAAGGAATGAGAGAGAGAAAACAGAGATGGTACGAGATATTGAGTGACACAGGCAATGCACATTTGACAAAATTATTTCCATAACAATCTATTTTAAGGAGATAAAGATAGGACACCACAGTGGGAAAAAGAAACGGTGGATGTCCTTGAGATACACAAAGGCTTGTCATTTCAGGTGTTGAGTCTGGAACTCCTTGGTAGAATAGGGTAGGTACGCAATGGATAGGCGATGTGCGATAAACTAAGAGGGCGAGAGAGTCTGACTGAAAGACAAGCGGCGATGCGCAATGGAAGTTCGGATCTTTGATTGGTCATCTGATCTACTGAAGCCACTATTGGTCCAAGGTTTCAGATTACCTCAGGGATTACCTGCCATCTGTCTCTCTACCTTTCTATCTCTCTCTCTCTTTATATGTCTCTCTCTCTTTCTTTATCTGTCTTGCTTTATCTCTGTTGCCTCCTCACACCCTTATGCACTCTCATGTGACAAAAAAAAGTATGATTTTTTTGAGGGACAGACATTTTACATCGTGAATATGTTAGTATGTGTGCGTGCATGCGTGTTAGTGTGTGCTGTATGCGCCTTTATATGTGAGTAATCCGGTATGTATGTAATATAGCCCGTAAGCGTTGGCCTGATTGAATGAGATATGCGTGATGTGTCCTATTAATCACAATAGACAGCTGTATGTGTAAGATGGCCCTCACATGGAGCACAAAATACAATGCATGCCAGTGAGTGACACATCCATGCAGGAATTCCCATTCCTTTCTGTCAGAGGAGATCACTTAAACAGGATAGGAATGTACAGGCCACACTAGTTTGCCCCAAAGCAGTGGAGGGAGATGTTTGCTCGTTTAATGAACCAACCTCACTCGATTGTCAACTTTAGTATTTAAATGTAGCACACACACTACACACACACGACCGCCAAGAAAAAGCATACACTGTAAAGGGATTACTGTGAATTTGACAGTAGCTTACAGGCAGCTCGGTGGCAAGTCAAATTCTGTATTTCATATTACAGTACACCTACTGAAATACAAATACAGTATCAGAGCAAGTCCAGTGTAATGATACACAGTACAATATGTAAAATTCACTGCATTATAGTGTAAAAAAGTATATGCTACCATAATCGGAATCAATACAAATATGAATTCATTAATACAATTCATTGAGGGGTTTGTATTTCACAGTATTTTACTGTAAATACAAGGGATTAATGCAAGCAGGTTAGCTCCTGGGTAACTTGTTAACAAATACAGTATATTATTGTATATTTGGTGTTTTATAATACTTGCACTTCTAGAGGCTTTAACAAAGGCTTCCAAACTATAGGAACTACAGGGCAAAACAGACCAAAAGGACGTTGCAAAATGCTCAACCATTTTGTTGTGTTACTAACATGCTGACCACACATACACTACCGTTCAAAAGTTTGAGGTCACTTAGAAATGTCTGTGTTTTTGAAAGAAAAGCAAATTTTTTGTCCATTAAAATAACATCAAAGTGATCAGAAATACAGTGTAGACATTGTTAATGTTGTAAATGACTATTGTAGCTGGAAACGGCTGATTTTTAATGGAATACAGTGCCTTGCGAAAGTATTCGGCCCCCTTGAACTTTGCGACCTTTTGCCACATTTCAGGCTTCAAACATAAAGATATAAAACTGTATTTTTTGTGAAGAATCAACAACAAGTGGGACACAATCATGAAGTGGAACGACATTTATTGGATATTTCAAACTTTTTTAACAAATCAAAAACTGAAAAATTGGGCATGCAAAATTATTCAGCCCCCTTAAGTTAATACTTTGTAGCGCAACCTTTTGCTGCGATTACAGCTATAAGTCGCTTGGGGTATGTCTCTATCAGTTTTGCACAGAGAGACTGAAATTTTTTCCCATTCCTCCTTGCAAAACAGCTCGAGCTCAGTGAGGTTGGATGGAGAGCATTTGTGAACAGCAGTTTTCAGTTCTTTCCACAGATTCTCCATTGGATTCAGGTCTGGACTTTGACTTGGCCATTCTAACACCTGGATATGTTTATTTTTGAACCATTCCATTGTAGATTTTGCTTTATGTTTTGGATCATTGTCTTGTTGGAAGACAAATCTCCGTCCCAGTCTCAGGTCTTTTGCAGACTCCATCAGGTTTTCTTCCAGAGTGGTGCTGTATTTGACTCCATCCATCTTCCCATCAATTTTAACCATCTTCCCTGTCCCTGCTGAAGAAAAGCAGGCCCAAACCATGATGCTGCCACCACCATGTTTGACAGTGGGGATAGTGTGTTCAGGGTGATGAGCTGTGATGCTTTTACGCCAAACATAACATTTTGCATTGTTGCCAAAACGTTCAATTTTGGTTTCATCTGACCAGAGCACCTTCTTCCACATATTTGGTGTGCCTCCCAGGTGGCTTGTGGCAAACTTTAAACGACACTTTTTATGGATATCTTTAAGAAATGGCTTTCTTCTTGCCACTCTTCCATAAAAGGCCAGATTTGTGCAATATACGACTGATTGTTGTCCTATGGACAGAGTCTCCCACCTCAGCTGTAGATCTCTGCAGTTCATCCAGAGTGATCATGGGCCTCTTGGCTGCATCTCTGATCAGTCTTCTCCTTGTATGAGCTGAAGGTTTAGAGGGACGGCCAGGTCTTGGTAGATTTGCAGTGGTCTGATACTCCTTCCATTTCAATATTATCGCTTGCACAGTGCTCCTTGGGATGTTTAAAGCTTGGGAAATCTTTTTGTATCCAAATCCGGCTTTAAACTTCTTCACAACAGTATCTCGGACCTGCCTGGTGTGTTCCTTGTTCTTCATGATGCTCTCTGCGCTTTTAACGGACCTCTGAGACTATCACAGTGCAGGTGCATTTATACGGAGACTTGATTACACACAGGTGGATTGTATTTATCATCATTAGTCATTTAGGTCAACATTGGATCATTCAGAGATCCTCACTGAACTTCTGGAGAGTTTGCTGCACTGAAAGTAAAGGGGCTGAATAATTTTGCACGCCCCATTTTTCAGTTTTTGATTTGTTAAAAAAGTTTGAAATATCCAATAAATGTCGTTCCACTTCATGATTGTGTCCCACTTGTTGTTGATTCTTCACAAAAAAATACAGTTTTATATATTTATGTTTGAAGCCTGAAATGTGGCAAAAGGTCGCAAAGTTCAAGGGGGCCGAATACTTTCGCAAGGCACTGTATCTACATTGGCGTACAGAGGCCACCATCACTCCTGTGTTCCAATGGCATGTTGTGTTAGCTAATCCAAATGTATCATTTTAAATGGGTAATTGATCATTAGAAAACCCTTTTGCAATTATGTTAGCGCAGCTGAAAAATGTTGCGCTTATTAAAAGAAGCAATAAAACTGACCTTTTGGCTAGATGAGTATCTGGAGCATCAACATTTGTGGGTTCGATTACAGGCTCAAAATGGCAAGAAACAAATAACTTTATTCCGAGAAATGTTCTTGTTCTGAGAAATGAAGGCTATTCCATGCGAGACATTGCCAAGAAACTGAAGATCTCATACAATGCTGTGTACTACTCCCTTCACAGAACAGCACAAACTGTCTCTAGCCAGAATAGAAAGAGTGGGAGGTCCCGGGGCACAACTGAACAAGAGGACAAGAACATTTGAGTGTCTAGTTTGAGAAACAGACGCCTCACAAGTCCTCAACTGGCAGCTTCATTAAATAGTACCCGCAAAACACATGTCTCAATGTCAACAGTGAAGAGGCGAGTCCGGGATGCTGGCAGCAAGTCCTGCCACTCACATCTCCTCATTGGGGTTTAGGAGCATATACCCACGTCGGTGATTGAAAGATGAACTGAGCTGAATATGTGTTTAAAATTCACTGCTCGATTGAGGGACCTTACAGATAATTGTATGTGTGGGGTACAGAGATGAGGTAGTCATTCAAAAATCATGTTAAACACTATTATTGCACACAAGAGTGAGTCCTTGCAACTTCAGTGACTTGTTAATATTTAAAAAAAACTTGATTAGGCTTGCCATAACAAAAGGGTTGAATACTTATTGAATCAAGACATTTCAGCTTTTAATTTTGAATGAATAAAAAAAAGGTTATAAAATAATTCCACAATTTAATCCATTTTAAATCTGGGCTGGAACACAACAAAATGTGGAAAAATTCAAGGGGTGTGAATACTTTCTGAAGGCACTGTATAAATTGATATATCCACGTATGAGTTAAATTGGTACAGTCACGATTCTTGCATTTCCATTTCTGTCCTATTCTTACATGTATTATTTACTTGGTGGCCTGGCTGCAACCTGGCTATGCCTTCTCACGGTCAGGGTCAGTGACAGTCGACCTCATCTCCAAACGGTCGCCAGACAGCATGTGTCGAGCCGCACCACTCCCTAAATCTGATTAATGAACACAGGGCTTCTATTATTTAGCCAACGTCACAAGGACAGCTCTGACCCCGCCTCAGTTCCGACACACCAACTAATTCCTATTATTTGGAGCAAAAGGCAAACAAACTACTCAGCAAATAATTAAATATAGACAGAGGTTTCCCGTTTCACTCCAGAGCCCAAAGGAGATTGAGTGTTGTGTTTCCAAATGGGTGAATGTGATACAGTATGTGTTCTGAGTAATGGCAATACTACCACTCGTGTGGCATGAAATATTAAGAGAGGAACAAGTTAGGTTG
Source organism: Oncorhynchus tshawytscha (assembly GCF_018296145.1). Taxonomy (NCBI): domain Eukaryota; kingdom Metazoa; phylum Chordata; class Actinopteri; order Salmoniformes; family Salmonidae; genus Oncorhynchus; species Oncorhynchus tshawytscha. Next base: position 731,459 of record NC_056459.1, on the reverse strand, counting down.
TGGCTATATACTGCACCGAACAGGCTTGCAGTGCCTCTCTAACTTATCACATAGGTCTACTAAAATACTGCTGAACATCAATGGTGCACCAAGCTAAGAATGAGAATTCTGAGCCAGTTGAAGAGTGCCTTGAGCTCTGGTTGTTTACACAGGTTTTACTTTTGGACATTTATCATCATTGTAGATCTTTTAGGAAATAGGTTGTAGTATGTAGACTATGACAATTTATTTTATTTATTTAACCTATATTTAACTAGGCAAGTCAGTTAAGAACAAATTGTTATTTACAATGACGGCCTACTCTGGACAAACCCTAACCCGTACGACGCTGGGCCAATTGTGCACCGCCCTATGGGAATCCTCAATGCCTTAGACCACTGCTCCACTCGGGAGCAAGGCACAATGCGAATTATCACCCTTACACATACAATGTAACGGATAACTGTAAATGATAGACTGTAAATGATAGATTTCTTTTGTATTATCAACAGTATAATACTCTGAAACATTTTAATGCAGCATACTGTAAATTATGGTGCATTGTGGGAAAATGTTCTGGGTGGGGAAATAATTGCTGTATTTCTTATGGTACTGCAATTCCGCCCCACAGAATACAGTACCGTACCATATTTTTGGAGTGCAAAAAAACCACCTTTTGACCATTAGTGGGTGCATGGTATTGTTGTTTCTATCTCATTAACATATTTTGAGGCATGCCTTGTAAAACGCTATATTTGTTGCACCAGTGAGTGGGAATGCTGTACCAATTTAACTCATATGTGGTTATAATGCCCCATCAATTAAAAATGTATAGGGGACAGATTCAAGTGGCAGCAAGTCTTAAACTGTTAAGCATTTTGCCATGTCCCTTTGATCTGTTTTGCCCTTTAGTCGCTGCCAGTTCGCAAGCCTAAACTAAGGCCTCTAGAATGTGAAAGTGCTAAAAACACAAAATATTCATTAATATGCTGTAATGTTTGTAAACACCTTACCTAGCAGCCAACCTGCTTGCACCAAGCTCTTGTAATTATAGTAAAATACTTTGAAATACAAACCCTTCCCCTCAATGAATTTCATTCATTCATCCATTAACTCATTTATTAGTTCATTCCGATTATGGGAGCGTTTACTCTTTTTTTTCTTCTTAAACTTTGTGTCATTGCAGTGGTTTCTTTGATATTATATTTACTTTAGTGGGTGTACTGTAATATGACAAACATAATTGTACTTGCCACCGAGCTGCCTGTAAGCTACTGTCAAAATCACGGTAACCCCTTTACAGTGTAGGTTTACCCATAGGTTATATGTTCTTTCGGATAGTCCATACATTTTATGCCAGTTGTACAAACCAGACAGGCTCATATGGCCCACGGTAGGCTAGATAACAGCTGATCGATCCGTTTACAAAAGAGGCTCACTTATCTCAGGTATGTTTTGTTTGAGTGTGCACACGCTATGACTGATCAATAGCTATGCGTTTATGATAAATAATGCACTAACGTAGTTAAATCGTTTTTCCCCCTTTGAATTCAAACGTTATCGGCTACTTGCAACGTAAAAAATAACGAGTCTTTCTTGGAGTCTCCAAAAGCGTCGTCGTTGGCACTGTCCCTCGATGAGAGCGTGTAGAAAGTTCCTGCGAGGGTGAATCTAAAACGTGGCACACGCGTTATGATTTAAGCAAGTTTACAGTACAAAACCTTTTCAATAAAATATGGACAAAATGTATAACTCACCATATACTTCCTACAGGACAAGCGAACAGATCAAATGTGCCCAACTTTGTGTTTGTTTTCCTTCTTTTCCGTCTATCTCCGCTGCTTTGAGACCGCAAAAGAAACTTGCCAAACTAGCGCTGCATAATCTCTTCCGTGATTTAGTTTTTTCTTCTACTTTTTTTCCTGACAAGGCAAAGGGCGTGTACCTGGAAGAGTGCGACAAAATAAAGGGGGAATGTGGAAAAGATAAGACACTTTTTTTATGAGGGGCAGAAATGTGTATCACAACCTTGGAACCTAATTCCTATTTATTCTATTATCTTTGGTATGTGGTGCTAGTTTAGATTATGTGTGATTTGTATTGTTCCACGCCAATAATTCGAATTCATAGAAGGCTGTGTTGAGGAGACATTGAGGTTTGAGTGTTGAGCTGCTTTTAACCCTTTTGTATCCAACATTGACTTCCAGCTGCATTTTATTAAATGAACACAAGTCTAGCTGTTAGCCTACTGTATGTTTGGACAGTAGTGATCTTTACCCCCCTCATACACCCAGACTCATGGGAGTGGCAACTGCCTCAGGAGCATATCCAGACCACTCCAGGACCACAACACTAAAATGCATGTAGACACACACGCCCTGAGGGAGTGTTTCATGCTGTATCAGTGTGTCATTGTTTGTCAGAGTAGACACAGTCATTAGTCATCAGTCACACCCACACTGGCACCTTGCTGTGTTTAATTAGGATACAAAGTCTACAGTTGCCCCGTATCAAAATTGCAATGGAAATGCCTAACTTGTGAAGCATCGCTTAGCAGAATAAAATGGAGGGAAGTGTATGCTATAACACAGCGGGTGAGCATGCCAGAGAAAATAGCAGTGAATGTGTCCCAAATGGCACCCTATTCCCCATATAGGGCACTATTTTTGACCTTTCACTAAACAAACAACTTCATTAAACAATAGAGTACAGGGACAGGTAGTATTTGTACAGACACCAAGCAGCTCTCCTTTATCCAATGTATTGTTGTTGACCTAGGAAAAACGTATATTGGTAATGGAGACACAGAGATGGTAAATAGCAGCAGGGATGTAGACTGCATTTACATCACTGTGTAACACTTGGAAAGGCAGCGTTGTATAGGCATTATAAACCCGTATGGAATCGTTTTGCTGTACCTGGTGTAGTTGTGGGAGCAGTGTAGGGTTATGATCCAATTATGCTATTAAATCAATGTTGTAATACAGCCACACTAAATGAGAGAATGCACAAGAGGGGGGTGGACAGAGCCAGACTGGGACCAGAGATTGAGCCCGGCATTTCTAGCACAGGCACATTTCCCCCCCTCTAGGCTTCCACCTGAGTAATATATGTCATATACTGAGGCCAGTGAACCATAGGAGACAGAATGCGAGTTAAGACAATGGATCCTTTTATTCAAAGTCACCTGCTTTAGAAAATGATCAACTAAAGAATTGTGCATGTCAATTCAGATCAAAAGTTTACCACACAGCTACATTCAGGATAATTTAATTGGACTGTAGCCTAATGCACAATGCTAGTCCAACAGATTCCCATGAAGTCTTTTTATTGGCTAAAAGCCCCCTTGCTTGTTGGCAAGTTTTCCAATCAGCTGCCAAAACTCCAAAAATGTCAGCTCCCCATCATTGTTTTCGTCCAACGAGCCCATGAGCTGCTCGATCACGGCTGGATCGCTGGCGTTCTGCAGGCAATCAGAGAGGAGAAAGGGGACAGTGATCCATTCAGGCCCAGACTGGGTTAACAATGAGCTGCATGGTTAAGGCTACTCTGCCATCTAATGGTAAATAATAGTACAGTACTATAGAACAAATGGCACAGAGTTCCACAAACTTTGGTTGCAAAGTGCTGTTTTTGATATCACGTCATTCAGCCACTCACTCACGGCTCTAGATAATTTATTGCGAAATGGATGCCAAGTATGAAGTGGGTGCTGAAGAGGACTAAGGCTTGTGTCCCAAATGGTACCCTATTCCCTGTGTAGTGCACTACTTTTGGCCAGGGCCCATAAGGTTCCGGTCTAAAGAAGTGCACTACATATAAAATAGGGTGCCATTTGGGACTCAGTCAGATTTACCTTGACAAAAGTAGGTAGTTGAAAGGCCACCAGGCTGCTGAACTCCCCTTTGCTCAAGGTGTTTGAGGATCCATCCTTTCCAGCAAAGGTCTTGAACTGGGAGACAAGTACATTGATGGCAGATTCCATTGTAGTGAGTCTGTATGAAGGAGTTGACTGCAAATACATGACAAGAGAAAGAAACCAGTCTGCTTATGAATTGTCAATACATGTTATTACAAAGTTTTTATACATTGTTGAAGCAGACTTTAAAATAAAGCCAGCAGTAAATTAAGAAAAACCAGAAAATCATGTGAAATCAGATTCAGAGAGAAGACAGACAGAACAGCATTAAAGGAAAACCAGTCATATGTCGTCTCACCTGATGAGGTATGGTCTGGTTGCAGCAGGTATGGAGAACCTTGTCTTGTCTTTCCAATCTTTCTTCCCCTCTTTTATTGTCTCCATCCCCCCTTGATGATGCAGACGTCAGCGGAAAACCAACAAGTTTCCATCAGGATATTCTTATCTAGCTTTCTAATTTTCCATCACACCTTCTGGAAGGCACACAATCACTCCCAGACCCAAATGCACATACAAATTTGACATACCGCTGGACATAAACAAATATATTGATACAATGGGAGTTTACTACAGTCCAATTCAATACTATTCTGTAGTTTTGATGTTATAAACAATTGATCAAAAGTCAGCAAATAACTTCTGCAATATTGCTGACAGGACAATTTATTTCAGTTGGTTTCCTTGCAGTGTTGTGGACTTAGGATAACATCTCTGTCAGCTCCCTTTAATCAGGAACCTGAATCAAAACTGAATCAGCATAGATGCATTCATACATAACATCTCTCAAACCCTACATTGATGACAAAATGGTTTGAAGAAAATGTTGTATCATCAAATGATAGTGATCCAGGAGTGTAAGTCTGCACACGAATGTATGCATATCGGAGAGAGAGAGCGAGAACACAAGAGAGAGAACGTGTGTGTGTGTATGCATCTCTGAGAAAAAGTGTGCGGTGGTGTTTCCTCAGGTTTTAAAATGGGAGGCCTGTTGACTATGTATCTAGGCCTAGTGGGGAGGCCCAGTAGTAAAGCTTCTGCTTGACCAGTTGTTTGGGAGATGTAGAATGTTAGGTATGGACAGGAATCATCCATCATTACTGACAGCTTTACTAATCAGTTAATCTAATCAGGACTGGTACAGACTCACTGCTTCAGTCACACATAGGTTACCTCCCCAACAGAACCCTAATTCCCTGTATAGGCCACTACTACCCACAATGGTGGAAAAAGTACCAAATTGTCATACTTGAGTAAAAGTAAAAAGATACCTTAATAGAAAAGTTACCCAGTAAAATACTACCTGAGTAAAAGTAAAAGTATTTTGTTTTAAATATACTTAAATATCAAAAGTAAATGTAATTACTAAAATATACATAAGTATCAAAAGTAAAAGTCTAAATAATTTAAGATTCCTTTATATTAAGCAAACCAGACGTCAATCCAACGCTCAGCCTTAATTTACAAACTAAGCATGTGTGTTTAGTGAATCCCCAGATCAGAGGCATGACCAGGGATGTATTCCTGGCCGGCTAAGAATTCAAAATGTAATGAGTAATGTAGTGAAGTAAAAGTTATCAATAATATAAATAGTAAAGAACCCCCCCCCCCAAAAAACAAATCTACTTAAGTAGTCCTTTAAAATATTTTTACATAAGTGCTTTACACTGCTGACTACCCATATGGCCAAAAGGTCAAAAGTAGTGGACTATAAAAGGAATTGTAGGGTGCCATTTCAGAAGCAGTCACAGTGCTGTGCTTATGTGTGCTGCGTGTGGACATGTGTGGACATGTCTTTGTGTGCATGCTTCTTAGAGGTTCTTACAAGGTTTTATTATTACTTACAGGGGATTAGTCTGTGTCATAAATACTTTTGTCTAGTAATATGGACTCAACAAAATATTAATTCCCCACTTCCCCCTCTGCCAGTAGCCTAAGTGACACACACTTAAGCCTGGTTCACACTACAGGCCTTAATGCTGATTGTTCAAACAGCAAGTTACAAGTGACCAAATCAGATGTGTTCAGACAGCAGTCATTTGCTGGCATGGCTACGCTTGTTGTCATAGCGTAGCCATAACGGCAGGTGTATGTGCAGTGGTGCAGGTTGATTGGTGGTGCTTGTGCTTCCTATTCCTCAGAAGTTATGTAGCAAGCTAAGGTGACAACAATGCCTGCCTTATACGTTTCCAAGTGGCTTTGAATGTTCAAAATCATAGTGTAAGAACACAAACTTTCAAAGGGAGTCATTTTTGGCAAGTCACAACAGTCAGCTATAGCTAGGTAGCTGTTTAGCTTTCTGGTACATTCACTCATTTTGTTTGTAAACAATTAACAAGCTAGTTAGCTACAACCTCCATGTTCTTGTCAAACTCAACAGAGTAGCTAGCAAGCAACAAGAAATGACAAATGAGTCCAAAAACCACTTGATGGCAAATAAATCAGATTTGACCGTTCAGACAAGTTGCTTGGCCAGGAATGAGATTTATATCTGAATTCAAATCACCTACAAAGGTGGTTTTGAAATGTGGCTTGAAATATCAGATTCCATGTGCTTTTTGGCTGTTCAGACTGCAAGAAAATTAACAGATTTTAATACTCCCCCCAAATTAATTTGAGTCACTTCAAACTACCAGAGTGAACAAGGCTTTAGACAGAGGAAAATATATAATTCGTACAAAAATGACCACATATATTATCACTCAAGATTCTGATTTTTTTAATTGAAAGTCCAACACAAACCCACTATAAAGGAGAAATGGCTGCGGAGACGACTCATTCAGCTTAACTCAAAATTGTCACAGGATTCAGGACTTTCTTTACATGTATCAATTAAATGCTAAACTGGGATATGTCCTGACTCCTAAATTATATGGACATTGTAAAATAAAATTTTGATAAAACAATATATATCTTCCACTTGAATGAATACCCCCCCCATTTTTTTTTTTTTTTTTTAAATATACTCTGAACATTTTATTGTGTGCATTTGGGGAGTTAAACTTAATTTCCTCAGCTTATGCAGTTTGTTTATAATCTCTCAAGTTGCTTTTTTAAGTCTTTATCCACATCAGCTAGACTTCTTTGGTCAAAAAGCTTTAACAATTAATTAACATTTACAGGTTTTTTAATTCAACCAAAAACAAAGATGACATACTATATTTAATTAAATTCCCAAATGGAGTAACCTACATTTTCTCTCTTCATAAAATACCATAAAATAACCAGACCATAGCCAATCAAGTTTAAAAATAGCATGAATTCTTAAGCTTACAGAATCAAACCAATTTAGTTGCCTGTCAAACACTGAAACCAAGTGTATAAAAGGCAAATTGCTGGCAGAAACAAAATCTTCACTAAAGAAAATGGTAGAGACTTTCAAGCAATTTCTTTCACAATATATACTGTCTGGGACAGACACATGACATTTGAACAGCTAGAGTTGGTTTTATGTTAAAACCATAAATGTGTTGAGGCCAGGACAAGCAAAATTAGGGACGAGTTTTATGTTTCTGTAAAACACAAATAAGCTATGAAAACCTGAATAAATATCAGGATAACAAAACACTTCACACCTAATGTAATTGATAGTGATTGTTACAACAGATGAACATAAAAACAAGGGAAACAGTCCTTGTCTACAGATTCAACTCTCTTGTAAAGTACCAACCCATGACTTGTAATATGTACTAATATCCTAACCATGTACTTAATTTGACTTTCAAATCTGGCATAAACTCTATGTAAATGGCATTGCTTGATAAAACACCAGTTAAACACCACTTTCTTATATAGACACATCCAACAATCGTGTTATTGGGTATTTTCTAGGTTACACCACAGTAACCAAAATAACTTTAAAGAGGAAAATGCAACCGATAACAGTGCTCATTGAAAATCCAAATGATCAAAGCGTGTCAAAAACAATAGTTCAGATATGTCAAATTGCCAATATGGTTTTGCACTCCATTTACTGTATAAGTCCATGCATGGCTAACTCAGCACCACATAGTACACTGAAATATATTAGAATCGATTCATGCTACATTAGGACAGCACAATCATGGTCTCAGCGTTAATAAGAAGTAAGAACTACTGCTTGTGTCAAAAAGATTGAGGCAGTAGCGCTGGGCCGCCATCCTGTCTGTTCAGATAGTACCGGTGCATTAAGTCTGACATCAGTGGGCTCATTGAACAGCTTCTATCCCCAAGCAATACGACTGATAAATAGCTACGCGTAGTATCTGAGTTTACCTTGTATCTATATTGACCTTTTATTTCAATATTTGCACGGTCTCTATGCACATTCACAGGGCCCTACACACACACGCAAACACTCACTCCATGATTTGCTCACTCACAAATACATTTCTACTGACTCTACACACCCGCACAAGCTGATGCTAATCTGTTTCTTGTATCCTGATGTCTAGTCCCCTTACCACTATACTGGTCTACCTCCATTCCTCCAGTATACCTGCACATGTAAAATATGGTATTGGATCTGACTTTAAAATATTTCCTGTATATAGTATGCTTGCTTAATTGTGTACTTCATATTTCCTATTATTGTTTTTTTCTAATAATACATTGTTATTGATTATTGCATTGTGGGTTATTGAGTTTGCAAGAAAGGCATTTCACTGTACTTGTGCATGTGACATTAAAACTTTAAATTGTTCCAGAATGTTCTGCTTTCACTGACAGTTATACTCAAAAGGGTAAGACAATTAGTGAAAACCAGAAACCGAGCACTAAGGGCCAAGCGCCTACACAGCACTGTATGTTTGCAGAGCTGATACAACAGAAGCTAACAGAGCCGACAAAACCGGTTCAACTAGATCTGATCCTAACCATAACAACGGCGAAGAGACTGATCAGGATTCAGTTGTGGGAGCAAAGAGTTCACATTGCTGTGTATCTGATTATGTTTTGATCTTGAATTGTGACATTCAATTTTAGAAGTGCCAAACACTATAGGTAAATCAACTCCACACAACTGTCAATATGTAGGCCTTGACATTGAAGTCATGACACAGGTAGGCAACAACTGATTCCCAACAGACAAGAATGACTTCAGCTAATTAGATGCAGAGCTAGGGACATGTTTACGAGATGCAAGATCACTCCTTCTCATGCAGGAATCCCTTCAAAGGCAACAACACCTGCTGTTAACCACCATGTAATACCATTGCTGTATCTTGGTGTTCCATTTGTCTGGTTTATTTCTATCTATGCAGTGGCTGCAAACTTCCACAAAGCTTCTCGCTCAAACTCCTCCATCGCCTCCTCCAGGGCTTCATCATCCTGCCCATCAACCTCCAAGATGTCTGCCATGTCCTCTAAAATGTCCGCCACATCTTCAGCGAAGTCACTGAAGAGAACTTTGTCATGGAGGAACACACCGTCTTGAAAAAACATGCCGACCAACTTCTGAATCTCGGCTTTGCTGTCCGGCGTAGCCCTCTCCAGCTTGCTCAGGTAGCCGTCTAATAACTCCTCGAATTCAGACAGTTCCACAGGAAAGAGCCCTTCCTGGCTAGCGCAGTCCTCAACACTGCTACAGCCCGCCAGGGGGCGAACATTGCGTCCAAGTTTCTCCTCCTGGTGCTTCCAGAAGCTGGTGTGGTCATACTGGTGGGTCTGGTGGTGGTGGTGATGTTGCTGCTGATGGTTGGAGTCTTGTTGATGGTGATGATTGGACTCTTTCTTGTAGTCTTTCCTGGACTGCCAGGGCCTCTCCTGCTTTCTTTTATCCCTGTCCATCCTGCGCTCATTCTTCTTTCTCTCCCACTCATCCTGGGATTTCCTCCAGGCCTCTTTATGAGAGTTTTGTTTGTTTGCCTTCCAGTCCCTGTCCTTCCTCTTGTCTTTCTCTTTCCATCCACACGCATTCTTGTCTTTGCAGTGTTTCCAGTCTTTCTCTCCCTTCCACTCCTTCTTCTCCTTTTTCCAGTGGTCTTTGCTGTTGTCCTTGGCTTTCCTCCCGTCCCTCTTGTTCCCGCTCTCCCTTGGCTTCTTCTTGCCCTCAATCCTGTTCCCCATCTTCTCCACCTGCTCACTGAGCCTCTTCTGGATCTCAGCCAGGCTCTCCCTCACCGTCTTCTGGTACCCACCATCCTTCTTATACCCACCATCCTTCTTCATCTCCTCCAGTCTCTTCCTGCTTTCCTCCAACAGCACCTTCTGCCTCTGAAGCTCTTCCTTCACCCTGGCCCCCTCTCTCGGAACCCTCCTCTTTTCGGGCCCTGCTGTGGTGCTACTCTGGTTGCTAATCCCAGGTTGACCAGTAGGGGGTGGAGTTGAGCTTGAGGGAGGTGGGGGTGTTTCCTTGTTGGCTGAGGTAGACATATCAGAACAAAAATCAGTGAGTTACCGGTAGCTAAATCCGTTCCATACATATGAAGGCAATCGCGGCATTCAAAAAAGACTGCAATGAAAACTAATGGGACTGAAGCGAATGTTGGCATCAAAATCCAGGGTGTGAACTAAGTTTGGATTCAGCATTAATTGACATGGTAATGGACCAATACTAACTGACCCCTCTGATGCTGTACGTTAAAGTGTGATGTGTCACGATGTAACGTACAGCAGCATAATGCAACTCATTCTGTGTCATACAGCCTCTCTCCACCAGGTGTAGCACTTCTCTCGCAGATTAAAAACAAGAAATTATCAATGGTGAGTGTAAAGTTATTTACTTGTGAATTCATCAATAGTTAATTCAATCAATTGTTAATTTTTCGTGTAAACACTGCGAACCTTCATGACTCAAAAACCATGACACCCAGTTTAATTGTGAAGATAAATTTAGCGCCACCCTATGTATGTAATGAGACATTATATAAACTCTTTATATAGTGTTTTATTTACATTTTAGAGGTGATAAGTTGGACAAAACTTGTGAAAAAAGCCCTTTCACTATGATGCAGTAGCTTTCGCTTCCCCACCCGGAAAGGGGATCAATTGTGCTTTACAATGGTATTCATATTACAGTTGACCTGGAAGTATTACGTTTTTTGGGGCTCTAAAATAAAGGTCAAATGTACAGAACAGCGCAATGTACAAAAGTGAATTAGTTACAGTTACAGCATTGAGCTACCATACCAGAGAATTATGTTACATACATGTTAAAGAAGAGATTCACAACAGTAATTAAACCTCCACTGAACCATACAGTTAATTTTGATCAGGGTTGGGGTAAATTCAAATTGAAGGCAGTCAATTTAGGAATTGATTTGAATAAAACATTTTTAACATAAAACATTTTAAACTTTTGAAATAAATTGCTTCTAGTTTTCAGTTTATTTAGAAGTCACTGGAATGTCCATTCACTTCCTGAATGAACTGCCTTACTCGAATTAACCAAAATACTGACATATTTATAGATTATCAAACAAATGATGGATATTATCAATGGAAGAAAGACTAATGAATAACAATGTGTTCACAGTGAAATGAAAATACTGTACCTTCTGTGATTTGGGACAGTTCGGTCACTCTGGCCCTCAGCGACTCCAGCTCCTCCTTCAGGCCAGGCAGGGATGACAGCTCTTCTTTCATATCATTTTCTTGCTCCAGATCTCCTTTTCCGTTTTCATTACCCTTTGCGGATCCTGCATTTAGGACGGAGTCAAGTTCCTCTTTATGGGCCTGTAACAGAGAGGGGAAAATGTTGCTTTATTTCTCAGAAGGTAGGACATAATAATAAAGACTCCAAAAAGATTTAAATGTAAAATAATTAGACTGTGGATCAGACTTTTTCAGGATGTTTTAGTCCAAAGATCCTGAGCTTTACGAAGCTCTGGCGCATGTGTATATTCTCTACTTTATGCGCAGAGAACAGGCTACTCAGGCGAATGGTGCTCGTTTCATAAAGTTAGATCAAAACTGAATCAATGTCTGCAAGATCACATAATGGTCACTGTATTCAAGGGTGAGACAGGATTTGCCCTTTGGCGAGTGAGAATTAGCAATCATAAAAGCTAACACTGCCATTTCTTATTTTTCTCCTGACCTAGTCATCCAGATCAGAGAAACAACCTGTTGGTACAACACATCTTAGCCATAGAGCCTCAAAGTCTTTGTATAGGCCCTACAGGCGCCGAGGCACTTGAATAAAGAGTTGATTCCCAATATAAAAAGACTGAAGGCATTGCGGTCTGTATTGCATTCCTGATCTTGAATGGTCATGTGTCAGCTCAGCTGGTCTCATCTCAGTTTTCAAATTATTAACACATTTACAGTTGTGTTACACCTCAGGTCCTCTGCGCTGCAGGACGAAACAGAACTCCCTGTTGCAATGACGTCTGCAGATGATTACTAGATACAGAGCTTATACTTTTGAAAAATGTTGCATTACGAAGTGGGATTGAAATAGATTGAATTGTAATTTGTCAAGTTCCTCTTTATGGGCCTGTAACAGAGAGGGGAAAACGTTTCTTTATTCTTAGTAAGGTAGGATCTTTTAGTCCAAAGATCCGGAGCTTCCCTAAGCTTCTGCGTGTGACAAGCATTTCTCTACATTCGCATTAACATCTGCTAACCATGTGTATGTGACCAATAAAATTTGATTTGATGTGTGGATCATGTTTTGAGCATGTGTATATTCTCTACGCGCAGAGAACAGGCTGCTCAGGTGAATGGTGCTCGTTAAATACTGAATCAATGTCTGCAAGATCACATAATGATCACAGTATTCTACAAAACAGAAACAAATATAATAGTGATGATTTATTCTGTTATGTGGAATACTGTCATCAGAACGTGATCTTGCAGACATTAATTCAGCTTTGATCCAACTTTATTAAAACGAGTACCATTCGCCCGAGTAGCCTGTTCTCTGCCCGTAAAGTAGAGAATATACACATGCGCAGAAGCGTCGGAAGCCCCGGATATTCTAGTCCAGCGGACTGGAGATCCTGAAAAAGTTGGATCCACAGCCATTCCCAAAAAATTATATGGTTCATGGGCTGACCTGGAGTTGTGTTTCTAACTGGGAGATCTGCAGATTTTCTTGTGCCAGTTTATCCAAAAGCTCCTTCATCTCCTGAGGATCGTTTAGCCAGTCCTGGTCCAGCAGAATACAAATCACAGACAATCAACACAGCATTATATACACTACCATTCAAAAGTTTAGGGTCACTTAGAAATGTCCTTGTTTTTAAATGAAAAGCAAATTTTTTGTCAATTAAAATAACAAATTGATCAGAAATACAGTGTAGACATTGTTGATGTTGTAAATTACTATTGTAGCTGGAAACGGCTGATTTTAAATGGAATATCTACATAGGCGTACAGAGGCCCATTATCAGCAACCGTCACTCCTGTGTTCCAGTGGCACGTTGCATTAGCTAATCCAAGTTAATAATTTTAAAAAGGCTAATTGATCATTAGAAAACCATTTTGCAATTATGTTAGCACAGCTGAAACTGTTGTCCTGATTAAAGAAACAATAAAACTCGCCTTCTTTAGGCTAGTTGAGTATCTGGAGCATTAGCATTTGTGGGTCCGATTACAGGCTCAAAATGGCCAGAAACAAAGTACTTTCTTCTGAAACTCATCAGTCTATTCTTGTTCTGAGAAATGAAGGCTAATCCATGCAAGAAATTGCCAAGAAACTGAAGTTCTCGTACAACGCTGTGTACTACTCCCTTCACAGAACAGCGCAAACTGGCTCTAGCCAGAATAGAAAGAGTGGGAGGTCCCGGGGCACAACTGAGCAAGAGGACAAGAACATTCGAGTGTCTAGTTTGAGAAACAGACACCTCACAAGTCCTCAACTGGCAGCTTCATTAAATAGTACCCGCAAAACACCAGTCTCAATGTCAACAGTGAAGAGGCGACTACGGGGCATGCCCCTTTTTATATCATTCCATTACACATTCTTATCTCTAAGTTTGTCCAGTTCCTTTAACTTCCATCCCAATACAACATCGTTGAAAGTGACGATGACCGAGAAGGTAGGATAGAGCAACAGACCTGGTTTTGTTCTTTTCCACTCAGCTCATCCGAGTCATCTGTCAAAAAAGAAAACAGTACATCAAACCACATTTTCCAAACTTATGTAACGTACATCAACACACCTGTATATATTTGATCATCCAAAAGGCAAAGCCCATTTTTAACTACTCTACCAGAGCATAACATTGTTGGGAAGTTATTTGGTCATTGGCACAATCTCTGACTATTTGAAAGGTTCTTCCATCTCCATAGAGGAACTCTGGAGCGCTTTCAGAGTGACCTTCGGGTTCTTGGTCACATCCCTGACCAAGGCCGTTCTCCCTCAATTGCTCAGTTTGGCCGGGCGGCCAGCTCTAGGAAGAGTCTTGGTGGTTTCAAACTTCTTCCATTTAAGAATGATGTGGGCCACTGTGTTCTTGGGGACCTTCAATGCTGAAGAAAGCTTTTGGTACCCTTCCCCAGATCTATGACTCGACACAATCCTGTCGTCTCGGAGCTCTACAGACAATTCCTTCGACCTCATGGCTTGGTTTTTGCTCTGACTTGCACTGTCAACTGTGGGTCCTTACATAGACAGGTGTGCCTTTCCAAATCATGTCCAACCAATTGAATTGACCACAGATCGACACCAATCAAGTTGTAGAAACATCTCAAGGATGATCAATGGAAACAGGATGCACCTGAGCTCGATTACAAGTCTCATAGCAAAGGGTCTGAATACTTGTGTAAATAAGGTATCTGTTTTTTATATTTAATACATTTGCAAACATTTCTAAAAACCTGTTTTCACTTTGTCATTATAGGGTATTGATGTGTAGACTGATAAGAAAAAAAAAATCTTGAAACAGTTTTAGAATAAGGCTGTAACAAAATGTGGAAAAAGTCGTCAAGGGGTCTGAATACTTCCGAATGCATTAAGTCATAGATTTTATCATAAGAATGAAATTGACGCATTGTTCAGTCTGTGTGTATTAAAAAATGTCCATTCCATAAGAAAAGAAATGGAAAAAGATTACACAAGCAAAAATCTGGTTTAGGTTGAACTCACCAGAGAGGAAGAGGGACCCTAGACAGAGCAGGACAAGGGCACACACAATGCATGTATTCATAGAGAAGCCCTTCTCTTTCCTCTCTGCCATTTTGAACTCCACCTCTTCATCTTCCGATGTCATTTCTGGTGGCACATATCTCCTCCTCAGAGCAACTCCTTCCTCAGAACTTGTGTCAGCTCTTCCAAAGTCAAAGCTACTGGGAGATTCTAGCAGAGGAACAGACAAGAATAACAGAAATATCGATGATAAGCTAAATTAAAGAAAATCATGCACTAAAGCTATTGAACATTTTATACAAAAGTGTTAGATGGTAGAATGCTCTGAATGTAGATATATCTTGTGTGTAATTCTAGCGCAAATGTTGTTTTTGTAACTGTTCAATGAGTCGGGGTGTGTTAACACCCATGTGTTTTTTGAATTTGGATGAGCCGGAGTCAGATGGAGGACTGGATACTGATCCTGAAATCGACTATGGCGATGACTGAATGTGGGGTCTTCATCTGATTCTGATGTTGATTTTCTTTCACATTTCTGTTTTGCATTATTTAGCAACCATTGGTGTTTATGGCAAAATTTTAACTGGATTGGATTCTATTACTCATCAAATGTACAAATAAAATGTGTTGCAGTAGACCTTTGTAGAATAATAAAGAACACATTCGTAGGTGCATGTTATGTACTTAAAAATATACAAATATTCAATATAAACTAAATATTCTTAAGACAACTAGAGTCAATCAAATTATTATTTTGTACAATGGTATTTATTTAGTTACAACCCAGTAGGTGAATCTGATGCGTAGACTAAAGGAGACACCAGACAACATTCTTTATCAGGTACTTGTAGGATGAGAAACCATGTTGTTCTAGGGTTAATTGTATGCCATATCTCAGAAAATGTTTTCTGATTTCCGACCTAGTGTACAAATCCATACCGTCTTCCTTTGGTATATCAGTCACTTTTTCAGGCAATTCAGTCTCCTCCTTTTCCACTGCTGGATCTTCTGCTGCCTCCTCTGAACCAATGGTCTCTGGAGGAGGACCATCAGGGTCTGGGCTTTCTGGAACAGCATGGGGTTCTGGGGCAGGGCTTAGAGGCTCCTCAGAGCTCTCTGGGAGGGGGCCAATATCAGTGACAGTGTCAGATTGGGAGCCCGTTGGGATGAAAGAGTCTGTGTGAATGCTTATGTCAGATTCGGCACTAGTTTCTAGGGCAAGACTCTCAGGTACAGGGCCTAGAACAGTGTGGGTATCAAGAGTGGAGCTCTCAGGGACAGGGCTTAACTCAGGCTCAACCTCTGAGGGGGGTGGTTCTGTGAAGGGAACATTCAGTGGCACAACCATGTCGACATGAGTGACAAAGGGCATGGCAGCGAGTTGCTCATTGTCAGTGGGGGAGCTGGTTACCATATCATGGATAATGGGGGGTTCAGGTTGACTCGCCAGGTCAGGGTCAAGGGGCGCATGGCTAGACAGGGATGGGCTTAACAGGGTAGGGATGGAGGGGACAGGGCCCTCGCAGATTTCAGGAGTTGTTTCCTGGCAAACCTGGGAATCAGAGGAGAATAAAAGCACAAACATTTATAGTAATTGGTAATAATGAGTTATAACCATAGACATCATATGCCATATAGCATAAGACACCATTTTGAACGTTGTATTATGAAAGATTATGCTGTGAGAACGATACCCTCAGAAAGCATTGTGTTCATCAGGGACTCACAGTACAGACCTGTTGGCCCTCCTCTGACAGAACTGTTTGTACTGGAGTCTCCGGGTCACTTGGCTTAGACTCCACAGTGGCCCCTGGAACAGCATCCAACAAAACATTAATAACACAACATGAACAACATCCACACAAGTTCATTATGCAACATCTATACATTTGGACAACAACAGAATACACCACACAGAAAGCATAGGGAAACCGTATCATTGTAAGATTGAGATCAGGTACCTGTGACTTCCTCTGACAGACTAGGGACATCACAAAGACTCTCAGTCCCATCATCCACTGGACCCACGCTCTCAGCAGCTTCCTAAGGGCATAGGGTTCTCACGGTCAACTCAACCTTTGTCTATTCACCTCACCATTCATTCATTCACACTGCCACAGAATGTGGGTAAAGTGGAAATATAATTTAAAACTCACAGCATTGAACACCAATCTATAATCAAATGCTGTGTTGGGGTGATCAGCCTATTCTTTCATCATAACATTTGGCAAGGTGTCAGCACCAGACCTCAATTTCAAATACTGAGCATTTGCTCGAGTATGCCTGGAGCAGAGTTGCCATGGCCACGGTTTTCCACAAATTGGGCTACTTTGAAAAACAATGTCGTGGGTGAAATTGTATTGGTTGCGGGTTTTTGGGCTACTTCTAAGTTGCACTGCAGCCGCTATGACATTTCTCTTTAAAAATATATATATTTCACTGTGACCTGATGCTGTTGACTATCAGGCAGTGAGGCAGGCTGTTGCAGTGTCTGTGTGAGCCTGATGGGGAGGGCTGTCTGAGAGTGTGTTGAGAGCGCTGCAGCAGGCAGCCGAGTGCACTAGTCGAGTGAGTGAAGACAGAGCAGAACGCGTGCAATCGTGACAACTTTTTACCAGTTGTAGGACATTTAGATTGTCCTTATGGAGACCTCTTTTTTACCAATCCCTTTTCCATAAAACATTAACAAGCTAGAACTGATGCACATCAAGAAATAACAGCGAAAAAGCACTGGAAAACAACTATTTTATATTATAGATATATTTGCTCGGAGGTGGTTTAAATTCCATTCAAATGTCGACTTTGCTTACAAACCGTTACAAGCGAAGTGTTTAACCCATATTCAGTTCTAGGGTCTCGAGGGCTGGAAATTTGAAATGGAAGTTATGAACCTCTCTTGCGTGCTTCTGTTATGGGAGGAAAAAGTCCTCAATAAAACTGACATTAAAATGTGGAGAATTATACAGTGGGGCAAAAAAGTATTTAGTCAGCCACCAATTTTGCAAGTTCTCCCACTTAAAAAGATGAGAGAGGCCTGTAATTTTCATCATAGGTACACTTCAACTATGACAGACAAAATGCGGAAAATAAATCCAGAAAATCACATTGTAGGATTTTCTTATGAATTTATTTGCAAATTATGGTGGAAAATAAGTATTTGGTCACCTACAAACAAGATTTCTGGCTCTCACAGACCTGTAACTTCTTCTTTAAGAGGCTCCTCTGTCCTCCACTCGTTACCTGTATTAATGGCACCTGTTTGAACACCTATCCACAACCTCAAACAGTCACACTCCAAACTCCACTATGGCCAAGACCAAAGAGCTGTCAAAGGACACCAGAAACGAAATTGTAGACCTGCACCAGGCTGTGAAGACTGAATCTGCAATAGGTAAGCAGCTTGGTTTGAAGAAATCAACTGTGGGAGAAATTATTAGGAAATGGAAGACATACAAGACCACTGATAATCTCCCTCGATCTGGGGCTCCACACAAGATCTCACCCCGTGGGGTCAAAATTATCACAAGAACGGTGAGCAAAAATCCCAGAACCACACGGGGGGACTTAGTGAATGACCTGCAGAGAGCTGGGACCACACTACGCCGCCAGTGACTAAAATCCTGCAGTGCCAGACGTGTCCCCCTGCTTAAGCCAGTACATGTCCAGGTCCGTCTGAAGTTTGCTAGAGAGCATTTGAATGATCCAGAAGAAGATTGGGAGAATGTCATATGGTCAGATCAAGAAAATCTTTGGAGGGAGTTGAAAGTCCATGTTGCCCAGCAACAGCCCCAAAACATCACTGCTCTAGAGGAGATCTGCATGGAGGAATGGGCCAAAATACCAGCAACAGTGTGTGTAGACTTACAGAAAACGTTTGACCTCTGTCATTGCCAACAAAGGGTATATAACAAAGTATTGAGATAAACTTTTGTTATTGACCAAATACGTATTTTCCACCATAATTTGCAAATAAATTCCTTAAAAATCCTACAATGTGATTTTCTAGATTTTTTTTCTCATTTTGTTGGTCATAGTTGAAGTGTACCTATGATGAAAATTACAGGACTCTCTCATCTTTTTAAGTGGGAGAACTTGCACAATTGGTGGCTGACTAAATACTTTTTTGCCCCACTGTACATTTGCATCTGTAGCCTATTAATTTATATGCCATTGTTGGCTACTTGAGCCTATCATTTGATCCAATAAATGTAAAAATGAAGCCATTACCTGAGCCATCTCAAATCAATGTGTGCCTCATGTGTAGCCTACTTGGACATGGCAAACAGATTTAAATAGTCTATAACTTCAGTTTATTGTTGTTGTAGCCCTTTGTTATTATGCAATTATTGATGGCCATGTTTAGTTAATTAAATTGGAAGTCATCAAAGCTCTATCGCATTTGCCGATCAGTTGTTAGAAAACAATTAGATTGACGTAACAGTCAAATTAGGTTACAGTTTTTTTTAAATGATAAAAAACACTGGCTGTTGTTGACAAGCAAATTCAGTTCCTAGCCATATTATTTATATTTGATTAAAATTACACCATCGTCAGTAGCCTATACGAGCAGGTTACTGGGCGACACGCACTTATCTCAAAACCGCCTTGCTATTCAAGTTGAATAAATTAATCTGTCAATTTGAACTAAGCAAGCTGCTAAATCATTCAGCTTACATATTGGCCTATCGGGGTCTGTAGGGTCGGCAAACAAGCCATTTATAACGGTTTGTATACACCGCAAAAATGCAAACCTAAGATCAAATATCTTAAATCAAGACAATATATGCTTGATTTTTTGTCTGACAAGATATGTCTTCTTACCAGGCAGTTATGTTAGAGCATTTCACTTGTTTCAAGCTTTTTTGTCCTTAATTCTTTTAATAAGATATAACTTGTTACTGAGATTGTATTACTGGTTCTGAGTAACTTAATGCTCGAAACTAGAATTACCAGAATTATAAAGCTGTTTGATCAACACTGACAAGTACAAAACTGCTTTGTCAAAGTCAGAATTTCTTATTTCAAGCATCTTATCCCTTTCATCTCTTCACATATTAAGAACAGATAATGACCAAGTAGAATTCACTGTTTTATTGTCAATCTTACACACAGCACAGCAATCATGTAGACAAAATACAGTACAGAACAAAGACAGTACACTTTTCATATCTGGGGAACACACGGAGTCATTTGAACTGTTGTACAATTCTATTACATCCCCAAGATGGTATTTGACTTGTACATAAAGTTCGGCTCTTGTTGCTAATTGTGTAATAGGAGGTAAACTCAACCAGCTTTTCAGCATCCGCTAACTCAGTGGCCTGTGTAAGGTGTGGGACCTCAACTTGACAAGCCATGATGTTTCTATCAAAGCATATCATTTGAAATGGTTGATATTCCAAACAATAAAGCCTAGAATCAACAGGAAATATGTTTTTGACCAGTCCAAATTGTGGAATTCAGAACTTTAGCAAAGATCATGGACTTCTGAGTTATGTATTTATTACAAGCCATTTGACAGATACAGCATGGTTTACTTCATTGAAATCTAGGAAGTCCCTCAATGTTCCACATGAATAAATCTTCAACCAAAGATCTTCAACCTTTGATACAGGTCACACCTCCCTTTCATTTGAAAAAAATTGGTTGCATTGAACTGTCAACATTTTGGCAGCTTCATATATTTGGTTCTGATTGATCAAAGACTTGAAAATATTTTTTAAATTGAGCTTGGAGGTGCATTGTTTAAAGAAACAATGTTTAGACTCAAACCGCATACACGTCTTACCATTGGACCCAATGACTATCTGTGGTGGCAAATGTATCATATAATGCTGTTTAGGTGTAACATTGCAGTCTGGAAAAAGCTCCTTCAAATGCTTCAAATGATTTTCAATGAGTAACTTCAACCCAGACACAGTCGCAATGGAAAGAACAGGTGCAAATACTATCTGTACAATCTCTATTAGCTCAATTATCAGTTGTGTATGTTCCCCAGTATGTATGCATGTATGTATGTTTTTCAGGAAATGGCTTCCTGGATTCCCCCAAGCAGCTGATTGGTTGGCCCCATTGCAGAGTGGAGGTCTGATCCCACCCTTTCGTTAGGGGATCCAGCTGTTGGAAATGACAAACTCCTTCTGCAGCTGGATAAAAGCCTGTGTTCCTTTGTTAGGAAGGAGAGCGCTTCTTTGTATGTCCTGTGTTTCGTTGTTGGTCTGTAAAGGATTTTGTAGCCGGTCCTACTGAGGTATGTGTATGCCAAAAGGACTGCGTTTGTAATTATTGAAATTGTTCACTTTAAAGTTAGTAATTATTTCATTTCTTCCCAGGGGGGAAGGGGAAGGCACCTTGGGTGTGCTTAGGCAAGAAGCCTGCGGGCATATATATACCCGTAGTGTGTAACTCTGTCTATGCACACAAGGTAAGACCTGGGCGGACCACCCCCTATATTTTGGTTAGCGCACCAGGTGGCGTTAAGGTTAGGTAAGTAGTGGCTAGGCAGGTATGGTAGAGGACTAACATTTACTTTCTTTGCTTTGGTTCCATCCAGCCCCTTTTCCCAAATTACCGTGTGAAGGAAATACATTCCCTGGTAACAGTAAAGTTCTTTGCCATCCTTACCCGCACCTGCAATCCCATACTACTTTCACTCCACAGGGAGCTAAGTGTAGCAGGGTGTTGCGTTCCCACATTGCTACTAGGGAACGATATCGCTGGTGGTAACGTCACTCCTGTGTTAGGTAGTAGACAAATTGGTTCAAGCATTTCCCTATTTTTCCTGCTTGTGTGTTAATAAGGGCACAATCTCACAAGCTGGGAAATGTGGTGGATTTGTCTAGTTCCATTTTTGAGAATGTTGAGGTAGAAGACACTGCACCTAGTATTCCTTCTGCAATGCTGATGGTTTTTACCCCTGTAAAAACTATGGCAAGGGAAAGTGAAATCGTGCACCAATTACATGACATTGTCTGTCACCCCCAAGAAGGTGATTGAATGTCAGAAGGGAGACACTAGTCTTCAAGTGTTTTGCTTCAGTAATTTCCACTGAGGAAGCTAAAACTAGGGAGACCGCCTACTTCATGGAAGCAGGAGTTTTGATGTGTAAATGGGAAGCTCATAACAGTGACTGGAGTGAAGTGTGTCAAGTGGTTGTTCCGACAGCTGGTGCTGTCACTCGCCCATGACCAGGCGTGGTCTGGACATTTGGGGATCACAAAGACTTTAAACAGAGCCCTTCAACATTTTTTCTGGCCAAGTTTGAAGTCTGCCGTGGTCTAATTTTGTAAAACATAATACAATACATCAAAATCAATTTAGCCTCAAGTAAATAATTAAACGTGTTCAATTTGGTTTAAATAATGCAAAAAAAAGTGTTGGAGAAGAAAGTAAAAGTGCAATGTAAGAAAGCTAACGTTTAAGTTCCTTGCTCAGAACATGAGAACATATGAAAGCTGGTGGTTCCTTTTAAACATGAGTCTCCAATATTCCCAGGTAAGACGTTTTAGGTTGTAGTTATTATAGGACTATTTCCCTCTATACCATTTATATTTCATTAACCTTTGACTATTAGATGTTCTTATAGGCACTTTATTGCCAGTGTAACAGTATAGCTTCCGTCCTTGTCCTCGCTCCCTGGGGTCGAACCAGCAACAACGACAACAGCCACCATCGGATCAGCGTTACCGATGCAGAGCAAGGGGAATAACTACTAGAAGGCTTAGAGCGAGTGAAGTTTGAAACGCTATTAGCGCGCGCCAACTAGCCAGCCATTTCACTTCGGTTACACCAGCCTCATCTCGGGAGTTGATAGGCTTGAAGTCATAAATAGTGCAATGCTTGACGCACAACGAAGTGCTGCTGGCAAAACGCACGGAAGTGCTGTTTGAATGAATGTTTACGCGCCTGCTTCTGCCTAGCACCGCTCAATCAGATACTTGTATGCTCAGTCAGATTATATGCAACGCAGGACACGCTAGATAATATCAACCATGTGTAGTTAATCACTAGTTATGATTTATTTTTTATAAGATAAGTTTAATGCTAGCTAGCAACTTACCTTGGCTTACTGCATTTGCGTAACAGGCAGTCTCCTTGTGGAGTGCAACGAGAGAGGCAGGTCGTTATTGCGTTGGACTAGTTAACTGTAAGGTTGCAAGATTGGATCCCCCGAGCTGACAAGGTGAAAATCTGTCGTTCTGCCCCTGAACGAGGCAGTTAACCCACCATTCCTAGGCAGTCATTGAAAATAAGAATGTGTTAACTGACTTGCCTAATTAAATAAGGTGTATTATATATATATATATATATATATAAAGTGTTTAAAATCGGCGCTCAAATATCGATTTCCGATTATGAAAACTTGAAATCGGCCCTAATTAAATCGGTCGACCTCTACTTTAGCACTCCCTCCACCTGCTTCCTGAGGTTGTCCAATAGTGATGATTGATACTGCTGTACCCCAGCAACCATGTCATTCACGCCTTTCTGAGTGAGAGAGAAAGATCAATCATGGAGGTTGGAACACCATGTATACAGAATTTGCTTATGACATTAACATAAGGGATCAACAATTGTAAGGCGGACAACCTAGCACTAAGAATAAACTTAACCATCACTGAACCACTACAAAATGTTCTGCATAATGCAACTAACCAAATGCTGTGCTCTGTTCAGAAAAAACATCTTACCTGTGAGACAATGCTTGGCTCTGGCATTTATCACAAAAGCAGTGGCATGTGCTGTCAGATCCAAAAAATAGAGTTGACATTGAATGTTCCTGACATGAACTAGTAATGTCCAGCCTGCACATGACAAGTATAATGTTTGTGACAGAAGTGATTGTGAAGTCTATGAATGCTATTAGTATAGCCAAGTACTTAATATGGTCAATTTCAGTAGATTGCCACCAACAGAGTAACTTACTTGTTGCACTGACAGCTCCATGTTGGTCAATGCCCCTTTGCCCTTCATCCAAGTCAGGTGTTTGGAGTTAGCTAGAAGCTGATCGGGATGAATGTTGTCCTGTGTACCACATATCAAAGAGATTATTATTTGAAATTGTATTTAGTTTCACCAAGAGCTTTAAGTGTTTTGCACCCATTTATCATTGATTCTTTTCACATTAATCCAGCTTTAGAAATTATAGCTGCAATTATCAAATAGTTCATAAAATATATTTTTTTAAATCCAGGAGAAAAAAATCTTAACTAGCTACCTACTTGTTCCGGTGGTAGTGGGCTTTCCTCCGATGGCTGTTCACCTGGTCTGGTGCCTTCAAGTAGGTGTTGAAGGTGTCTTCTCTTTACATGATAGAAGGAATTGTACACTATATTCCTCAGTGCATCCGTCAATACCACAGAGCAACTGGAAATCAGGGCTGCGACTGTGCAATATTGATATGGCTCAGTTTCAATTAAAAAGTAATGAAAACGCAGCAGATAACGCACCGCCAAAGCATCTTGAACGTTACTAAAAGCAAGTAAAACGGTCCCACTGCTTTCGATGAAAAGAGCGTAAATAACTGAATGTTCACAAGTATTTATAATACGACCAAGTAATTTGATTGGAGTAGAGTATAACAGCACGGACTTTTAACTATACATGCATCACTCCGCTTTACAGGTGTTCTAATAACCGTTAATTACATTAACGATCGTTATCTTAGATTGTTACAAACTTCGCACCGCAAAGATGAACATATTCCCACAAATAACATTTGAGTTAAATTATGAAGGATTATGAGAGGACGGTAACGTGTAGACCTACAGAAAGTAGCTTGGCTCCAGTTCCGTTGTGGAACTTGTTGGCGGAGCCAAATAAAATATTTTGGTGCTCATTACTGTCAACTAATAAATGGCGCTTGTAGAACTGTTGTATAAAATCAACATCACACTCAAGGTCATGCTGTTACAATGACTATTATCCTCAGTGTTAAGGTGTAAATGTGCCCCAATGACTGACAGTCGATTATTTAGCGTTGCTGTCTTTGGAGTCCTTTCTGTTGACAATAGAAATGAAATAGAACGGGCGCCAAAGACTGCGAAGATAATGACTGACAAGTCGATAATTTGTCTACAATCTTAGTTACGTTAATATTTGCTTGCCTAGCTAAGATTTTCAATATGGGCGACAATTTAGCGTTAACGTTATTTTCATTAGGGAGGTGACAAAACCCAATGGTCACTCAAAGCGCTCCAGAGCTCCTCTGTGGAGAACCTTCCAGAAGGACAAACATCTCTGTAGCACTCTACCAATCAGGCCTTTATGGGAGAGTGGCCAGACGGAAGCCACTCCTCAGTAAAAAGCCACACGACAACCCGCTTGGAGTTTGCCAAAAGGCACCTAAAGACTCAGACCATGAGAAACAAGAGATTCTCTGGTCTGATGAAACCAAGATTTAACTCTTTGGCCTGAATGCCAAACATCACATCTGGAAGAAACCTGCCACCATCCCTACGGTGAAGCGTGGTGGCAGTATCATGCTGTGGGGATGTTTTTCAGCAACAGGGAGACCAGTCAGTATCGAGGGAAAGATGAACAGAGCAAAGTACAGAGAGATCCTTGATGAAAATCTGCTCAGGACAGGCTGGGGGCAAAGGTTAACCTTCCAACAGGACAACTACCCTAAGCACACAGCCAAGACAACGTAGGAGAGTCTTAGGGACACTCACGTCCTGGAGTGGCCCAACCTGAGCCTGATCGAAGTTCTGTGGAGAGACCTGAAAATAGCTGTGCAGCAACCCTTCCCATCCAACCTGACAGAGCTTGATAGGATCTGCAGAGAAGAATGGGAGAAACTCCCCCAAATACAGGTGTGCCAGGCTTGTAGTGTCATACCCAAGTAGACTCGGGGCTGTAATCGCTGCTGAAGGTGCTTCAACAAAGTACTGAGTAAAGGGTCTGAATACTTGGGATATTTCAGTGTTATTTTTAATATATTTGTAAAAATGTCTAAACCTGTTTTTACTTTGTCATAATGGGGATAATGTAGATTGAAGCAACCCAGATTTAAGTCAATTTTAGAATAAGGCTGTAAAGTAACAAAATGTGAAAGTGAAGGGGTCTGAATACTTTCCAAATGCATTGTAGTTATGCACATGCAGAAAAGGGATTTATTTCAAATTATACACCAAAATTAGCTTCTGAAGTCCTTACAAGTTCCGTTGATATTCTTTCCTAATTGGCTCTAATGCTATGGAAAAAGGGTTTATTGGATAAATGCTGCAACACCTCTCTCTCAGTGTAAAGAAATGTTGTCCTAGTTTTCAGGCCTTTTGGGCAGGTTTAAGTGGTCATAGGGCTAGAGATTTTAGCTAGACCTGGCATGGAATGTCAGGTGGGGTTTGCAGTTTGGGGACTTTACTATTGATTTATTAAATAAGGCAAGCTCAAACAGGCAAAGTATTTAAAACCCAGGTCTGGCTGGCACACCATAGGTTGGTAGGGGGTGTATATCAGGGATCAACTAGATTCAGCCGCGGGCCGATTTATTCTTGAGTGGATGGTCGGGGGGCCGGAACACAATTACAAATAATTTGTAGACTGCAAATTGACTGCAAGAAGGCCAAACAGATACAGTATAATGTTTGCATAAAACAATAATTTCAAACCTTGCTTATTTGTATACAATCACTTATGCGTGGGAATACTTGGGAACAGATTTCTTAAATGAAAATCACTTGGCGCTGATTTCCTGGTGTTATTGCAGTCTTATGTCCTACTATGAAACAAAAAAGTATTATATTTGTATTTTGGGGGGGCAAATAAAACAATTTGGCCCACGGGCCACCAGTTGGGAAACCCTGGTGTATATCTTACCTCTGGGGACAGCATGGTCCAACTGTTGGTTGAGGATCCACTGCGGCTGCTGCCTGTGCTGCTGCTGTCAGACATTGCCCCCTTGATGCTCAGCACAGCAACTACAACTTATTCTGCAGAGGACAGAGATTCACTGACTCATGTAACAAATGTCATTATGAATCACCCAATAACTCATTATGTGGTTTTAAAAAATGTCTGCAGTTTCTACATATAGGCCACTAGAACTGTGGCCTACCTGCACTGTGTTCCCATTATGCAATTGAACAAACTATTCATATAGGCCTAAAGAATCAAGAAATATCACGACAGTATATTATCACGGTATTGGTAAAGTGATTTTTTTCAAACCAAATTCAGAAATTGAATTAAACCAAATTGTCAATTGTTGGGCTACAGTGAAGAATTTAACATTAAGAAAACCATCTGAGAAATAGACTGCATAGCCTACCTTAAACTCCAGTTGCAATAATTATATAGCCTACACAAAAGCCTATAGGCCCTACAAAAAGTAAGAAATAGCTCAAATGTAGCCTGAGACATTGATAACATTGGCAAACAGTTAGCGAATCACGATGGAGGGAGTGGCCATTTTAAAAACAGACGGATCCTTTTTTGTATTCTCACTTGTATAATCTATTCGCATATACTTCAGACACGCCACTATGGGTTTCTTTACAGTACCCACGCCAAAAACAGATTTAATGCATCGCTTAGTTATGTGTAGAGCCATGTCATCAGAATGGTCTGGCACGAGGTTACTCAGGCAAAAAAGTTTAGCTTTAAAAACATTGTATCACGGCGCCTCTCCTATTTCTAAATGATCCAATTTAAACTGCATTGTATTTAAATGTACATATGAAGTGTGTAAACAGTATTTTTACACACACACACCAGTAACTCTTATACTATCTATAGGTATGCGCTTGGGTAAAATTAACATTTTTGTTTTATTCTACAAACTGACATTTTTTTGCAGAAAATGACAATTGGTCAAAATAAAGATGCAGTGTTGTCAGACCTTGAATAATGCAAAGAAAATAAGTTCATATTCATTTTTAAACAAATGTTTTAATTTAGGAAGAGTTCAGAAATCAATATTTGGTGGAATAACCCTGATTTTCAAATCACACCTTTCATGAGTCTTGGCATGCTCTCCACCAGTCTTTCACATTGATGTTGGGTGACTTTATGCCATTGCTGGCGCAAAAGTTCAAGCAGCTCAGCTTTGTTTGATGGCTTGTGACCATCCATCTTCCTCTTGATCACATTCTAGAGGTTTTCAATGATTTCAGGTCTGGAGTTTGGGCTGGCCATGACAGGGTCTTGATCTGGTGATCCTCCATCTACACTTTGATTGCCCTGGCTGTGTGGCATGGAGCATTGGCCTGCTGGAAAAACCAATCCTCAGAGTTGGGGAACATTGCCAGAGCCGAAAAGAAGCAAGTTCTTCCAGGACAACCTTGTAGATGGCTTGAATAATGCGTCCGTCAAAGATTCCAGCCTTGCTGAAGCACCCCCAGATCATCTCCGATCCTCCACAAAATTTCACAGTGGGTGCGAGACCTGGAGAGGCCTACAAGCCAGTGTCTCACACCCACTGTGAAATTTGGATCAAGACCCTGTCATGGACAGCCCAATCCCCAGACCTGAAACCCATTGAAAACGTTATATATATATATATATAAACGTTATGTTATTCGAGGTCTGGCAAAATGGCATCTTTTGTTATTTTGACCAGTTGTAATTTTCTGCAAATAAATGCTCTAAATGACAATATTTGGGGGGAGGGGGGGGTGTTGTCAGTAGTTTATAGAATAAAGCCAAAATGCTCATGTTACCCAAACACATACCTAAAAATTGGTAAAACTGAGTTTTGCAGTGGTCTCTTAATTTTACATACATATATTGGGCCAGTAACCGAAAGGTTGCTAGATCGAATCCCTGAGCTGACAAGGTAAAAATCTGTTATTCTGCCCCTGAACAAGCAGTTAATCATTGTAAATAAGAATGTGTTAACCTTTTCAACTAGGCAAGTCAGTTAACATAAATATTTGTACTTTTTATGCGGACCCCAGGTAGAGTAGCCGCTGCATGTGCAGTAGCTAATGAGGCTCCTAATAAACTAATCTCCTTCTTGCTTGATTAGGGCCTCACGCTGTAGCCTAAATGGCATCTAATCGTATCTGTGCCGTTCAGATATGAGCAAAAAGTCAGATCCAGTTGGAATTTAGGATGGAGGCTAGTTGTTAGCTTGGTAGCTAAACAAAACCTGAGCTTTGGATTAGTCTTCGACAAAACCAGGACGACGTGTTCTCTTTTTAGCCAGAGGCTTTACATTTCAGCTGTGTGAATTGTCCCCGTTTGCTCCAGCGAGCGGTGAAATAAGAGTAGAAGTCATGACACCAAACTCAAAGGAAATAAATGTTTGTAGACACATGCAGCATATTTTGATCAGCTTACCATGGTAAACAAAGGCAGAATGCAATCACTCCCACAGTTAACCCCTCTCTCTTCCGCTTCCAATAGCGTTGACCACACAAAATACATTTTCCAAAGGTAATATTAGACATGTTCTTACCCTGCGGACTTCAATTCAATTTCACCGTTATAGCTCGAATATGTCCTGGTATTCTTTTACAGACAGCTTTCCTGTCGTGAACATCGGAAAATGTGGGAATTCCAAGCTGCGTCACTCCAATGCCTCACAGTCTTTTCCAATGGGATGTCAATATGGCCGTTTGCGTCACCTCCCTCAAACAGAACAGCCAACCAGGGTGAAGTGTTGTGTCAGGAAAACGGCTTGATTGACGCGCGCAGGTGAAAGTGGTAGGTAATGGATACAGACCCTTCCTTCACGGATGATAAGATGCTTGCATGTGCACATTATATACGGGAGGGGAGGCAACTTCAACCAGCCTTACATTGACGTGTTTGCAGTGAGCTATATTTTGTCGGAACTTCCAGCCTGGCTATCCCACTTCAACCCTGTTGCATGAGATTGCCCATCTGTTTCATTATTGCAACCCCTACTTTCGTCCGATTCTAAAATAAACTGTACCGTTTTGTCTCTGTCGGACACCTGGAGGCCTATTGTCATTTATTGTAACCATTAAATCTCACCCCAAACTACATTTGACCTCCTTAAATTCACATACCGAATAAAAATCTAAAGTGCAATGTGTTTCCATCACATTTTTAACTCTACGGATAGTTTTGTCACGAAAACTGTTGCGTTAAATGCAAATGTGCCTACTCGTCTTGGCACGTGTGCTCTAGCCAACAGCTGGCAGATACAGTGCGGGAAGGCTTTGCGTAGGCCAGTCTACATAATGAGATTATTATGAATAAGAGGGAGAATATTTGTATTTGTCAAATGGCAGTCAAGCATTGTCATGTCACCAGAATCAGACCCTTGATATTTCTTGGAAGGGAGCATCTAGATCACCGTGCACTTTCACCACCTGTGAAGTTCATCATAAGTAATGCAATCTTTAGCCTAATAAACTGCATAGTTTCCCGAGTTGTAGTGGGAGGACCACACACCATATCATCGCGTGACTCAAAGTTTACTTCGATACGATGGTTTTTATATCAATAATTGAGCATTTTGCGTTTCCACCGCCATTCAACCGAAGAAAAATCTTACCATGTCGAACAAACAAATGATCTGTCGGCATTTACAAAAATGCACTGAAACTTCCTGCTTCCATCACAGCTGTTGTGATTTTTTTTCTTTCGTTATGTCTTAACTTGCATAAGAGCTGTGGATGGAAACGTGTCGAATTTAGTCAACAAAAAATGTAATTGCTAATTTGCTACATGAGGCTTATTTGATCAAGTATACATTTTGTAATGGTTAGGTTGTTACGAATGCACTGATAAAAGTGGACCACATGAGGCATTTCAGCAACTTTGGGGAAAAAAAGACTATATCAGAGTTGTGCCTGTTGTCATAGAGATATCTCCTGTTGTCATAGATACAGGACTCATCATGGCTATAACCTGTTTTAACATGGACATTGCCATTGAAGGATTCTACCATTTTAAAGTAGTCAACTGGGTGGGGATTACTATAAATTGGGAGCAATCAGCCAATGAAAAAGATGATTGACCACTTTAAAACGGAGATTGCATGGGCAGTTCCATTGAGGTTTATCACAGACTGTAATGGAGCCTATATCTATCTCGATTTTATTTATATTTGACCTTTTAACTAGGCAAGTCAGTTAAGAAGAAATTATTATTTTCAATGAGGGCCTAGGAACAGTGGTTCACTGCTTTGTTCAGGGGCAGAAAGACAGAATTTTACCTTGTCAGCTCAGGGATTTGATTTTGCAACCTTTTGGTTACTAGTCTAACGCTCTAACCACTAGGCTACATGCCACCGATGAGTCCCATCTTTCTCTGTAGCCTGCTGTTAAATGGTGTACGTGTCCTCTCATTGGCTAGAATGGTCACAGCAGATCTCGCCTCCTCCCGCCTGCTTTCCATCTTTGAGGACTTGTATTTCCATCGTTAGAGCGGTCCCTTCTTATCTTATAAATATATGTATAAAATGATACCATTAGTGCTCCTTCAGAAAGTAACAGATGTAAGACTTTTGTGTTCAAATACTTTTTTTAAAGACAATTATGCATAACATAGGTTTTCTTCGTTTAGTAAATGTGCATGCAATATTAAAGTTTTATTTAAGCGAAAAAGTACATTTTGTGTGTACTACGTCACCACACACAGATTTTTATCAGCAACAAGTCAGTTTGGTGGAAACACACCACTTGTGGGAAAATGTGCATATTTTCTTTATGCAGATTTTATAAGATTCACATGAAAATCTGTTGCCAATTGGATGGAAGCCTAGCTACTGAGCTCCATATCAAAATTCCTCACTTCGTGGGCTGTTTGGGCAGAGTAAAACTTATCTATTCGCCTCTTCCTCAGTGTGGAACTACACTGAGCCTACTACATTTCCTATAAGTAATAATCAAGTTCAAATTGGAAAATCTATAGGACTATAATGATGTGGATCAAATTAAGCAACTAAAATACAAAAAAGTGCTTAACATTGTGACACAAGCTTAAATCTTCCCCTGCTAGATTTCTGTCCATCAGAATTCTTAGCTTAATCTTTTATCCTTCAATATTCTTTTCTTCAGGCAGTCTTCTATCTATTGCCTATCTTACACCAGTTTCTCACCTTGTTCCATGCCCTGGCCTTCTGTAGTCTCTCTCACCTTTTGAACTTTAGCTCCCTTTCCTGTCCTTGTTGTCTACCTTGGTGTCTGTCTAGCCCTTCCCAGGACCTTTTTGTTTTACCACCAAGTTTTCATCTCATTTAAAAATGTGATCTTCTCAGTGTATTTGTCACAGATCCCCAATACTGCTGCTCATTCTGTTCACCAGTTCCGGAAGTCGACGTCACCGGCCTTTTAGGCTGCACTGAACTGTGTCATTACGCACACCTGGTTCCAATTCCTCACTGAGTGTGTATGTATAAATGTGCCCTTCGTTTCCCCATTGGGCTGTAGATTATTGCTCCCATGTCCATTGGTCGTGTGAGTACCTATGCGGTGTCTCAGCCTGTGCTGCGTGTTTTGTGCATTGTGTATTACGGGTCTCCTCCCATGTCGATCTACCAGGTTTACCCTCGCTCTTTTGTTTGGGTACAGCCCAGTGTTTTTGTATACGTGTTTGTTTTGGGTGTATTAGAAACCCAGGTGACGTATTCCTGTGCCTGTCACCAAATCCTTTATAACAGCGTGACAGAATAATCAACAGCAGGGAAGGTTGAGCTTGCGACCATTGTAGGGACAGTGCAGCACCACGAGGACTGTCTCTCCAGACTCTGGGTCACCATGGACAGTGTTCTGGCAACCATCCTGCTGCATTGGAGCGGAATGTGCAGTCCCTACAGTCTCCAGCACCGATTCCGGTACCAGCTGCCACACGTCGACCTACCTGCGTTCCATCGGAGCGGGTCCGCGGAATACCACTGTCCCTCCCAGATACAAGGGGTTCCTTCTACAATGCAACCTGTACCTCGCTCGCTACGCTGAGTCTGTTTCCGGAAGAGACACGGTTGCCACCGTCATCTCGGCACTGACCGGCTGGGCTCTGGATTGGGGTGCCGCAGTCTGGGAGATGGGTGGACCCGAGGTCGAGGCCTACAAGCGCTTCACCCTCCTCTTCCACTCTGTGTTTGATCATCCTGTGGAGGGACGAAAGGAGGGTGAGCGTCTACTCCGACTACGCCAGGGAGCTAGGACCGCCTTGGAGTTCTCCCTGGAGTTCCAGACCATCGCAGCTTCCACCGGTTGGAACGAGTTGGCTCTGGTCACCGTTTTCCTGCTCTGCGGCCAGAGCCGACGTAGGTGGGCTCGGCACGTTTGCCAGAGGCAGAGCATAGGTGAAGGAGGAATCTGGGCCTCTGCTTCTATTGTGGGGAAATGGGTCATTTCTCCCCAACCTGCTCTCTATCCCATAGGAGCCGAGGAGATGTACTATCCCAGGTAGGAGGCAAGGTCTCCTCTCCTTGTCTGTCAAATCCTCTCTGTTTTCCTCTCCTCTCCTTGTTTTCCTGTTAAATTCCCTGAGAATCAATCAATCCAATTGATTTATAAAGCCCTTCTTACATCAGCTGATGTCACACAGTGCTGTACAGAAACCCAGCCTAAAACCCCAAACAGCAAGAAATGCAGGTGTAGAAGCACAGTGGCTAGGAAAAACTCCATAGAAAGGCCAGAACCTAGGAAGAAACCTAGAGAGGAACCAGGCTGTGAGGGGTGGCCAGTCCTTTTCTGGCTGTGCCGAGTGGAGATTATAACAGAACATGGCCAAGATGTTAAAATGTTCATAGATGACCAGCAGAGTTAAATAATAATAATCACAGTGGTTGTCAAAGGTACAACAGGTCAGCACCTTTAGGAGTAAATGCTAGTTGGCTTTTCATAGCCGACCATTCAGAGTATCTCTACTGCTCCTGCTGTCTCTAGAGAGTTGAAAACAGCAGGTCTGGGACGGGTAGTACGTCCGGTGAACAGGTCAGGGTTATATAGCCGCAGGCAGAACAGTTGACATAAGCTGGAGCAGCAGCAACGCCAGGTGGACTGGGGACAGCAAGGAGTCATCAGGCCAGGGAGTCCTGAGGCATGGTCCTTGGGCTCAGGTCATCCGAGAGAGCGAGAATTAGAGAGAGCATACTTAAATTCACACAGGACACCGGATAAGACAGGAGAAATTCTCCAGATATAACAGACTGACCCTAGTCCCCTGACACAAACTACTGCAGCATAAATACTTGCGGTAGAGACAGGAGGGGTCGGGAGACACTGTGGCCCCATCTGACGATACCCCCGGACAGGGCCAAACAGGCAGGATATAACCCAATCCACTTTGCCAAAGCACAGCCCCCACACCACTAGAGGGATATCTTCAACCACCAATTTACCAACCTGAGACAAGGCCGAGTGGTGCCCGGACAGGAAGATCATGTCAGTGACTCAACCCACTCAAGTGACGCACCGTTCTAGGGATGGCATGGAAGAGCACCAGTAACCCAGTGACTCAGCCCCTGTAATAGGGTTAGAGGCAGATAATCCCAATGGAGAGAGGGGAACCGGCCAGGTAGAGACAGCAAGGGTGGTTCGTTGCTCCAGTGCCTTTCCGTTTACCTTCACACTCCTGGGCCAGACTACACTCAATCACGGGACCAACTGAAGAGATGAGTCTTCAATAAAGACTTAAAGGTTGACACCGAGTCTGCGTCTCTCACATGGGTAGGCAGACCATTCCATAAACATTTAGCTCTACAGGAGAAAGCCCTGCCTCCAGCTGTTTGCTTAGAAATTCTAGGGACAGCAAGGAGGCCTGCGTCTTGTGACCGTAGTGTACGTGTAGGTATGTACGGCAGGACCAAATCAGAAAGATGGGTAGGAGCAAGCCCATGTAATGCTTGTAGGTTATCAGTAAAACCTTGAAATCAGCCCTTTCCTTAACAGGAAGCCAGTGTAGAGAGGCTAGCACTGGAGTAATATGATCACATTTTTTGGTTCTAGTCAAGATTCTAGCAGCCGTGTTTGGCACTAACGGAAGTTTATTTAGTGCTTTATCCGGGTAGCCGGAAAGTAGAGCATTGCAGTAGTTTAACTTAGAAGTGACAAAAGCATGTATAAATTTTTCTGCGTCATTTTTGGACAGAAAGTTTCTGATCTTTGCAATGTTACGTAGATGGAAAAAAGCTGTCCTTGAAACAGTCTTGATATGTTCATCAAAAGAGAGATCAGGGTCCAGAGTAATGCCGAGATCAAGATTAATTGTCAGATTCAACAGAAGATCTCTTTGTTTCTTGGGAACTAGAACAAGCATCTCTTATTTGTCCTAGTTTAAAAGTAGAACATTTTCAGCCATCCACTTCCTTATGTCTGAAACACAGGCTTCCAGGGAGAGCAATTTTGGGGCTTCACCATGTTTCATCGAAATGTACAGCTGTGTGTAATCCACATAGCAGTGAAAGATAACATTATGTTACCGAATGACATCATCAATATATAGTGAAAACAATAGTGGTCCTAAAATGGAGCCTTGGTGAACACCGAAATGTACAGTTGATTTGTCAGAGGACAAACCATCCACAGAGACAAACTGATATCTTTCCGACAGAAAATATATAAACCAGGCCAGAACAAATTGTAGACCAATTTGGGTTTCCAATCTCTCCAAAAGAATGTGGTGATCGATGGTATCAAAAGCAGCACTAAGGTCTAGGAGCACGAGGAAACATGCAGAGCCTCGGTCTGACGCCATTAAAAGGTAATTTACCACCTTCACAAATGCCGTCTCAGTGCTATGATGGGGTCTAAAACCAGACTGAACCGTTTCGTATACATTGTTTGTCTTCAGGAAGGCAGTGAGTTGCTACGCAACAGCTTTTTCAAAAAAAATTGAGAGGAATGGAAGATTCTATATAGGCTGATAGTTTTTTATGTTCTGGGTCAAGTTTTGGCTTTTTTCAAAAGAGGCTTTATTACTGCCACTTTTAGTGAGTTTGGTACACATCCGGTGGATAGAGAGCCGTTTATTATATTCAACATAGGAGGGCCAAGCACAGGAAGCAGCTCTTTCAGTAATTTAGATGGAATAGGGTCCAGTATGCAGCTTGAAGGTTTAGAGAACATGACTATTTTCGTCAATGTGTCAAGATGTATAGTATTAAAAAACCTTAATGTTCTTCCTTGATCCTAGGTCATGGCAGAGTTGTGCAGACTCAGGACAACTGAGCTTTGGAGGAATAGGCAGATTTAAAGAGGAGTCCGTAATTTGCTTTCTAATGATCATGATCTTTTCCTCAAAGAAGTTCATGAATTTATCACTGCTGAAGTGAAAGCCATCCTCTCTTGGGGAATGTTGCTTTTTAGTTTGCTTTGCGACAGTATCAAAATTACATTTGGGATTGTTCTTATTTTCCTCAATTAAGTTGGAAAAATAGGATGATCGAGCAGCACTGCGGGCTCTTCGATACTGCACGGTACTGTCTTTCCAAACTAGTCGGAAGACTTCCAGTTTGGTGTAGCGCCATTTCCATTCCAATTTTCTGGAAGCTTGCTTCAGAGCTCGGGTATTTTCTGTATACCAGGGAACTAGGTTCTTATGATAAATGTTTTTAGTTTTTAGGGGCGCAACTGCATCTAGGGTATTGCGCAAGGTTAAATTGAGTTCCTCAGTTAGGTGGTTAACTGATTGTTGTACTCTGACATCCTTGGGTAGGCGGAGGGAGTCTGGAAGGGCATCTAGGAATCTTTGGGTTGTCTGAGTATTTATTGCACGACTTTTGATGATCCTTGGTTGAGGTCTGAGCAGATTATTTGTTGCGATTGCAAGCATAATATAATGGTTGCCCGATAGTCCAGGATTATGAGGAAAAACAATAAGATCCACAACATTTATTCCACGGGACAAAACTAGGTCCAGAGTATGACTGTGGCAGTGAGTAGGTCCGAAGGCATGTTGGACAAAACCCACTGAGTCGATGACTGCTCCGAAAGGCTTTTGGAGTGGGTCTGTGGACTTTTTTTGTGACTTTATTAAATGACTACAAGGTCCGATAGAATTCAGGGAACTCGGTGAGGAACGCTGTATATGGCCCAGGAGGCCTGTAAACAGTAGCTATAAAAAGTGATTGAGTAGGCTGCATAGATTTCATGACTAGAAGCTCAAAAGACAAAACCATTGTTTTTTTGTAAATTGAAATTTGCTATCATAAATGTTAGCAACACCGCTGCCTTTACAGGATGCGCAGAGGATATGATCACTAGTGTAACCAGGAGGTGAGGCCTCATTTAACACAGTAAATTCATCAGGCTTAAACCATGTTTCAGTCAGTCTAATCACATCAAGATTATGATCAGTGATTAGTTCATTGACTATAACTGCCTTGGATGTGAGGGATCTAACATTAAGTAGCCCTATTTTGAGATGTGAGGTATCTCTTTCAATAATGGCAGGAATGGAGGAGGTCTTTATTCCAGTGATATTGCTAAGGCGAACACCACCATGTTTAGTTTTGCCCAACCTAGGTCGAGGCACAGACACGGTCTCTATGGGGATAGCTGAGCTGACCACACTGACTGTGCTCGTGGCAGACTCCACTAAGCTGACAGGCTGGCTGTCTCATTGTGGAGCTAGGGGAGTTAGAGCCTTGTCTATGTTCGTAAATAAGATGAGAGCACCCTTCCAGCTAGGATGGAGTCCGTCACTACTCAGCAGGTCAGGCTTGGTCCTGTTTGTGGGTGAGTCCCAGAAAGAGGGCCAATTATCTATAAATTATATCTTGTGGGAGAGGCAGAAAACCGTTTTCAACCAGCGATGAGTTGTGAGACTCTGCTGTAGATCTCATCAATCCCCCTAACTGGGAGGGGGCCAGAGACAATTACTCGATGCCCACACATCTTTCTAGCTGATTTTACACGCTGAAGCTATGTTGCGCTTGGTGACCTCTGACTGTTTCCTCCTAACATCGTTGGTGCCGACGTGGATAACAATTTCCCTATACTCTCTACACTCGCCAGTTTTAGCTTTATCCAGCACCATCTTTAGATTAGCCTTAACGTCGGTAGCCCTGCCCCCTGGTAGACAGTGTATGATCGCTGGATGATTCATTTTAAGTCTAATACTGCGGGTAATGGAGTCGCAAATGACTAGGGTTTTCAGCGCTAATGGTGTCAGCGCTAATGGTGGGAGGCTTCGGCGTCTCAGACCCCGTAACGGGAGGAGTAGAGACCAGAGAAGGCTCGGCCTCTGACTCTGACTCGCTGCTTAGTGGGGATAATCGGTTGAAAGTTTCTGTGGGCTGAATGAGCGACACCGGTTGAGCATTCCTACAGCATTTCCTTCCAGAAGCCATGAGAAAGTTGTACGGCAGCGGGGACTGTGCGAGGGGATTTATACTACTATCTGTACTTACTGGTGGCACAGATGCTGTTTCATCCTTTCCAACACTTAAATTACCCTTGCCTAACGATTGTGTCTGAAGCTGGACTTGCAGCACAGCTATCCTTGCCATAAGGCGATCATTCTCCTGTATATTATGAGTACCGAGACTGCAATTAGAAGGCATTATGTTTATGTTACTGCTTAGCTTCGGCTGGTGGAGGACCTGACAAACCACGTCCAGAAAAACATCCGGAGTGAAAAAGTTGAATGAAAAAAAAAAAAGTCGAGCGAGGGGAAAAACTAAAAATATAAATGGTAATTAAAAGGTAAAAACCATAAAGTTGGCAGGTAGCAAAGTAAGGTTAGCAACAAAACACACAGCAGCACGTAAACAAGTCTACAAGTTGTGACCGGAAATGACGTCAGGTGTTAGACTCGTTTAATGTCTCTATAACATGGGACAGAACTCTAGCGCTTCACTCCAATTAGCTCTGATTGATTCCGGAGCTGCCGGGAATTTTTTAGATAAGCACTGGCCACTGCATTACGCATTGCTTTGGTTCTCCTACAGTCACTCATTCCGGATCAAATCAAATCTATTTATAAAGCCCTTCTTACATCAGCTGATATCTCAAAGTGCTGAACAGAAACCCAGCCTAAAACCCCAAACAGCAAGCAATGCAGGTGTAGAAGCACGGTTCGAGCCCTGGATAATCGTCCAATAGGGACAGGGCTCGTACATCGCAGTACTGTTCCTATTTCTTTGTTGACCCAAGACACTCATTCAGAACAGATCACCTTCTTGATTATAGACACACCCACGCATCCCATTGTTTTAGGTCTCCCCTGGTTGAGTTTGCATAACCATGTTATTTCCTGGTCTGAGAGAAGACTGCTGGGTTGGTCACAGGAGTGTCAGGAGTGTCTGCTTCTGGAGTTTGAGAAGTCAATGAGAGAAGTGAAGTACTTCCTTAGTTGTTCATTTTCAAAGAATCTAAAAAAGATTGACAATTTCACCACAACCCACACCGCTGTCCACCCGTCCATCACCTGGACCCAGTGGGATTCGGCTCTCGCTCCCGAGGGCATATGATGGGACGGCTGCCACGTGCAGGGGTTCCTGCTCCAGTTGGTGCTCTACCTGGCGACCGTCCACGAGAGCATGTCTGCCCTCTTCTCCTGTTTGTTGGGGAGAGCACTTGAGTGGGCTAACTCCGTATGGGGTAGAGAAGTCCACTATGAGGATTTCACCGATCATCCACCTGAGGGGAGAGCGGCGGGGGAAAGTTTGTTCCATCTTAGCCAGGGGATGAGGAGTGCACAGGACTTTGCACTGGACTTCAGGACCCTGGCAGCCAGCGCGGGATGGAATGAAAGGGCCCTGATCGACCATTACCGGTGCAGTCTACGGGAGGACGTTCATCGGGAGATGGCATGCAGGGACACCACCCTTACCCTCGACCAGCTGGTGGATTTATCCATCCGGCTGGATAACCTGTTGGCCACCCGCGTACGTCCGGATTCCATCCCCCAGCACCTGTGGCCGCAGAGTTACACTGCTGGTCGGTGCTGGGGAGGTTCCCCAGGGAGTCGAGGCAGCAGGCAGGGCACTGGTGGATAATCCCAGGTGAGTAGGCACCCGACTCACCCAGAGCTCCCTGTTGCACATGTGTGTGTGTATAGAATTTCCTGAGTTTTCCCTGCATTCCCAGCGCAAGTAGATTCAGGCGCAGCTGGGAACTTTATTGACCGTTCATTTGCACTTAGATTAGGGATCCCGATTGTTGCTTTTGATGTGCCCTTCCCTGTACATTCCTTTAGATAGTCATCCTTTAGGGTCGGGGCTGATTAGGGAGGCCACTGCTCCACTATGTATGAAAACGCAGGAGGGTCATGAGGAGAGAATTACTCTTCCTGATTGATTCTCCTGCATTTCCCGTGGTGTTGGGCCTTCCCTGGTTGGCCTCTCATGACCCCACTATTTCGTAGCAACAGAGGGCTCTCAAGAGATGGTCACGTAAGTGCTTAGGGAGGTGTGTAGGTGTTTCCATCGGTGCTACTATGGTGGAGAGTCCAGACCAGGTCTCCACCATGCACATCCCCTCTGAATATGCTGATTTTGCTCTCGCCTTCTGTAAGAAGTCGACTCAACTACCACCCCATCGACGGGGGGATTGTAAGATAAATCTCCTGGTAGACGCAGTCACGTGTATCCTCTGTCACAGGAGGAGACGCGCTATGGAAACATATGTCTCCGAATCTCTGGGGCAGGGATACATTCGGCCTTGCACTTCACCTGCCTCCTCAAGTTTATTTTTTGTAAAGAAGTACGGTGGGTTACGCCCATGTTTTGACTATCGAGGTATCAATCAGATCACTGAGGTACAGTTACCTGCTGCCTCTCATAGCCAGTGAGATCGAGTCAATGCACGGGGTGCGCTTCTTCACAAAATTGGATCTCAGGAGCGCTTACAATCTGGTGCGTATCCGGGAGGGGGATGAGTGGAAGATGGCATTTAGTATCACCTCTGGGCACCTGAAGGCTTTTGGTCACCTGAAGGCTTTGTTTACCTTGGCTCCTGTGCTGGCTCATCCTGATCCCTCCTTGGCATTTTATAGTAGAGGTGGACGCATCCGAGGCTGGGATAGGAGCTGTGCTGTCTCAGCGCTCGGGTACGCCACCAAAGCGCTGCCCCTGTGCTTTCTTTTTGAAGAAGCTCAGCCCGGCGGAGCGAAACTATGATGTGGGGGACCGGAAGCTGTTGGCTGTTGTCAAGGCTCTGAAGGCGTGGAGGCATTGGCTTGAGGGGGCTAAACACCCTTTCCTTATTTGGACTGACCACCGCAATCTGGAGTACATCCGGGCGGCGAGGAGACTGAATCCTCGCCAGGCAAGGTGGGCCATGTTTTTCACCCGTTTTGTTTTCACCCTATCCTACAAACCAAGTTCCCAGAACGCTAAGGCAGACTCACTGTCCCGGATGTATGACACAGAGGAGCGGTCCACGGATCCCACTCTCATACTTCCGGCTTCTTGCCTGGTGGCACCCGTGATATGGGAGATATCGTTTGATCTGTTTGGCCCACAAGTCATCCTGGCATCGGTCGGACAGTACACTGTCTT
Organism: Oncorhynchus tshawytscha; assembly: GCF_018296145.1. Taxonomy (NCBI): domain Eukaryota; kingdom Metazoa; phylum Chordata; class Actinopteri; order Salmoniformes; family Salmonidae; genus Oncorhynchus; species Oncorhynchus tshawytscha. The sequence goes on along the minus strand of NC_056459.1, from coordinate 690,182 downwards.
AGTGGGAAGTACTGGTGGCCCACTTTAGCTAAGGACGTGAGGGTTTGTTTCCTCCTGCTCGGTGTGTGCCCAGTGCAAGGCACCTAGACACCTGCCCAGAGGTAAATTACAACCCCTACCCGTTCCACAACGGCCGCGGTCACACCTATTGGTGGATTTCGTGACAGATCTTTCTCCGTCACAGGGAAACACCAAGATCCTGGTCGTTGTGGATCGGTTTCCTAAGTCCTGCAGTCTCCTTTCTCTGCTCGGTCTCCCTACGGCTCTACAGACTGCGGAGGCCCTGTTCACCCACGTCTTCCGGCACTACAGGGTGCCTGAGGATATAGCTTCTGATTGGGGTCACCAGTTCACGTCTAGAGTCTGGAGGGCGTTTATGGAATGCCTGGGGGTCTCGGTCAGCCTCACCTCAGGTTTTCACCCCGAGAGTAACGGGCAGGTGGAGAGAGTAAACCAGGATGTGGGTAGGTTTCTGTGGTCCTATTGCCAGGACGGCCGGGGGAGTGGGCGCTTTTCAGCCCCTGGGCAGAGATGGCCCAAAACTCCCTCTGCCACTCCTCCACTAACCTATGTCCTTTTCAATGTGTACTAGGTTATCAGCGCCAGATCAAGGCACCTGCGGTGGATGAATGGTTTCGGCGCTTGGAGGAGACATGGGACGCTGCCCATGTGCACCTGCAACCGGCCATCAGGCGGCAGAAACCTACCGAAACCTACCCCTTCGCCTGCCTTGCCGGAAGCTGGGTCCGTGGTTTGTGGGGCCATTTAAAGTCCTGAGGAGACTGAACAACGTTTGTTATAGGTTACAGCTTCCCCCCTGATTACCATATTAACCCCTCGTTCCATGTGTCTCTCCTCAGGCCGGTGGTGGCTGGTCCGCTCCAGCAGTATGAGGTGCGCAAGGTTCCTCAGGTTCCTCCGCCCCCTCTGGACATCGAGGGGCCCCAGCGTATACTGTGCGAGCCATCATGGACTCAAGGCATCGGGCGAGGGGTCTTCAGTACCTCATGGAGTGGGAGGGGTACAGTCCGGAGGAGAGATGCTGGGTGCCGGTGAAGGACATTCTGGACTCTTCCTTACTGCAGGAATTTCACCGTCTCCACCCGGATCGTCCTGCGCCTCGTTCTCCGGGTCGTCCCAGAGGCCGGTGTCGGGTGGGGGTGGGGGGGGTGGGGTACTGTCACGACCACCGATCTAAGTTTTGATTGTACACACCTGGTTCCATTACGTTATAATTTATTCCCTATTTAACCCTCTTCCCACATGGTTTTGTGCATGTTTGTTCTCTGTTAAGTGGTCACCTTTATTGTAAGCTGGAGTATTTTTCCCTGCGTGGAATTAGTTGTGTTCATCTCTACGAGTAAAGTACTTTTGTTACTCAGTTCTGTGTCCTGCGCCTGACTCCGTCCTCCCTGCTGCACAATGACACTTTACACCCTCTGTAGCCATTGATTTAGCTTCTTCTGGGGTTTTTAGTAAGATGGTTTAAATTTAGTAAACCTCTAGACTTCTGATCCTTTGTAATGGTTATGCCTAAATATGTAAGTTCTTATTTTACTGGAATACCATAATATGAAGGTGTCACAGCCATGAGTTCACATTTATTAATGTTAAGATATAGACCAGACGCTTTGGAAAAGCATTGTATCACATTGATCGTTATGGGAATTTGGTTAGCATCTTTCAGAAAAAGTGTATCGTCAGCCAGCTGGCTTACAATAATTTCTTTACCAGCTATGGAAATACCTTGTATAGGACTATTTAAAGAATTTGTAAGAAGTTGGGTGATTAATAAAAACAGGTATGGAGAGAGAGGACAACCTTATAAAATACTTATTTTCCACCATAACTTGCAAATAAATTCATTAAAAATCCTACAATGTGATTTTCTGGATTTTTTTCCTTCTCATTTTGTCTGTCATAGTTGAAGTGTACCTATGATAAATTATAGGCCTCTCTCATCTTAAGTGGGAGAACTTGCAAAATTGGTGGCTGACTAAATACTTTTTTGCCCCACTGTAAGTATCAGTGTTATTAACCCCTGACTCATTGGAGGGAGAACATTGTTTTTAATACACTCTAAAAAGACTTCAAGTTGGAAGGGAGCTACTTGTTCAGAAAATAATTTGTAAAATTCTGATGTAATTCCATCAACACCTGGTGATTTATTGTTCTTTAGATGTTTGATAGACTAATCTCTTCAACATTGATGGGTTCATCAGACTGTTTAGATGCTATATCACTGATAAAGTGAACATTATTCAGTGAGTCAAAAAAACATATTTGTGGATTCCTGACAGTACGTAGAGCTATACAATTTTCTGTAGAAATTGCTACAGTATTTAGCGATTAATTTTTGGTCATCTGTAATAACACCATCAATGTTTAACTTATGGATAGTGTTATTTTTAGAGTGAAATTTCTCAAGTCTAAAGAAATAGGAAGAATTATGTTCTCCATCTTCAATCAATTTTTTCCTAGATCTAATAAAGGCTCCTTCTGCTTTTAATCTATATATATTATCCAGTTTATTTTGTAACTCAATTAGTTCCATCTTCTCTTCCCCCTGAGAGGCTGGCTGGGGACCTCTGAGAAAGGGAAGTTACCTTAATAATCACCTTTTCCTCCTCAGCTCTTCTGATCTCAGCAAGATTACTACCATATTTTCTAAGGTATTTGGACACCTCAAATGTAAAGAGCTCCCAGTTCTTGCAATATGTCTTTTCTTCACAAGCCCTTTCCCAAAAGTGTGAAAGCAGATCTTTAACCTCAAACTTAACTATATCATTATTTAATAATGAGCTATTTAGCTTCCAGTTGGATGGTCTACCAAAGTTAGTATCGGGGGTAAATATTTTGATATCAATGTAAATGTCCCTATGGTCTGTGAGGGGAGTAGTACAAATATTTGTAGTAACACACTCACTATCAATACATTTGGATATAAGCCAAAATTCTATTCTGTATTGTCTGGAACCTGTTTTGTTACTCCAAGTGAATGATCTGTTGGCCCGGAAACCTCTCTCTCCATCTATCAGTAAGATCAAACTATTCCATAAAAAGTATTTAACCCAAATTCTGATTGGAATGGCCTACCTGGGGGCCATCTATCAATTGAATTATCTATAGTAATGTTAAAGTCCCCAACTATCAATAATAACGAATTTGGAAATTTAGATAACCAATGAAGTATATGTTTCTCTATAGATTCAAGCAACTCATTATCATGTTTGGTGTTGTACCCATAGAAGTTTACAGTAATGAGCGTAATGTCATTGTAACTGATCACAAGACAATAAAGTGACCAAAGTGGTCACATTCCGAGTGTAGAATATTACCACCAAAGGTATTTTTCATTTGAGTGACACTAGCGGAGCGTTCAGATCCATGGGAAAGACAAATATCGTTGCCCCACTGTGACTTCCTGAAGTTGGCATCAGCCGAAATTGAGTAAGACTCAAGCAAAAATCTGTTCGAAATTGTTTAGCAAATTAAAAATAAGGCCTTGCACTTCACATTGTTTCGTATTCCCCTAGCATTAAGAGAAACTATAGACAAAGACAAAACAACAAAGATTATATAAAAGTATAAACTGTTGTAGGATGAGTCAGAAACGTAGGAGCAGTGAACATAAGCGATAATGAACCGAGATCTGCACCATTTAAGTCAATTTAAAGTGAAAATAGCTTATTCCATAAACTTTGAGCTAGATGTTATCCGGCTTTTGAAATTTTCAACTGAAAATTATGTTCAAGACCCAACCAAGGGTTCTTGTAGTAAGAGAGACTCAAAACCCTCTTTAGTGTAATCAGGAACTATTCTGAGATATAAAATACAAAATAATAATTTAAATAAAAGGGTACCTACTATTTTAAGTGCATATGAAAACTTATCACAAAAACAATTTGAATGAAAAATTTTTACGTATAAATGTTCCTAAGACCTTTTTCACTTGGAAATAAGTATTAATAACTAAATAGAACAATAACCGTGTAAAGTCAGAGCAGACCTGTATGCCCTTTAAAACAATATCTTAGTTACTGTATACATGAAAAAAAAATACAGCTTTCAGTCTTCTTCGTAAGTTTGTAAACAAAATAGGCCTTCTGGTCATACAAGAACAAACTAATAAATTGAAGTACCTGAGTATTCCGAAAAATAGTCACCTGATGCTTATTTGGTCAAGTTAAACAATACAAGGAAAATGAGAATACCATGGCCGAAACCATCAATCTGTTCCTTCTGGTGAGATTTTAGGGACGAATATGGATTTCTGAACCATAGATGAAGCCTTGTCCTCCGACGAAGTAAGCAGCCTTTCCCTCATTTCGTGCTTTCTTGATCGTTGGCCACAACTTGTTCCTTCTGTCTATGTCCTCCGGGCTGAGATGCTCGGCGAAATGCATACCATGGCTCTGAAGGAAGGCGTTCTTCCTAGCAGCTTTCCAGACAGCATCCCTGTAGAATCTGGCAGTGAAGAGGATGATGATACCCCTTGGTCTTGAATAATTTTGCTGTTGCTTCTTGCCAAGGCGATGCACAACGTCGATGGTATCACCAACTTTGTTCTTTTCTGCAGGCATAACATCTGCAACTTGGCAGATGCGGTGCGGATAGCCCCTCCTCGCACATCTTCATTCTCCAACTCTGGCACGCTGTAGAGTCTTAGGTTCCATCTTCTTGTGTATTGTTCCAGATCAGTGAGATGTCTATGGTAGACATGGTTATTCTTTTCAACCTTTTCCACACTTTTTAAAACTTTTGACACTCATTTTTCACATCCTTGATTTCACCACATGCAAACTCCAGTCTTTTTCAAGCTTTCGATAACCATGGTGTTTGAGCCTTCCATTTTCTCAATGGCGTCAGATTTGATGAGTAAGGAGAGGGTAGCCACGATGTCAGAGTTCATGTTGGGTTTTTTGGAGGGTGGAGATTTGCACAGAGTAACCGGTAAAGAGGGGAATTCGTCATTTTCAACAGCAATCGAAAGCATGATATTATCCATAGGGCAAGCATATTTATGGCTGTTGTCTATAAGCGCGTTTCTCTCTTGTTGATTAGCAATACAACAGCTAGCTTCTTCCTTTCTTTTTTTGTCCCGACTTCGCATGGACATGCCTAAACAAATTATCCAATTCTTATTCCAGTCACAGGAAAGTTCTTATGAACAAATAAAAACAGTAATAGTAATGACTGTAAACTTGTTTATTTCACAATCTTTCTGAAGTTTGGTGTGAAGCTCGGTAATCTTGGCACCTGTGTTGTGGGAGAGAAGCAGCATCCACAACGGTTATTTGTGACGGTCAGTCAAATTCTGTAGGCAGTCAGATCTAGTGGCATTGAGACCGAATCCAAATCGAATGCACTAAACTTTTAGCTGATGCAAAACACGCCTTCATGGGAGCGATTAATCAGATAAACTTTAGAAGAGAGGGAAACTCCATTGGAATTATATTATTGCCCATGCTATGGCAACGGGCCACGCGGTGCATTCTGGGTGATGTTAGGGCAAGGAGCACTCTCCTTTCTGGGATAGGGGGACGCAAATGTCCCACTTGGACAATTGCCCAGGACAATGCAATAAAATTCAAACTTTCATTAAATCACACATGCAAGATAGCAAATTAAAGCTACACTCGTTGTGAATCCAGCCAACTTGTCAGATTTCAAAAAGGCTTTTCGGCGAAGGCATTAGAAGCTATTATCTGATGATAGCACAGCAGTAAACAAAGAGATAAATAATATTTCAACCCTGCAGGCGCTACACAAAACGCAGAAATAAAATATAAAACATGCCTTACCTTTGACGAGCTTCTTTTGTTGGCACTCCAATATGTCCCATAAACATCACAAATGGTCCTTTTGTTCGATTAAGTACGTCCATATATATCCAAAATGTTCATTTATTTTGCGCGTTTGATCCAGAAAAAAACAGCTTCCAAATTGCGCAACGTCACTACAAAATATCGCAAAAGTTACCTGTAAACTTTGCCAAAACATTTCAAAATACTTTTGTAATACAACTTTAGGTATTTTTAAACGTTAATAATCGATCAAATTGAAGATGGGTCTCTCTGTTTTCAATAGAGGACGAGAGGAAACTAACACTACTTTTCAAGTCTTGGCAACTCTCAACAGCGTTACCCTTTTCCAGGATGGTCGTACTTCTTCATTGCACAAAGGAATAACCTCAACCAAATTCCAAAGACTGGTGACATCCAGTGGAAGTGGTAGGAACTACAAACAAGTGCCTAAGAAATATCGTTTCCCCATGAGAACCAAAAATAAATCATTCTGAATGGTTAGTCCTCTGGGTTTTGCTTGCTACATAAATAAGTTATGTTATACTCACAGACATGATTCAAACAGTTTTAGACTCTTCAGAGGGTTTTCTATCCAAATCTACTAATAATATGCATATCTTATATTCTTGGCATGAGTAGCAGGAAGTTGAAATTGGGCACGCTATTTATCCAAAAGTGAAAATGCTGCCCCCTATCCCAAAGAGGTTTTAACGGGTGCGTTTCAAACTTAAAGTAGACAGCCCTCGGCCCTAAACCCTCAGCCCTTGGGGAATCTCCTCGGCCCTCGTTTTTAATGGAGATTGCGAGTGTAGAGTTATGTTCACTTCGGAGCCTGAAACGCCCCATAATTCAATTCACAATGATTGTACATCTGCTAAGAAAAGTCTGCAAAACTTAAAACCACGTCAATATTGACTCAACATACAAGTGTAAGTAGAATCGAATGTAAATAAGTTAGAAATTGTGCTACTAATGCACAAACACGTCTCATAAATGTAATTATGTATTTGTTTGGTAAGCTTTTGGAAATGGTAGAAATAAAGCATTTTCCTTCTTCAGAAGTAGCTAGGCAGGGTAGCGTTAGTTAGCTAATTAATGTTCTAGCTATCATACAATAGAAGTATATTCATAATTATATAGTTAATATAAGTAGACATGCAATCATAATTGACTGTAGCGCATATAAAGCATCCACAATCTACTGGAATTTCCGGGAAATAGTGGTCCATTTAAAATCCTTCCTTCCTCCCTCGCCCCTTGCTCTGCAAGTGTCTACTCGTCAGACGTCATGACACATCATCAGAAGTGTCCATTTAATCTGAGGGCTGAGGTGATAGGGTGTGTCTTTTAAGTGTTTGGAATGCTACCGAGGAGTTAATGGGAGGCAATTGAGCTTTAGTACAACATTACAAATATTTTCAGAGATGTGAGGCAATGAACTTATATGTAATACTGTATAGTTTTGGAATCGTGACATTACGTACTTTCGAGGAAAATAGGCACACTTCTCGACTCATACCCTGACTTTCTTGTAGGTGAACGTTGGGAGCCGGCTCACATATCAGAAGATTTAATAATCAAAAGATTTCAGTGAATAGAATTAACTAATTCAAAGAATGAAAAAATAAATAAAATAATATAGGCCTAAATGCTCAAGCGCACACATTCGTTCTGTCTGCTCAGACTAACAGCCTCATCTGTTGTTCCTGTCAATCAGACATGCAGTGTCAACCAATGAACCAAAGATGCATGAGGGAGGGCCGAGCCAACTCATTCACAGTCACACACTTAGCAGCCGAGGAGAGAGAGGAAGGACAGGTGTGAAAACAACAGCTGGAAAATAAGTCTGAAGCACAGTAGCATTTGGATGCATTTTAATAATGTAGACAATGTTAGAGCACAGTGTAGAATTTGCCAAAACAAAATCTCATACACACAACCTACACCGGCATATGCAAACTGTGCACCCAACTGTGAAGCTAGCTGTAGCGGAGCTTCGAGAAACTAGCGGGCCTGCTAGTGATAGTGGTGGAGCCAGCACCTCCACACATGGAGATGTATCCACTCAGTCAAGTAGGCCAACTCTGCGACCCACAGCAACGCAGCCTTCTATGGACCCGTTTATGCCAAAGTCTATGTCTGTAGCAAAACACGGCCAAATTGATATTGCATTAGCTTAAATGATTGCCACCGATTTCCAGCCATTTTCAATCGTGGAGGACAGAGGTTTTTAGAAATTATAGCAATAGTCTAAATCCAATGTACACAATTCCAAGCAGGAAAATCAAAATCACTTATTCCACAACTGTATGAGAGCACACAGGCTTCAGTGCGGGAAACAGTCCAAAAAGCTACTACAGTTTGCCTTACCACTGACTGCTGGACATCAGGGGTAACCACTTATTACATGTGGGTTACATGTCACTTCATTGAAGATTTCTCAATGTCTAGCTGTCTTCTGGACTGCTTTGAGTTCAGCGACAGACACACCTCAAAGAACTTGGCAGAGGAACTGTTGAGAGTGGCCAGAGAATGGTAAGTAGATTGAAAAGTGGTATGTTGTGTTAGCGACAATGCAGCTAACATAACCAAAGCCATAAATGTTTTAAAATGGACCCATCATCCATGTCTTGCCCACACAATCAACCTGATTGTAAGAGATGCTCTGAAGGTGATGAAGCCCACGGTGGACAAAGTGAAAGCAGCTGTGGAATACTTCCATAGGAGCACAGTAGATGCTGAAAAACTAAAGTCTACACAACGCCAGATTGGGATGCCTGAGCTGAGGCCAAAACAAGACTGTACTACATGGTGGAATTCAACATTTTATATGTTGTAGCGATTTCTTGAGTCAAAGGATGCCATCATCTTTACCCTGGCCATTGTCAATGCACCTGTTGATGCTCTGACCCAAGAGGAATGGAAGGTGGTGGAGGAGGTGTGCAGTCCTGGAACCGTTTGAGCAGGTCACTGTGGAGATCAGTGGAGAGAGGTACAGTAAGCAGTTATTACTACATCATTATTTAAACCAGTATTATTTATGTATATGAGCAGTAGATGAGAATGTAGTATCAGTAGACAAAACATGAACCTGAACTAATAAGTTACTGTTCTCTCTTTTCAGCTATGTGACAGCCTCAAAAATGATACTCCTGTGTAAGCGTCTGCAGCGAATCACAGCCACCCTCCAGAGAGAAGCAAATGTAACTACAGGACATGTGACATAGTTGATGGACACCCTATGTTCATCAATGGACAGAAAGTTACACAGAATGGAATCATATATAATCACGTGCTATCAGAAACCGCTGCACTTGACCCCAGGTTTAAGAAGTTAGCCTTCAGTGATGCCAGAGCGATTGATGAGGCTCTTCAAAGAATAAACTCAGCAGCAGGGAGGGACAGCCCCAGATGTCAGCTGGCTCAGACACCAGGGCAACAGGAAGAAGAGGGAGCAGATGGAGCAGAAGCACCAGCAGTAGTGCCACAAACGTCTGCTTTTTGGATGCTGTTTGACGAGAGAGGAACTGGGGATGCAGCACGAAGGAATCCCTCAGCAGATGCCATAATGGAGGTCCGATCCTATTTGGAGGAGCCCCCCCCCTCCAACGATCTGCAGATCCCCTGAGCTGGTGGAAGAACAAGGCCTCTGTCTACCCACGGCTTACTAAAGTCATGATAGGGAGACTCTGCATAGTGGCCACATCTGTTCCCTCTGAGAGGGTCTTCTCGAAAACGGGACAAATAATTACTGAGAGAAGAAACCGCATCAGCCTCCCGAAAGTGAGGCAGCTTGCATTTCTGAATGCAAATCTCTCATAAAAGCAAAATCTGGTCAGCATTGCTGAGTGCCGCTGGTTATAACATGGCAATAAAGAGAGAGAAAAGAGGTATCAGTTTAATGTTTTAAGTGGGATGCTGCAGTTTTGCACATTGTTATTTATTTTTATTTGATATGGTGCAATATTCCATTATTATGTTGCTCAGATCGTATTCGTTTTGAATTGTTATATTTACATGCATTTTGTTTATATACATTTAAAAAGTTGTGCTTTAAATGCACATGTTCAATAGCATCCTTTTTAACATTTATTTCAATTTGTGGGATGCTGCAGTTTTGCAAATTGTTGTTGTAACAACACCTGGGTTTATGCGGCAGATATCGAGCATGCTTTTTACTGCACAGTCGATAGCGCACTGGACGTAAGGAAGGTTGAGGGTTCGAGGCCTGCTCTCTGCCGTTTCATTACATTGGTGTCAGAAGTGGGATCGGACCTTGCTTCCACGACAGTGCGTATGCTTGGCCAGTGAGCGCGTTCCTATAAGACGTAGAGTCGCAAGCTAGCGCGAGGACCGGCTCTTTGAAAGGAGGGAGTAGAAAAACGACCCTGGGTTTATAAACGCGGATATCGACTGCCGCGGGGGCATGCTTTTGCGGCACAGTCGATAGCGCGCTGGACTTCGGGCTAGAAGGTTGACGGTTCGGGACCTGCTTCCCTGCCTGTTTCATTACAATACATTAAAAAGTTATACTTTAAATGCACATTTTTAATAGCATTATATGTCACGCCCTGGTCAAAGTATTTTGTGTTTATCTTTATGTATTTGGTCAGGCCAGGGTGTGGCATGGGGTTTTTGTAATTGTGGTGTGTTTGTCTTGGGGTTTTGGTGGTGGTATTGGGATTGTAGCTTAGTGGGTTGTCTAGCAAAGTCTATGGCTGTCTGGAGTGGTTCTCAATCAGAGGCAGGTGCTTATCGTTGTCTCTGATTGGGAACCATATTTAGGCAGCCATATTCTTTGAGTTTGTCGTGGGTGATTGTCCTTAGTGTCTTACTTGTACTCTCTGTTAGTTTGCACTAGATAGGCTGTTTTCGGTTTTCATTACGTTTATTGTTTTGTAGTGTTTAGTGTTTAGTCGTGTTTACGTTTTGTTTAATAAATATGGATCGCAATCGACACGCTGCAGTTTGGTCCGACTCTCCTTCATCACCACTAGAAAACCGTTACAGAATCACCCACCACCAACGGACCAAGCAGCGTGTTAACAGGCAGGAACCACAGGAGAGGCAACAGAGGCAGCAGCAGCAGGAGCAGCAGCAGCTGCAGTGGGAGAGGCTGCACCACCTGGAGAAATGGACATGGGAGGAAGAACTGGACGGTAAAGGACCCTGGGCTCAGCCTGGAGAATATCGCCGCCCCAAAGGAAGAACTGGAGGCGGCGAAAGCTGAGAGGCGCAGATATGAGGAGGCAGCACGGCGTAGCGGATGGAAGCCTGAGAATCAGCCCCAAAAATTTCTTGGGGGGCTCAGGGAGAGTGTGGCAGAGTCAGGAGTCAGACCTGAGCCAACTCTCCCTGTTTATCGTGAGGAGCCAAGGAGGAGACCAGAACCAGAGACTGTGAAGGAGTTAATGGGGAAATTGGAGGAGAGAGAAATGAGGGAGTTGCTGTGTTGGTGCTTTTTGCATGGAATTCGCCCGACGGAACGTGTTGGGGATTTGATGGCACCTGGGTTAGCGCTCCATACTCGTCCTGAGGTGCGTGTTAGTCGGCTGGTGAAGTTGGTGCCAGCCTCACGCAACAGGCCTCCTGTGCACATCCCTAGCCTTGCACATCCTGTGCCAACACTGCTCTCAAGATCTCCAGTACGCCTTCACGGTCTAGCCCATCCTGTGCCACCTCCACACTCCAGTCCTCCGGTAGCAGCTCCCCGCACCAGGCTTCCTGTGCGTGTCCTCGATCCAGTACCACCAGTTCCAGCACCATGCACCAGGCCTTCAGTGTGCCTCGCCTGTTCAGCGCAGCCAGCGCTTTTCTCCTCTCCTGCGCTGCTGGAGTCTCCCGCCTGTTTAGCGCAGCCAGAGCCTTTCTCCTCTACAGCGCTGCCGGAGCCTCCCGCCTGTTCAGCGCAGCCAGAGCCTTCCTCCTCTACAGCGCTGCCGGAGCCTCCCGCCTGTTTAGCGCAGCCAGAGCCTTTCTCCTCTCCTACGCTGCCGGAGTCTCCCGCCTGTTCAGCGGAGCCAGAGCTGCCAGCCTGCATGGAGAAGCCAGAGCTGCCAGCCTGCATGGAGCAGCCAGAGCTGTCAGTCCGCATAGAGCAGCCAGAGCTGTCAGTCTGCATGGAGCAGCCAGAGCTGTCAGTCTGCATGGAGCAGCCAGAGCTGTCAGTCTGCATGGAGCAGCCAGAGCTGTCAGTCTGCATGGAGCAGCCAGAGCTGTCAGTCTGCATGGAGCAGCCAGAGCTGTCAGTCTGCATGGAGCAGCCAGAGATGTCAGTCTGCATGGAGCAGCCAGAGCTGTCAGTCTGCATGGAGCAGCCAGAGCTGCCAGGCTGCAAGGAGCAGCCAGAGCTGCCAGTCTGCAAGGAGCAGCCAGAGCTGTCAGTCTGCATGGAGCAGCCAGAGCTGCCAGTCTGCATGGAGCAGCCAGTCTGCATGGAGCAGCCAGAGCTGTCAGTCTGCATGGAGCAGCCAGAGCTGTCAGTCTGCATGGAGCAGCCAGAGCGGCCAGTCTGCATGGAGCAGCCAGAGCTGCCAGTCTGCATGAAGCAGCCAGAGATGTCAGTCTGCATGGAGCAGCCAGAGCTGCCAGTCTGCATGGAGCTGCCAGTCTGCAAGGAGCAGCCAGAGCTGTCAGTCTACATGAAGCAGCCAGTGCTGTCAGTCTGCAAGGAGCTGTCAGTCTGCAAGGAGCTGTCAGTCTGCAAGGAGCTGCCAGTCTGCAAGGAGCTGCCAGTCTGCAAGGAGCTGTCAGTCTGCAAGGAGCTGTCAGTCTGCAAGGAGCTGTCAGTCTGCAAGGAGCCGCCAGTCTGCCCAGCGCCGCCAGTGCCGCCAGTCTGCCCAGCGCCGCCAGTGCCGCCAGTCTGCCCAGCGCAGCCAGTGCTCCCAGTCTGCCCAGCGTCGCCAGTCTGCCCAGCGTCGCCAGTCTGCCCAGCGTCGCCAGTCTGCCCAGCGTCGCCAGTCTGCCCAGCGTCGCCAGTCTGCCCAGCGTCGCCAGTCTGCCCAGCGTCGCCAGTCTGCCCAGCGCCGCCAGTCTGCCCAGCGCCGCCAGTCTGCCCAGCGCCGCCAGTCTGCCCAGCGTCGCCAGTCTGTCAGGATCAGTTAGATCCGCCAGTCAGCCAGGATTCGCCAGTCTGCCAGGATTCGCCAGTCTGCCAGGATCCACCAGTCAGCCAGGATCCACCAGTCTTCCAGGATCCGCCAGAAGTGCCAGTCAGCCAGGATCCGCCAGAAGTGCCAGTCGGCCAGGATCTGCCAGTAGTGCCAGTCGGCCAGGATCTGCCAGTCGGCCAGATCCACCAGTCAGCCAGACTCTTCCAGATCCGCCAGTCAGCCAGACTCTTCCAGATCTGCCAGTCAACCAGACTCTTCCAGATCTGCCAGTCAACCAGACTCTTCCAGATCTGCCAGTCAACCAGACTCTTCCAGATCTGCCAGTCAGCCAGGATCTCCAGATCTGCCAGTCAGCCAGATCTTCCAGATCTGCCAGTCAGCCAGGATCTGCCTCAGCCAGGATCTGCCAGTCAGCCATCCAGCCAGCCAGGAGCTGGTAGATCTATCTACCTGCCTGAGCTTCCTCTCACTCCTGAGCTTCCTCTCACTCCTGAGCTTCCTCTCACTCCTGAGCTTCCTCTCACTCCTGAGCTTCCTGTCACTCCTGAGCTTCCTGTCAGCTTCCTCCTGAGCTTCCTGTCACTCCTGAGCTTCCTGTCACTCCTGAGCTTCCTGTCACTCCTGAGCTTCCTCACTCCTGAGCTCCTCTCACCTGAGCTTCCTCTCACTCCTGAGCTTTCTCTCACTCCCGAGCTTCCCCTCAGTCCCGAGCTGCCTCAGTCCCGAGCTGTCCTTCAGTCCCGATCTGCTCCTCAGTCCAGTGGGGTTCTGGGTGAGGACTACTAGGCCATGGTCGGCGGCGAGGGTGGACTATCCAGGGACGAAGGGAGAGGGGACTAAGACATTAAATGAGTGGGGTCCACGTCCCGCGCCGGAGCCGCCACCATGGACAGACGCCCACCCGGACCCTCCCTATTGTTTTGAGGTGCGTTCGGGAGTCCGCACCTTAGGGGGGTTCTGTCACGCCCTGGTCAAAGTATTTTGTGTTTATCTTTATGTATTTGGTCAGGCCAGGGTGTGGCATGGGGTTTTTGTAATTGTGGTGTGTTTGTCTTGGGGTTTTGGTGGTGGTATTGGGATTGTAGCTTAGTGGGTTGTCTAGCAAAGTCTATGGCTGTCTGGAGTGGTTCTCAATCAGAGGCAGGTGCTTATCGTTGTCTCTGATTGGGAACCATATTTTAGGCAGCCATATTCTTTGAGTTTGTCGTGGGTGATTGTCCTTAGTGTCTTACTTGTACTCTCTGTTAGTTTGCACTAGATAGGCTGTTTTCGGTTTTCATTACGTTTATTGTTTTGTAGTGTTTAGTGTTTAGTCGTGTTTACGTTTTGTTTAATAAATATGGATCGCAATCGACACGCTGCAGTTTGGTCCGACTCTCCTTCATCACCACTAGAAAACCGTTACAGAATCACCCACCACCAACGGACCAAGCAGCGTGTTAACAGGCAGGAACCACAGGAGAGGCAACAGAGGCAGCAGCAGCAGGAGCAGCAGCAGCTGCAGTGGGAGAGGCTGCACCACCTGGAGAAATGGACATGGGAGGAAGAACTGGACGGTAAAGGACCCTGGGCTCAGCCTGGAGAATATCGCCGCCCCAAAGGAAGAACTGGAGGCGGCGAAAGCTGAGAGGCGCAGATATGAGGAGGCAGCACGGCGTAGCGGATGGAAGCCTGAGAATCAGCCCCAAAAATTTCTTGGGGGGCTCAGGGAGAGTGTGGCAGAGTCAGGAGTCAGACCTGAGCCAACTCTCCCTGTTTATCGTGAGGAGCCAAGGAGGAGACCAGAACCAGAGACTGTGAAGGAGTTAATGGGGAAATTGGAGGAGAGAGAAATGAGGGAGTTGCTGTGTTGGTGCTTTTGCATGGAATTCGCCCGACGGAACGTGTTGGGGATTTGATGGCACCTGGGTTAGCGCTCCATACTCGTCCTGAGGTGCGTGTTAGTCGGCTGGTGAAGTTGGTGCCAGCCTCACGCAACAGGCCTCCTGTGCACATCCCTAGCCTTGCACATCCTGTGCCAACACTGCTCTCAAGATCTCCAGTACGCCTTCACGGTCTAGCCCATCCTGTGCCACCTCCACACTCCAGTCCTCCGGTAGCAGCTCCCCGCACCAGGCTTCCTGTGCGTGTCCTCGATCCAGTACCACCAGTTCCAGCACCATGCACCAGGCCTTCAGTGTGCCTCGCCTGTTCAGCGCAGCCAGCGCTTTTCTCCTCTCCTGCGCTGCTGGAGTCTCCCGCCTGTTTAGCGCAGCCAGAGCCTTTCTCCTCTACAGCGCTGCCGGAGCCTCCCGCCTGTTCAGCGCAGCCAGAGCCTTCCTCCTCTACAGCGCTGCCGGAGCCTCCCGCCTGTTTAGCGCAGCCAGAGCCTTTCTCCTCTCCTACGCTGCCGGAGTCTCCCGCCTGCTCAGCGGAGCCAGAGCTGCCAGCCTGCATGGAGAAGCCAGAGCTGCCAGCCTGCATGGAGCAGCCAGAGCTGTCAGTCCGCATAGAGCAGCCAGAGCTGTCAGTCTGCATGGAGCAGCCAGAGCTGTCAGTCTGCATGGAGCAGCCAGAGCTGTCAGTCTGCATGGAGCAGCCAGAGCTGTCAGTCTGCATGGAGCAGCCAGAGATGTCAGTCTGCATGGAGCAGCCAGAGCTGTCAGTCTGCATGGAGCAGCCAGAGCTGTCAGTCTGCATGGAGCAGCCAGAGCTGTCAGTCTGCATGGAGCAGCCAGAGCTGCCAGTCTGCAAGGAGCAGCCAGAGCTGCCAGTCTGCAAGGAGCAGCCAGAGCTGTCAGTCTGCATGGAGCAGCCAGAGCTGCCAGTCTGCATGGAGCAGCCAGTCTGCATGGAGCAGCCAGAGCTGTCAGTCTGCATGGAGCAGCCAGAGCTGTCAGTCTGCATGGAGCAGCCAGAGCGGCCAGTCTGCATGGAGCAGCCAGAGCTGCCAGTCTGCATGAAGCAGCCAGAGATGTCAGTCTGCATGGAGCAGCCAGAGCTGCCAGTCTGCATGGAGCTGCCAGTCTGCAAGGAGCAGCCAGAGCTGTCAGTCTACATGAAGCAGCCAGTGCTGTCAGTCTGCAAGGAGCCGTCAGTCTGCAAGGAGCTGTCAGTCTGCAAGGAGCTGTCAGTCTGCAAGGAGCTGCCAGTCTGCAAGGAGCTGTCAGTCTGCAAGGAGCTGTCAGTCTGCAAGGAGCTGTCAGTCTGCAAGGAGCCGCCAGTCTGCCCAGCGCCGCCAGTGCCGCCAGTCTGCCCAGCGCCGCCAGTGCCGCCAGTCTGCCCAGCGCAGCCAGTGCTCCCAGTCTGCCCAGCGTCGCCAGTCTGCCCAGTGTCGCCAGTCTGCCCAGCGTCGCCAGTCTGCCCAGCGTCGCCAGTCTGCCCAGCGTCGCCAGTCTGCCCAGCGTCGCCAGTCTGCCCAGCGTCGCCAGTCTGCCCAGCGTCGCCAGTCTGCCCAGCGTCGCCAGTCTGCCCAGCGCCGCCAGTCTGCCCAGCGTCGCCAGTCTGTCAGGATCAGTTAGATCCGCCAGTCAGCCAGGATTCGCCAGTCTGCCAGGATTCGCCAGTCTGCCAGGATCCACCAGTCAGCCAGGATCCACCAGTCTTCCAGGATCCGCCAGAAGTGCCAGTCAGCCAGGATCCGCCAGAAGTGCCAGTCGGCCAGGATCTGCCAGTAGTGCCAGTCGGCCAGGATCTGCCAGTCGGCCAGGATCCGCCAGTCAGCCAGACTCTTCCAGATCCGCCAGTCAGCCAGACTCTTCCAGATCTGCCAGTCAACCAGACTCTTCCAGATCTGCCAGTCAACCAGACTCTTCCAGATCTGCCAGTCAACCAGACTCTTCCAGATCTGCCAGTCAGCCAGGATCTTCCAGATCTGCCAGTCAGCCAGGATCTTCCAGATCTGCCAGTCAGCCAGGATCTGCCAGTCAGCCAGGATCTGCCAGTCAGCCAGGATCTGCTGAAACCACCAGCCAGCCAGGAGCTGGTAGATCTATCTACCTGCCTGAGCTTCCTCTCACTCCTGAGCTTCCTCTCACTCCTGAGCTTCCTCTCACTCCTGAGCTTCCTGTCACTCCTGAGCTTCCTGTCACTCCTGAGCTTCCTGTCACTCCTGAGCTTCCTGTCACTCCTGAGCTTCCTGTCACTCCTGAGCTTCCTGTCACTCCTGAGCTTCCTGTCACTCCTGAGCTTCCTCTCACTCCTGAGCTTCCTCTCACTCCTGAGCTTTCTCTCACTCCCGAGCTTCCCCTCAGTCCCGAGCTGCCTCAGTCCCGAGCTGTCCTTCAGTCCCGATCTGCTCCTCAGTCCAGTGGGGTTCTGGGTGAGGACTACTAGGCCATGGTCGGCGGCGAGGGTGGACTATCCAGGGACGAAGGGTTTGGGACTAAGACATTAAATGAGTGGGGTCCACGTCCCGCGCCGGAGCCGCCACCATGGACAGACGCCCACCCGGACCCTCCCTATTGTTTTGAGGTGCGTTCGGGAGTCCGCACCTTAGGGGGGGGGTTCTGTCACGCCCTGGTCAAAGTATTTTGTGTTTATCTTTATGTATTTGGTCAGGCCAGGGTGTGGCATGGGGTTTTTGTAATTGTGGTGTGTTTGTCTTGGGGTTTTGGTGGTGGTATTGGGATTGTAGCTTAGTGGGTTGTCTAGCAAAGTCTATGGCTGTCTGGAGTGGTTCTCAATCAGAGGCAGGTGCTTATCGTTGTCTCTGATTGGGAACCATATTTAGGCAGCCATATTCTTTGAGTTTGTCGTGGGTGATTGTCCTTAGTGTCTTACTTGTACTCTCTGTTAGTTTGCACTAGATAGGCTGTTTTCGGTTTTCATTACGTTTATTGTTTTGTAGTGTTTAGTGTTTAGTCGTGTTTACGTTTTGTTTAATAAATATGGATCGCAATCGACACGCTGCAGTTTGGTCCGACTCTCCTTCATCACCACTAGAAAACCGTTACATTATACTTCATAACAAACCAATGCATTTTTAAATACATTGTGGTTAAGGTAGAGTATGATTTCATTTAATAATTTCATTAGAATTGTTTTAACACCAGTCATAGTCAAGACTTGAAAAAATACAAAACATATATTTTTTTAAAGAGCCGTTTGGGAACGAAAAGTGACGGATCTTTTTGGTGAGCTGAGCCGAACGAGCCGGCTCACTGAAAAGAGCCGGAATGACCATCAGTACAACCTTATGACGCAGCATGATGAAGTGAACGTGATTGGTCGACATTCTGCTGGGTGGGGCGTTATACATTCCTCCATTCAATTCAATTCAAGGGGCTTTATTGGCATGGGAAACATGTGTTAACATTGCCAAAGCAAGTGAGGTAGATAATATACAAAAGTGAAATAAACAATAAAATTAACAGTAAACATTACACATACAGAAGTTTCAAAACAATAAAGACATTACAAATGTCATATTATATATATATATATATATATATATACACAGTGTTTTAACAATGGACAAATGGTTAAAGTACACAATATAAAATAAATAAGCATAAATATGGGTTGTATTTACAATGGTGTTTGTTCTTCACTGGTTGCCCTTTTCTTGTGGCAACAGGTCACAAATCTTGCTGCTGTGATGGCACACTGTGGAATTTCACCCAGTAGATATTTATTTATTTTATTTTTTATTTTACCTTTATTTAACCAGGTAGGCAAGTTGAGAACAAGTTCTCATTTACAATTGCGACCTGGCCAAGATAAAGGAAAGCAGTTCGACAGATACAACGACACAGAGTTACACATGGAGTAAAACAAACATACAGTCAATAATACAGTATAAACAAGTCTATATACAATGATATGGGAGTTTATCAAAATTGGATTTGTTTTCGAATTCTTTGTGGATCTGTGTAATCTGAGGGAAATATGTCTCTCTAATATGGTCATACATTTGGCAGGAGGCTAGGAAGTGCAGCTCAGTTTCCACCTCATTTTGTGGGCAGTGAGCACATAGCCTGTCTTCTCTTGAGAGCCATGTCTGCCTATGGCTGCCTTTCTCAATAGCAAGGCTATGCTCACTGAGTCTGTACATAGTCAAAGCTTTCCTTAAGTTTGGGTCAGTCACAGTGGTCAGGTATTCTGCTGCTGTGTACTCTCTGTTTAGGGCCAAATAGCATTCTAGTTTGCTCTGTTTTTTTGTTAATTCTTTCCAATGTGTCAAGTAATTATCTTTTTGCTTTCTCATGATTTGGTTGGGTCTAATTGTGCTGCTGTCCTGGGGCTCTGTGGGGTGTGTTTGTGAACAGAGCCCCAGGACCAGTTTGCTTAGGGCACTCTTCTCCAGGTTCATCTCTCTGTCAGTGATGGCTTTGTTATGGAAGGTTTGGGAATCGCTTCCTTTTAGGTGGTTGTAGAATTTAACGGCTCTTTTCTGGATTTTGATAATTAGTGGGTATCGGCCTAATTCTGCTCTGCGTGCATTATTTGGTGTTCTACGTTGTACACGGAGGATATTTTTGCAGAATTCTGCATGCAGTCTCAATTTGGTGTTTGTCCCCTTTTGTAAAGTCTTGGTTGGTGAGCGGACCCCAGAACTCGCAAACATAAAGGTCAATGGGCTCTATGACTGTTTCAAGTATTTTTAGCCAGATCCTAATTGGTATGTTGAAATTTATGTTCCTTTTGATGGCATAGAATGCCCTTCTTGCCTTGTCTCTCAGATCGTTCACAGCTTTGTGGAAGTTACCTGTGGCGCTGATGTTTAGGCCAAGGTATGTATCGTTTTTTGTGTGCTCTTGGGCAACAGTGTCTAGATGGAATTTGCATTTGTGGTATATATATATAAATGAGGAGGTTCGATTAATCCAACGATAAATAAATGAGATACGAATCCCATTGGTATATATATATATTTTTTTTTCCCCCTTTTCTTCATATATATATATATATATAAGATTCTTGGTTATATATGGTTAGATTCTAACCAATGACAGGGCCGAGATAAATCACATGATCATTTCTGTGAGAGGATTGACCAATGAGAAGCAGCGGTGGCTTTTTGAATGGTGAAAGACCGGATCAGTAGCTAACATTTAGAGAGGGAAACTCGTAGCAAACTTGAAAAAGGTCCATCGACTACATCAGAAACAGGACAATATTCTAGAAACAACAGTTATTTTGTGATATATCTAGATTCTCGTTAGGAAATCACCAGTACAATCATTTGGAACAAGCCACGTGGATAAAGGTGATTTGTGCTTTACTTGTGTTGTCAAAGCTAGTAGCTAGCTAAGCCTGCTATAGTAGTTAGCTAATGCATTTTATTGTTAACTAGAGTAGTTAGCCAGCTAATTTTACGAGTTTCAACAGTTGTTGGGTGGCATTTTGTGAGAACTATGTTAGCTAGAACAGTCTGGTTGACTTGAGTAGCTAGTTATGTATAATTAGGCTGGACAATAAAACGTCGATTCACCCAAGGCTGAAAAACGGCTTAAGAACGTTAGCTAAGCTGGAACACTAGCGCGAGCCCATAGCAAATGAATGGAATCGAACGTTCGCAGAGCCTGTTTTGACTGGAGTGAAGTTTAGAATTCCATTTGGCCTAAATGGCACCAAAAAATGTATCGCTACTTATTTTACCACTACAATATTTTCTTAGGACGATTCTGGAAAAATAACAACTCGTGTATAAAGTAAACATCCGCACATCAATGGTGCCAAGTGTGCTTATGTCTGCAAAACGAGGAAGTAGGAAAATAATGGCAATTTCAGACTATTTCTGGTCTAGCGTATGATGAGATACACTGCCCAGGCTCACACCATTCGAAAGATGGGATTCTCATGATTTAAAATGGTGTCCGAATTGAGGAAATCTAAATATACACATTGCGAGATATTTGGTGAAATATGCCAGCATGCTTCTCCATAGGACAACATTGGGGGGAGCTCAGCGTTCCAAGGGCAAAAGGTATTTCGGGGCTAGCGTTTGATGACAACGAGATAATTAGAAATATGAGAATCTCATGATTAAAGTGGTGTCCAATTAAAAAAAATATTATTCTGGAGATATTTGGCAAAATAGACAGACATGCTTATATTTCCCTGTTGTAAACAAGGGGACGACCTCAGTAAAGTTTCTTTTTGTTAACATTTTAACTATAAACAACGTGAGCAGGTCTGAATTGCCAACTATAGCGTAGTTGCCATTGTGACATTACAACAACATGGGGTTCGAAAGGCGAGTTGGTGCCACAGTGTTCAATAGAACTAATAGGAGCTGGCAGGGTGAAAAATGCCCTAAAATAAGGCCTGTTTTTTCATGATTACTTCAAAACTACGGCATGCAGCTGTGATATGGTAATATTTTGAAACGGCTCCACCGCGGATGCATTGAACTACTTTTTATTTTTAAAGCATTGTTAAAAATGTAATGTGTCCGGCCTAGTATGATGCAGTGATAAATAGCTGACCTAGATTGGTTTGCTAGCTCGTAGCCGAAGCTTGTCGCCTTAGACAAATAATGCTACCTTAGTTTATGATGCGCTATGCAGGGGCATTGATCTGACAAACCTGTAATTGTCTTATTTCTATTGCCTTTACTTCAATGGGGTTTGTTGGCAGACTAACCGATTAGGTGTATTGCTGCCACCTATTGCTTGGGTAGTGAACGAAAAAACATGGCAACAAATCAAAGAAATACATAAATACACCCATCCCACTCCTTCGGTCATAGTTCCTTGTAATGCCTCTAATGTAAAATCCCAGAGTCCCTAAACTTTCAGCCGCAACGTCTATTTTTCTCAGATTTACTATTTTGTTTGCACTGTGCAGTTTATAACCAATGCAGTAAACAATACAAAGTCCACCTTTTTAACATGGCAGGATCCTGGTCTCTAACTAACATGTTTTCTTCAACGTTCCTCTTCTGACTGCTTCCGAATAGGGAGAAACGCTGACCAGCACTTACTCTTGCCACCTCTCGCTTTCACGTAACAAGGCACTTTAGGAATTAGGGCGCATGTTCAACACCACAATTGCAGCAATTTGCTTCAACTGCCATACAATAATCCTCTCCAAAACATACAATTGACATATCCAAATATTTTACATTTATCACACTACATGGATTTGGGCACCATGTCTCGTACAGGATATCTCACAACCCAAAAATACGTGTGAGAGACTTCTTTACAGACCAAAATAATGAATGAGTGGGCCTTCTCTCTCCAGCCACCATACCACCACTGCAGCTACTTTTCAGTTACATCCTTTGCACTCACTTTTAGCTCCATTCCAGAGAACCCCCTTGATAGGCGCCCTTACTTCACAGATCCACACAACACCTTCCAATCTGAAATCTTATTCAAAGCATGCCCCTTAAACACGCAAAAAATAAATAAGCCCACTTGTTATCCTCACTGATGCAACGCATCTGTGCTTTTCATCAAGATGTCAAACAGATCTCCCAGGTAACTCCCATCGGTCCAAAACCTTCACTCCAACAACAAAAGTTGGAACTAGGCATGGATTTACTAGGTCACACGGGCACCATTTTTGTTTGCCACTAATCCATTCCTTCACTCATCTTCCTTGGACTAACTAAAGTGATTGTTTTAGTTTTTTTCAGGTTGGCATCATGTCTCAGAAGCAGATATATTACTCTGACAAATATGACGATGAGAAATTTGAGTATAGGTAAGTTGACGGTACTTTTTTCTTCTAAACTGGTTTTGATATAGCTATATAGCTAGTACTGACACGTCTTGCCTGGCAGCTATCTTCCCTCCCAGCCCTGTGATGTTGACACAACGTGACTCCGTAAAGTACCGTTCCATTTCTCCACTGTCTGTAGGCATGTGATGCTGCCCAAGGACATTGCCAAGCGTGTGCCCAAGACCCATCTGATGTCAGAGACTGAGTGGAGGAACCTGGGCGTCCAGCAGAGTCAAGGCTGGATACACTACATGATCCATCAACCAGGTACACTGACAGTCACTGACAGATTTTACAGGGCTAGTCATTAATCTTGGAACTCTCTCTCCCGGTTCTGGGAGAATTGTCATCAACTGACACTAATTAGCAAAACGCAACGGACAGAAAATATTCATATTCATGAAATCACAAGTGAAATATATTGAAACACAGCTTCGCCTTTTGTTAATCACCCTGTCATCTCAGATTTTGAAATTATGCTCTACAGCCAAAGCAAGACAAGCATTTGTAAGTTTACCGATAGCCTAGCATAGCATTATGCCTAGCTAGGAGCGGGCAGCTTGGTCACAAATCAGAAAAGCAATCAAATTAAATCGTTTACCTTTGAGCTTTGGATATTTTCACTCATGAGACTCCCAGTTAGACAGAAAATGTTCATTTTGTCCCATAAAGATGATTTTTATAGCCGAAATACCTCCGTTTGTACTTCACGTTTGGTTGAGAAATCCACCGGAAACTGCGGTCACGACAACGCCGAAAAATATTCCAAATTAGATCCATAATATCGACAGAAACATGGCAAACGTTTTTTATAATCAATCCTCGAGGTGTTTTTGAAATATCTATTTGATAATATATCAACCGGGACAGGTGGCTTCTTAGTAGGATAGAGAGAAACAGTGGTCGCATTTGTCTATTACGCACAAATCACTCTGAGAGCCTCCAGCTGACCACTGACACAATGTTGTCGTTCAGGCTAATTTTTCAAAAAAAAGCCTGAAACTATGTATTGTGACACTAGACACATTAGGGAAGCCATAGAAAAAGGAATCTGGTTGATATCCCATTCACTGCTCAATAGAGACGCATAGGAACGCAGAGCTTTTTAAAAAATGCTATTTTTTTCTCACCTTTATTTAACCAGGTAGGCTAGTTGAGAACAAGTTCTCATTTGCAACTGCGACCTGGCCAAGATAAAGCGTAGCAATTCGACACATACAACACAGTTACACATGGAATAAACAAAGCATACAGTAGAACAAAATAAAACAAAATGTCTATATACAGTGAGTGCAAATGAGGTAAGTTAAGGAAATAAATAGGCCATGATGGCGAAGTAATTTCAATATAACAATTAAACACTGGAATGGTAGATCGGCAGAAGATGAATGTGCAGGTAGAGATACTTGGGTGCAAAGGAGCAGTATGGGGATGGGATCAGGTAGATATATGGGCTGTTTACAGATAGGCTAAGTACAGGTGCAGTGATCTGTAAAATGCTCTGACAGCTGGTGCTTAAAGCTAGTGAGGGAGATGTGAGTCTCCAGCTTCAGAGATTTTTGCAATTCGTTCCAGTCATGGGCAGCAGAGAACTGGAAGGAAAGACGACCAAAGGAGGAATTGGCTTTGGGGGTGACCAGTGAGATGTACCTGCTGGAGCGCGTGCTACGAGTGGGTGCTGCTATGGTGACCAGTGAGCTGAGATAAGGCGGGGCTTTACATAGCGGAGACTTGTAGAT
Organism: Oncorhynchus tshawytscha; assembly: GCF_018296145.1. NCBI lineage: Eukaryota > Metazoa > Chordata > Actinopteri > Salmoniformes > Salmonidae > Oncorhynchus > Oncorhynchus tshawytscha. The sequence continues at coordinate 665,870 of NC_056459.1, read as the reverse complement.
AACCTGTAGCCAGTGGGTTTGGCGACGAGTATGAAGGGAGGGTCAACCAACGAGAGCGTACAGGTCGCAATGGTGGGTAGTGTATGGGGCTTTGGTGACAAAATGGATTGGACTGTGATAGACTGCATCCAGTTTGTTGAGTAGAGTGTTGGAGGCTATTTTATAGATGACATCACCGAAGTCGAGGATCGGTAGGATGGTCAGTTTTACGAGGGTATGTTTGGCAGCATGAGTGAAGGATGCTTTGTTGCGATATAGGAAGCCGATTCTAGATTTAATTTTGGATTGGAGATTCTTATTAATGCGAGTCTGGAAGGAGAGTTTACAGTCTAACCAGACACCCAGGTATTTGTAGTTGTCCACGTATTCTAAGTCAGAGCCGTCCAGAGTAGTGATGCTGGACGGGCGAGCAGATACGGGCAGCGATCGCTTGAAAAGCATGTGTTACGCACGCCTCTATGAACAGGGAACGCAACACCCTGCTACAACTAAACGCTCTGTGAAGCGAAAAAGGTATGGACTGTAGGTGCGAGTAAAAATGACAACAAGCAGAATGTGGTACCGTTTACAAGGACTTTATTCCTTTACACGGTAATATGGGGAAAAGGGGCTGGGCGGAACCAAAGCAAAGAAAGTAAATCTCAAAGCCCCCCCCCCTCCTATCTTACCTGCCTACCCACTACTTACCTAATTTAGCACCACCTGGTGCCCTAACCAAAATACAAGGGGTGGTCTGCCCAGGTCTTACCTAGTGTGCCTAGACAGCGAATATGCTACGGGTATATGTATGCCCGCGGGCCTCTCGCCTAAGCACTCCCTAGGTGCCTTCCCCTTCCCCCCTGGGAACAAATGAAACAGAATATTAAACAATTTCACAAACAAACTAAGAGACAAAGGACATCAAATAAGTTCTATCTGAGCAACAAACTCACAAAACATACCAACTCTCAGCAATGAACTCCCAGCAAAATCAACCTCTAGCAAAATCTCTACAATGACCTCCCAGCAAATCTCTCTAGCAAATCTACCTCCAGCAAAATCCTCTACAAAAAAAGAGATCTCCTGAACAGAACACTGGCTTTTATATAGCTTCTGAAGGAATGGGTAATTGGAGAAAGCTGTGTCTTGACGAGGGGGCGTGGTCAGCGCTCCAATTAGCCCTGGAGTCGACCAATCAGCTGCTTGAGGGATTTCAGGAAGCCATTTCCTGAAATAAACACATGCAAATACACAAACTACAACACATAGTCTGGGGAACGTAACACATGCATTTAGTTTTACTTGCGTTTAAGAGCAGTTGGAGGCCAAGGAAGTAGAGTTGTATGGCATTGAAGCTCGTCTGGAGGTTAGTTAAGTGTCCAAAGAAGGGCCAGAAGTATACAGAATGGTGGCGTCTGCGTAGAGGTGGATCAGAGAATCACCAGCAGCAAGCGCAACATCATTGATGTATACAGAAAAGAGAGTCGGACTGAGAATTTAACCCTTTGGCACACCCATAGAGACTGTCAGAGGTCTGGACAACAGGCCCTCCGATTTGACACACTGAACTCTATCAGAGGCAATCATTTGAGAAACCGAGTCTGCCGATGAGGATGTGGTGATTGATAGCGTCAAAAGCCTTGGCCAGGTCGATGAATACGGCTGCACAGTAATGTCTCTTATCGATGACTGTTATGATGTCGTTTAGAACCCTGAGCGTGGCTGCGGTGCACCCATGACCAGCTCTGAAACCAGATTGCATAGCGGAGAAGGTATGGTGGGATTCGAAATGGTCGGTAATCTGTTTAACTAGGCTTTTGAAGACTTTAGAAAGACAGGGTAGGATAGATATAGGTCTGTAGCAGTTTGGGTCTAGAGTGTCACCCCCTTTTGAAGAGGGGGATGACCGCGGCAGCTTTCCAATCTTTAGGGATCTCAGACGACACGAAAGAGAGGTTGAACAGGCTAGTAATAGGGGTGGCAACAATTTCAGCAGATCATTTTAAAAAGAGAGGGTCCAGATTGTCTAGCCTGGATGCTTTGTAGGGGTCCAGATTTTGCAGGTCTTTCAGAACATCGACTATCTGGATTTGGGTAAATTAGAAATGGTGGGGGCTTTGGCTTTTCTAAATAAGAGGAGTCCCTTCCTGATTGGATTTTTCTCAGGCTTTCGCCTGCAATATCAGTTCTGTTATACTTACACACAATATTTTTACAGTTTTGGAAACTTTAGAGTTTTCTATCCTAAGCTGTCAATTATATGAATTTTCTAGCATCTTGTCCTGACAATAGACCGTTTACTTTGGGAACGTTATTTTTCTAAAAATGAAAATAGTGCCCCCTAGTTTCAAGAGGTTAAGCCGTGTCCTAGGCAAAAATAAAGAAGTTGGGAACCCAGAAAAGAGTGTATTCAGACCCCTTCACTTTTACATTGTTACGTTCCAGCCTTTCCAAAAAGGATTCACTAGTTTTTCCCCCCTCTCAATATACACAATACCCCATAATGAAAAATAAAGTTTTAGACCTTTTTGCAAATTCATACATTTTTTAAATCGCGTGCATATGTTTTCAGACCCTTTACTCTGTACTTTTGTTGAAGCACCTTTAGCAGCTATTACAGCCTCTTATGACACTTCAAGCTTGACATGCCTGTATTTGGAGATTTTCTCCCATTCTATGCAGATCCCGTCAAGTTGGATGGAGAGCGTTGCTGCACAGCTATTTTGAGGGATCTCTAGAGAGATGTTCGATCGGGTTCAAGTTTGTGCTCCTGCTGGGCTACTCAAGGACATTCAGATACTTGTCCTGAAGCCACACCTGCGTTGTCTTGGCTGTGTGCTTAGGGTCGTTGAATGTTGAACCTTCGCCCCAGTCTGAGATCTCTAGGGCAAGTTTTCTTCAAGGATCTCTTTGTACTTTGCTCTGTTCATCTTTCCCTCGATCCTGACAGTCTCTCATTCCCTGCCGCTAAAAAACATCCCCACAGCATGATGCAGCCACCACCATGCTTCACCGTAGGGATGGTATTGACCAGGTGATGAGCAGTGCCAAGCTTTCTCCAGACGTGATGCTTGGCATTCAGGCCAAAAAATGTAAATGTTGGTTTCATCAGACCAGAGAATCTTGTTTCTCATGGTCTGAGAGTCCTTTAGGTGCCTTTTGGCCATCTCCAAGCTGGCTGTTGTGTGCCTTTTTACTGAGGAGTGGCTTGTCTGGCCACTCTACCATAAAGGACTGATTGGTGCAGTGCTGCAGAGATTCTCCCATCTCCACAAATGAACTCTGGGACTTCTCTGTCACCTCCCTGACCCGGCCCTTCTCCCCTGATTGCTCAGTTCGGTCTAGCGGCTAGCTCTAGGAAGAGTCTTGGTGGTTCCAAACTTATTCAATTTTTAAGAAGAATGAGCTGCAACAAACACTCAAACTGGACTATTATCTCAATCTCTTCAAAGACTCAATCATGGACACTCTTACTGACAGTTGTTGTTTTATGTGATGTATTGTTGTCTCTACCGTCTTGAACTTTGTTGTCTCTGCACAATAATGTTTGTACCATGTTTTGTGCTGCTACCATGTTGTGTTGCTGCCTTGCTATGTTGTCTTTGGTCTCTTATGTAGTGTTGTCTCGTCATGATGCGTTTTGTCATATTTTAATCCCCATCCCCGCAGGAGACCTTTTGCCTTTTGGTAGGCCGTCATTTTAAATAAGAATTTGTTCTTAACTGACTTGGCTGGTTAAATAAAATCAAGAATGGAGGCCACTGTGTTCTTGGGGACCTTCAATGCTGAATAATTTTTTTAGGTACCCTTCCCCAGATCTTTGCCTCGACACAATCCTGTCTTGGAGCTCTACGGACAATTGCTTTGACCTCATGGCTTGGTTTTACTGTAGATATTTCAATAAATGTTATTTACACAATGCAAGAGAGCAATGTAGACTGAGCTAAGAGGCACACCATAGCAGTGCAAAATATCGAGTCAAATAATTTTTCTCTTGATTTTCCAGATCTGGGCCAATAGCCGCAGTCTATTTTTATAGCGGACACTTCGGTGTCTTGTTTATAGAAGCCCACATTTTCTATTTTCTCTGCATTTGATATAGAACTTGGCCTCTCAAGCCACTTTTTCAGTTCAATGCATGGTAGAGTTCTCCTGCTGTGCTATTTCATGAACAAATACATCTAACAGAGTTCTAGGACATCTCAAACATGGGAGGCCTAAAATGATGAGAGAGGGACCAAATAAATAGACATTTTTACAAATCTTACAGTTGAGCAAGGCATAAGACAACAGCTCCATAACTAAAATAACATATTAGCATTAAGACAAATTATGAACAGTATTTTCCAAACTTATTTATTTTAATGTCCTAAAGTTGGAATAATTTTGAAAGTCGGATTCTATGCTATTCACAGATGTATTTTGAATTGCAAATATTATAGGCCATAAAGTGAAATTGAGCAAACAATACCAAGATGGAAAAATCTAATGAAGAGTAACAATTTAGGCAACAGCTGAGGAAAAGTTAAGAAATAAATTATGCGTAGTTTTACTGCCTACGCGGAACCCCACCGGGCCTTCACAACTGGACTGCCGACGTTATCGACCCGAAGGAGTTATCCGGCTGGCTCCTCCGTCGCGACGTTACCTGAACGCCCATCTGCGGCCCGCTAACCGTTAGCTGTCTTATCGGCATGCGATCTGAATAGACAATCGGACTTATTTATTTTTATTATTTATTTTTCTTTCTTGGGCCTCTATAACTATATTTTTTGTTGTTGTGTGATTTGGATTAATCCCCTCTACCACACGGAACCCCACTAATGCAGGAGGTGGCTAATAACAGACCTCCATCCTATGCTAGCTTGCTACCGATGGCCTGGCTAGCTGTCTAAATTGCCGTGACCCCAACCAACCTCTCTACTCACTGGACCCTTTTGATCACTCGACTAAGCATGCCTCTCCTTAATGTCAATATGCCTTGTCCATTGCTGTTCTGGTTAGTGTTTACTGGCTTATTTCACTGTAGAGCCTCTAGTCCTGCTCACTATACCTTATCCAACCTATTAGTTCCACCACCCACACATGCAATGACATCTCCTGGTTTCAATGATGTTTCTAGAGACAATAGCTCTCTCATCACTCAATACCTAGGTTTACCTCCACTGTATTGACATCCAACCATACCTTTTGTCTGTACATTATACCTTGATCCTATTTTATCGCCCCCAGAAACCTCCTTTTACTCTACGTTCTAGACGACCAATTCTTATTGCTTTTAGCCGTACCCTTATTCTACTACTCCTCTGTTCCTCTGGCAATGTAGAGGTGAATCCAGGCCCTGCAGTGCCTAGCTCCACTCCTATTCCCCAGGCGCTCTCTTTTGATGACTTCTGTAACCGTAATAGCCTTGGTTTCATGCATGTTAACATTAGAAGCCTCCTCCCTAAGTTTGTTTTATTCACTGCCTTAGCACACTCTGCCAACCCGGATGATCTAGCTGTGTCTGAATCATGGCTTAGGAAGACCACCACAAAAATTCTGAAATGTTCATCCCTAACTACAACATCTTTCAGACAAGATAGAACTGCCAAAGGGGGCGGTGTTGCAATCTACTTCAAATATAGCCTGCAGAGTTCTGTCCTACTATCCAGGTCTGTACCCAAACAATTTGAACTTCTACTTTTAAAAATCTCTCCTCTCCACCTCTCTAAAAACAAGTCTCTCACCGTTGCCGCCTGCTATAGACCACCCTCTGCCCCCAGCTGTGCTCTGGATACTATGTGAACTGATTGCCCCCCATTTATCTTCAGAGCTCGTGCTGCTAGGCGACCTAAACTGGAATCTGCTTAACACCCCAGCCATCCTACAATCTAAGCTTGATGCCCTCAATCTCACACAAATGATCAATGAACCTACCAGGTACCTCCCCAAAGCCTTAAACACGGGCACCCTCATAGATATCATCCTAACCAACTTGCCCTCTAAATACACCTCTGCTGTCTTCAACCAAGATCTCAGCGATCACTGCCTCATTGCCTGCATCCGTAATGGGTCAGCGGTCAAACGACCTCCACTCATCACTGTCAAACGCTCCCTGAAACACTTCAGCGAGCAGGCCTTTCTAATCGACCTGGCCGGGGTATCCTGGAAGGACATTGACCTCATCCCGTCAGTAGAGGATGCCTGTTTATTTTTTTAAAAATGCCTTCCTAACCATCTTAAATAAACATGCCCCATTCAAGAAATTTAGAACCAGGAACAGGTATAGCCCTTGGTTCTCCCCAGACCTGACTGCCCTTAACCAACATAAAAACATCCTATGGTGTTCTGCATTAGCATCGAACGGCCCCTGTGATATGCAGCTGTTCAGGGAAGCTAGAAACCAATATACACAGGCAGTTAGAAAAGCCAAGGCTAGCTTTTTCAAGCAGAAATTTGCTTCCTGCAACACTAACTCAAAAATGTTCTGGGACACTAAAGTCCATGGAGAATGAGAACACCTCCTCCCAGCTGCCCACTGCACTGAAGATAGGAAACACTGTCACCACTGATAAATCCACCATAATTGAGAATTTCAATAAGCATTTTTCTACGGCTGGCCATGCTTTCCACCTGGCTACTCCTACCCCGGTCAACAGCACTGCACTCCCCACAGCAACTCGCCCAAGCCTTCCCCATTTCTCCTTCTCCCAAATCCAGTCAGCTGATGTTCTGAAAGAGCTGCAAAATCTGGACCCCTACAAATCAGCCGGGCTAGACAATCTGGACCCTTTCTAAAAAAAAAAAATGATCTGACGAAATTGTTGCCACCCCTATTACTAGCCTGTTCAACCTCTCTTTCGTGTCATCTGAGATTCCCAAAGATTGGAAAGCAGCTGCGGTCATCCCCCTCTTCAAAGGGGGGAACACTCTTGACCCAAACTGCTACAGACCTATATCTATCCTACCATACCTTTTCTAAGGTCTTCGAAAGCCAAGTCAACAAACAGATTACCGACCATTTCGAATCTCACCATACCTTCTCTGCTATGCAATCTGGTTTCAGAGCTGGTCATGAGTGCACCTCAGCCACGCTCAAGGTCCTAAACGATATCTTAACCGCCATCGATAAGAAACATTACTGTGCAGCCGTATTCATCTGGCCAAGGCTTTCGACTCTGTCAATCACCACATCCTCATCGGCAGACTCGACAGCATTGGTTTCTCAAATGATTGCCTCGCCTGGTTCACCAACTACTTCTCTGATAGAGTTCAGTGTGTCAAATCGGAGGGTCTGCTGTCCGGACCTCTGGCAGTCTCTATGGGGGTGCCACAGGGTTCAATTCTTGGACTGACTCTATTCTCTTTGTATACATCAATGAGGTCGCTCTTGCTGCTGGTGAGTCTCTGATCCACCTCTACGCAGACGGCACCATTCTGTATACTTCTGGCCCTTTGGACACTGTTAACAACTCTCCAGGCAAGCTTCAATGCCATACAACTCTCCTTCTGTGGCCTCCAATTGCTCTTAAATACAAGTAAAACTAAATGCATGCTCTTCAACTGATTGCTACCTGCACCTGCCCGCCTGTCCAACATCACTACTCTGGACGGCTCTGACTTAGAATACGTGGACAACTACAAATACTTAGTTGTCTGGTTAGACTGTAAACTCTCCTTCCAGACCCATATCAAACATCTCCAATCCAAAGTTAAATCTAGAATTGGCTTCCTATTTCGCAAACAAAGCATCCTTCACTCATGCTGCCAAACATACCCTTGTAAAACTGACCATCCTACCAATCCTCGACTTTGGCGACGTCATTTACAAAATAGCCTCCAATACCCTCCTCAATAAATTGGATGCAGTCTATCACAGTGCAATCCGTTTTGTCACCAAAGCCCCATATACTACCCACCATTGCGACCTGTACGCTCTCGTTGGCTGGCCCTCGCTTCATACTCGTCGCCAAACCCACTGGCTCCATGTTATCTACAAGACCCTGCTAGGTAAAGTCCCCCCTTATCTCACCTCGCTGGTCACCATAGCATCACCCACCTGTAGCACGCGCTCCAGCAGATATATCTCTCTAGTCACCCCCAAAACCAATTCTTACTTTGGCTGCCTCTCCTTCCATTTCTCTGCTGCCAATGACTGGAACGAACTACAAAAATCTCTGAAACTGGAAACACTTATCTCCCTCACTAGCTTTACGCACCAACTGTCAGAGCAGCTCACAGATTACTGCACCTGTACATAGCCCACCTATAATTTAGCCCAAACAACTACCTCTTTCCCTACTGTATTTAATTAAATTATTTATTTTGCTCCTTTGCACCCCATTATTTTTATTTCTACATTGCACATTCTTCCATTGCAAATCTACCATTCCAGTGTTTTACTTGCTATATTGTATTTACTTTGCCACCATGGCCTTTTTTTGCCTTTACCTCCCTTACCTCATTTGCTCACATCGTATATAGACTTGTTTATACTGTATTATTGACTGTATGTTTGTTTTACTCCATGTGTAACTGTTGTTGTATGTGTCAAACTGTTTTGCTTTATCTTGGCCAGGTCGCAATTGTAAATGAGAACTTGTTCTCAACTTGCCTACCTGGTTAAATAAAGGTAAAAAAAATAAATAAATACTAAGACCTGTAAGTGGCTAGAAAAAGTTACAGTTGAGCCCAGTATTAGTGTTAACGCTCCGTACGGTAGAAAGATTGAAGTGCTGATGAATACAGCAACGTACAGGCTATAGAGCAATACAACACTGAACTGTACTTTACAGTTGTGCTTATGGTGAATAGTCATGGGGGTTAAATCAGTACAGTAGGCAGGGTGACATGGTGAATACAGCACCATAATGTTCAAGTTATACAAACACTGTAGGTTACTGTACTCGGAACAATCTCTGACCTGGGGGATTAATTTTGTACCCAGGTCTTGGGTTTGGGTCATTAATGGTGATTAGGGTGTGATTTTCCTTATTGTTTAAAGCTCGTGTTGCCAAATTAATTCTCTGTGACTTAGTGCTTTACAAACCATCATGTAACATTGAGTGTATTCACTTGGAAGTAAATGAGCTGAAATGGACCTACCTGCATTTGTCCAAGAAGACATTGGTTTTCGTTGCAAAATGGTTTGCTATGATTTGCACTAATGAATAGATCAAAGTTGGGCGATATTACGATGGCATCTTCGATGATGGACAGCCATCGTCAACGGTGACGTCATTTATGTGACTGACGATGGTTTAGCCTATATATAACTTGACTGGTGCCAAGCAGTGTAAAACTGACATTCTGAGTCATTTGCCTATCCCTATTTGCTATAGCCTATTTCAATAATTGTTATATAGCCTACGGAACGCAAGAGTGGCTTGTAGGTCAGACAAACATTTAGCGCTGCTTTGGTGGAATTAGGTCTATCTTGCTGTCGGATGCATGGGCATTAAGCTAACAGTTAACTTTTATTTATACACCACACACACTAACATTCAAAAGTTTGGGGTCACTTAGAAATGTTTTAAATGTAAATGTTTTAAATGTCTTAAATGTTAATGTTTTAAAGAAATACACTTTTTTTTTTGTCCTTTTAAAATAACATCAAATTGATCAGAAATAGTGTAGACTTGTAAATGTCTATTGTAACTGGAAACTGATTTTTAAACAAACAAAAAAATTGAATATCTGCATAGGCATACAGAGACCCATTATCAGCAACCATCACTCCTGTGTTCCAATGGCACATTATAAACTTGGATTAGCTAACAATTTTAAAAGGCTAATTGATTATTAGAAAACCCTATTGCAATTGTTATCACAGCTGAAAACTGATTAAAGAAGCAATGAAACTGGCCTTCAGATTAGTTGAGTATCTGGAACGTCAGCATTTGTGGGTTCGATTACAGGCTCAAAATGGCCAGAAACAAAGTACTTTCTTCTGAAAATCGACAGTCTATTCTTGTTCTGAGAAATGAAGGCTATTCCAAGCTAGAAACTGCAGATCTCGTACAACGCTGTGCTGTACGACATCTGAGAACAGCGCAAACTGGCTCTAACCAGAATAGAAAGGAGTGGGAGGCCCCAGTGCACAACTGAGCAAGAGGACAAGTACATTTGATTGTCTAGTTTGAGAAATAGACGCCTCGCAGGTCCTCAACTGGCAGCTTCATTAAATTGTACCCACAAAACCCCAGTCTCATCAACAGTGAAGAGACTACTCTGGGATGCTGGCCTTTGAGGCAAATCACATGTGCCAAAAAACAATTACAGTGAAATGATTACTTACAAGCCCTTAACCAACAGTGCAGTTAAGAATATATATATAATTTAAAGAGCAGCAGTAAATAACAATAGCGGGGCTATATACAGGAGGAACTGGTACAGAGTCGATGTGCGGGGGCACTGGTGTTGAGGTAATTATGCGGATACTATTTAATGAAGTTGCCAGTTGAGGACTCATGAGATGTCTTTCTCAAACTAGACACTAATGTACCTCTTGCTCAGATGTGCACCGGGGCCTCCCACTCTTTCTATTCTTGTTAGAGCCAGGTTGAAATGTTCTGGAGATTGGCCTTGGTCAGGGATATAACCATAGGGTTCTTGGTAACTTTGACAGAGTTCCTCTGTGGAGATGGGATAACCTTCCAGAAGGACAACCATCTCTGCAGCGCCCCCCAAATTGTTTTATTTATTGTGGAAAGACTGAAGCCACTCTTCAGTAAAAGGCATGACAGCCCACTTGTAGTTTGCCAGAAGGCAAAAGGACTCGGACAATGAGCAACACGATTCTCTTGTCTGATGAAACCAATATTGAACCCTTAGGCCTGAATGCCAAGCGTCATGTCTGGATGAAACCTGGCACAATCCCTACCGTGAAGCATGGTGGTGGCAACATCATGCTGTGGGGATGATTTACAACGGAAGGGACTGGGAGACTTAAGGATTGATGGACAGCTAAATGGAGCAAAGTACAGGGAGATCCTTGATGAAAAAGTGTCAGGACCTCCCTTATTCTTCCCGGAGAGAGATTTATTCCTTTCTGCACGATGAACTGAGAACCCAACTGGCTGAACGGACCAAGACAGTATATCTTGAGAGAGCCATGTTTCTGTGAAACAGACTATGTTACAATCCCTGATGTCTCTCTGGAAAGATATCCTTGCCCTGAGCTCGTCAAGTTTATTATCCAGAGACTGAACATTAGCAAGTAACAAGCCGTGGGCGGTGTGCACGCCTCCTGAGTCGGACTGAAAGTCAGCTCCGAGTGCCTCTTTTCCACATGCAGAGTTTTTGGAATTATACAGGAGTATCCATGTTAGCAGGAGTGTCCGACTTTGTTATACAAACATTCCTGAACCTACGGACTCGTGGCAGCTGTAGCTTCCATCAATATAATTGTCTGCATAATTTCCAATCCCCCATATATTTTTGTTAATTTTATACAGTTGAAGTCGGAAGTTTACATACAACGTAGCCAAATACATTTAAAATCCATTTTTCACAATTCATGACATTTAATCCTAGCAAACATTCCCTGTCTTAGGTCAGTTAGGATCACTACTTTATTGTAAGAATGTGAAATGTCAACAATAGTAGAGCTAATGATTTTATTTCAGCTTATTCTTTCATCACATTCCCAGTGGGTCAGAATGTTACATACACTCAATTAGTATTTGATAGCGTTGCCTAAAAGTGTTTAACTTGGATGGCCTTCCATGATGTCAAGCAAAGAGGCACTGAGTGTGAAGGTAGGCCTTGAAATGCATCAACAGGCTAATTGACATTTGAGTCAATTGGAGGTGTGCCTATCAAAAGCTTTTGGAATTTTCAAGCTGTTTAATGGCACAGTCAACTTAGTGTATGTAAACTTCTGACCCATTGGAATTGTGATACAATGAATTATAATCGAAATAATCTGTCTGTAAACAAAAATTAATTGTTAAGCACAAAGTAGATGTCCTAACCGACTTGCCAAAACTATAGTTTGTTAACAAGACATTTGTGGAGTGGTTGAAATGAGTTTTTAATAACTTTAACCTGTGTGTGTGTGTGTGTGTGTGTGTGTATATATCACACACACACATTTCATTTTTACTCAAATATATGCAGGATTGGAAATGCAGACAATTACATTGATGGAAGCTAAAATGTATCCTCTTAAAGCTGATCCACCCCCTAAAAACATTGGTTGAAAATAGCTGATGCTATTGACCCTTTGCTAAGCCCTGCCCCAGAATTTGACAAATCACAGCTCTTAAATGGATAGCAACTGTCATCAAGTCCAACATCTTTGAAACGCTCACGTTTGAAACACATCAAAACCATTTCGTCATTACAAAAACGGAGAGTTCATCTAAAAACGACTTGATTTAAATGGCTAATTAATTGAACAGTGCACAGTGGGTACTTGCTACTGTGATTCCTGAAATGCAGAGCCTGCTGATGTTGTATTTTTCGAGTCTGAAATTATAAATTTGTTGCATTGTTTGCTAGCTAGCTTTGTCTTATTGACCACCCAACGTTGCGCTTGCTAGCCAGTTAATATCACGTATTTGTTTTCTAAACATATGGTAGCTATGGTGTTATGAAGTCAACTAATCTGCTGCCGACATCAGGATACAATTTGAGGGCACTTCTTAAATCAAAGTGGTTAGTAACTTTGGCTGCATGTTGACATGCGATTTTATTTATTTGCCATTCCATTCATTCAGAGCCATCCAGTGCCTAGCACCACTACAAACTTAATTTCACCAGGTTCCCATGAAGCAATTGTAATGACTGTCCACCACAACATACCAGAGAGTCTCCTGATAAGCAAGGGTAGTCTGTCTTAATTTCACTGTGTATTTGAAAACAGTTTGACAGCATTGGTAGGCGACCTCACCAGTGGTTAGAAGGGGAATTCTGCTTCTGGGGAAAATGTCCAAGGTTGCAACAGTAACCAAGGGCTTAGCGTAGGGTAACTTGTAATAGGGTATTCAAAAGGGGGTAAATAACGAACTACTAAGAGCTGGTTTAATGGTAGAATTAATTTAAGGGAGTGTATATTGTCATACTTTATTAATCGCCATGGGTGAAATCGTGATAGGGGGTACAGTAATGTTTTGTTGACCAAAAGGTGTTGGTGGAGCTGGGTGTCTGAAAGAAGGTAGTAAACCACAAAAATAAAATAATCTGTTATTATACATTCTTTATTTGCCTTATGGTGATTTTATTTGACATTACTACACAACAGAGATCACCAGCCTTCATTTTAGCGATAAATAGCAATCTTATGTAATTCACTTTGATGTGCCTACCTACAGTAGCAAGAAAAAGTATGTGAACCTTTGAAAATATCTGGATTTCTGTATAAATTGGTCAGAAAATTTGATCTGATCTTCATCTAGGTCACAACAATAGACACAGTGTGCTTAAACTAATAACAAACAATTGTTTTCTTGTCTTTATTGAACACACTGTGTAAACATTCACAGTGGGAAGTATGTGAACCTTCAAATTTAATAATTGGTTGACCCTCATTTGGCAGCAATAACCTCAACCAAAGGTTTTCTGTAGTTGTGGATCATGTGGAATTTTGAACCATTCCTCTTTACAAAACTGTTTCAGTTCACACCAGACATCCCAAGAATATTGCTGAACTGCTCTCGAGGTCATGCCACAGCATCTCAATCGGGTTGAGGTTAGGACACTGACTGGGCCACTCCAGAAGGCATATTTTCTTCTGTTGAAGCCATTCTGTTGATTTACTGCTGTGTTTGGGTTGTTGTCCTGTTGCATCATCCAACTTTTGTTGACCTTCAATTGGCGGACGGACAGCCTAACATTCTCCTGCAAAATGTCTTGATGAATTTGGCAATTCATTTTTCTGTTGATGATGGCAAGCTGTCCAGGCCCTGAGGCAGCAAAGCAGCCCCAAACCATGATGCTCCCGCCACCATACTTTACAGTTGGGATGATGTTGGTGTGCTGTGCCATTTTTTTTTTTTTCTCCACACATAGTATTGTGTGTTACTTACAAGCAACTCGACTGTAGTTTAATCTGTCCACAGAATATTTTGCCAGGTGCACTTTTGCAAACTTCAGACATGCAGCATTTTTTTGTAGTTGACAGCAGTGGCTTCTTCCGTTGTGTCCTTGGGTGAACACCGTTCTTGTTTAGTGTTTTATGTATCGTAGACTCGTCAACAGAGATGTTAGCATTTTTCCAGAGATTTCTGTAAGTCTTTAGCTGACACTCTAGGATTCTTCTTAACCTCATTGAGCATTCTGCACTGTGCTCTTGCAGTCATCATTGCAGGACGGCTACTCCTAGGGAGAGTAGCAACAGTGCTGAACTTTCTCCATTTTTATAGACAATTTGTCTTACCATGGACTGATGAACATCAAGGCTTTTAGATACTTTTGTAACCCTTTCCAGCTTTATGCAAGTTAACAATTCTAAATCGTAGGTCTTCTCTTTTGTTTGAGGCGTGGTTCACATCGGGCAATACTTTTTGTGAATAGCAAACTCAAATAATTTTATTTATTTAAAACATTTTTTATAGGGCAAGGTAGCTCGAACCAACATCTCCAATCTCGTCTCATTGATTGGAATCTAGGTTAGCTGACTCCTGACTCAAATTCACTTTTGGAGAAGTCATTAGGCTAGGGGTTCACATACTTTTCCCAACCTACACTGTGAATGTTTTAAAGGATGGATTCAATATAGACAAGAAAAATACAATCATTTGTGTGTTATTAGTTTAAGCACACTGTTTGTCTATTGTTGTGACTTAGACTATCAGATCAAGTTTGATGACCAATTTAAGCAGATATCCAGGTAATTCCAAAGGGTTCCTTTTTTTTGCCACTGTAGTTGTTGAAGTATTGCAGCAGTTATTACGCACTGTTTGTATTAGGCCCCATCCTCTCTGGAAGTGGCACTACAGGCTGCTGAAATGTTTTATGGAGAACACCATCGCGTTCGTAAGAATATCCTCTTTCCACAGTGGGGTCCCATTATTTTGTAGTCCAAACTGTTCGGATGCTACCAGACAGTTTTGGGATGTCTCATGGTCTGACAAACACCACTCTAGCTCTGCCACCACCTTTCACCACAGATGCGGAAGTGCAACACTGGTGGATGCGGTGGATTGAGACTCCATCAATTGCAACAACAAAAACATCTCTACCTTAAACTGATGTATTTTGATGGGGATTTCTTTCTCCCAATAAGTATATGAAACTGAAATCATACTTGGAGAAGTCTCCACCCCCCTCGAGGTAATACTTGGTCGAAGCACCTGTTGGCAGCAATTGCAGATGTTGGGATAGGTCTCAACAAACTTTGCACACCTAGTTTTGGCAATATTTGACCATTTTCTTTACAAAATTGTTCAAGTTCTGTCAAACATTTTTCGATTGGATTTAGGTCTGGGTGCTGACTGGGGAAACTCGGACTTTTTATTTTATTTTTATTTTTTATTTCTTAGCCATTCCACTGTACCTTTTTGACTGGGTGCTTTGGGTCGGTTTCATGCTGAAAGGTGAACTTCCGTTTCAGAAGAAACATCCCCATAACATACTGCCACCACCATGCTACACTATAGAGGTAATGTATTGGGTTTGTGACAAATGTTGCGCTTTTCATTTGGGACAAAAAGTTCCACAACCTTTTGCCACAATTTTGTTGCGTACTTCAAACGGGATTCAAGGTGGGCGTTCTTGATTAGTGGGGGTGTGGCTTCCTTGTCACCCTGCCTTACATGCCAGATTTGTGGAGTGCTTGGTATATGGTCACATTTTGACCAGCCTTGGCCATAAAAACATAACTCTTTCCATGTTGCCATTGAACTCTTGGTAGCCACTCTGCTCACTCTCGTACTTCCTCTGTCATCCAGTTTGGAGGGATTGCCTGATCTAGGTAGGGTCTTGGTGGTGTCATACACCTTATGCTTGTTAATAAGTCTTGACTGTGCTCCAAGGGATATTCAAGGCCTTTGTCCCAAAGTTCTTTTGAAAGCACCTTGGTGCTCATGTTTGCTTTGCAATTCACTACCCAGCAGAGGGAACCTACAGGAACTGCTGAATTTATCCTAAAAATCTGAACCACTCAAATTGAACATGGGTAGAGGCCAATTAACATTGATTGTTTATATCTGAGCTAATTTAGGATTGCAATTACAAGGGGGGTGGACACTTATCCAACCAAGCTATTTTTATTTTTGAATTGTGGAGATCAATGGAAAATGCGTTTTATTTCCAGACTTAATTTCTGCATCACTACTGGCTGTAAGTGAACGAGTGATGCGCGTTTGGAGTAATACTGACTGTGTCCAAGGCCAATCATTAACATAACGGCATGCAGAGCAGCACACGACTGAAGAACGAAGAGTCAACCAACTTACTAGTTACAGTATCAGCATGCTTTCTGGAAAGGAAGCGATAACGAAGAGGAGTGAGTAGGTGATGAAGCGTACTTCATGAGTTGTAACCGAAAAACAACTGGCATTTGGAAAGTTTGAGGTGGAACAAGTATTAGCATTGTTAAGTATCTTGCTAGCTGTATCGAATTCTCCGTTAGCCAGAGAAATGGATAACAACATTCGCCAACATAAACACAATTATTTGAAGTTAGTGTGTAAATTAGCTTGCTAATAAAGTCAGACAGCTAACGTTACAACATCAGATGAGCTAACATTAGTAACCTATCCAATTCACTATATTATGAACTGGTTTACAACTCCTTGCCGTTCATCAAGTTATAACATGATAACGTTAGTTTCTTACTGGACCCTGGCAATCTGTGTGAAACTAGCTAACCACCATCTGTTCAGTATGTGGTTCATTTTCAGAATTAGGTGAAAATTAGGTGCTGCTTGTTAAACAAGTGGATTCAGGGATCAAGTGTAGCTGGAGCTGAGCCTGGCTTAAGCTGGATGCCACTATAGAGGTGAAAGGAACACCACACACTTTCCCTCTTTCTCAGGTTTTCAATATATTGGATTAAAAGGGGTATGTCAGGTGTACTATCTGCCTGAAAGAGATCAATTATGTCAACAAAGGGTATTATGCTCTGCGGGCATATTGTAGAACAGATGTCTACAGGCAGAAAGTGTACAATATAATAATGTGCAGTGTAGCCCAAAGATATTGTTTTTGTTGTGTTGAACTTGACAGTAACGTGTGTGTGTGTGTGTGAGGATTATTTTTTTTTTTACTCATGTGAATGTTATTTTTGAACATGTAGCCTTCTGGCCACTAGAATAGAGCAAAATAGAATGCCTGTTTCATTCTACTTTAAGTTGATTTTTCCCAAGTGCAATATTAATATATTGTGTGTGGGGTCACAAGCATTCTATTATAAATCTTCTCATGGCTAGCTGCAATATTAGTGTTTTTCTCAAGACTTTTCAGTAAAGTCTCTAGGCAACAAATAACATTGGATTGCTTTCTTTACATTTTTTTTTTAGCTGAGAGTTAGGTTCACATTAACCACGTATTTATACACAGACTGATCACGTAGATATTTTTTGTTTAATTAGTTAACCTGCATTTCCCCTAGCAGGGATTTTCTTTGCATGTTTCAGTGCAAAAAAAGAAAAGAGAAGTGTCACCTTTTTGGACCCTCACCAGTTTGCATCCCTGTATGAATTCTGTATGAATTATCCTGTATGAATTATCTGATTTGTTTGCATGTTTAGGTAAAAAGACAATGTCCTTCATGGAACACTGACAAGTAAAGGGCATAAACATTTTATTTTTGTTTGCTCAATTTGATTGGGTGATCCTTGCTCCCCAGTGCCTATGCCCCTGACACACAGAAGATTTGCAATTTCCTGCGGTTAGCCTCTGCCCAGGCTTTCAACATTATCTTTCGTCTTCACAATATAGCCTAACTGCGTTTTAGCAGGTTTTGTTATTTATATCAAATAAAAATATTTGGGTTTGGACAATAGTGGTGATGGCATTGTATATCACAATGTTTTTATAGGTACATAATCACGTTAGGACAAAGGTTGACATCGCCCAACTCTAGAATACACTACATTCATGTTGAGAGCTCAAAGATCCCTGTTTGTAACACAGATGGTGGTCAGCCTCCATTGGATTGACTTTTTGTATTATAGGCTACTTGCTATCTTTAATACGGGTCTCTTGCCATCAGCAGATCATGAGGTCGGACTCCTACTGTTTTGTCTCCAAATACAAATATGTTCGTCTGTCACCTGAAAACAAGACGTTGTTCAAGCATTTCTGCCATGATGGTAAAACACAGATGTTATTTGGCTAAGACAGGGCATCTTTTTTTATTTATTTAACCAGGTAGGCAAGTTGAGAACAAGTTCTCATTTACAATTGCGACCTGGCCAAGATAAAGCAAAGCAGTTCGACACATACAACACAGAGTTACACATGGAGTAAAACAGTCAATAATACAGTAGAAACAAGTCTATGTACGATGTGAGCAAATGAGGTGAGAAGGGAGGTAAAGGCAAAAAAGGCCATGGTGGCGAAGTAAATATAATATAGCAGGTAAAACTCTGGAATGGAAGAATGTGCAAAGTAGAAATAAAAAATAATGGTATGCAAAGGAGCAAAATAAATAAAATAAATACAGTAGGGAACGAGGTAGTTGTTTGGGCTAAATTATAGATGGTCTATGTACAGGTGTAGTAATCTGAGCTGCTCTGACAGCTGGTGCTTAAAGCTAGTGAGGGAGATGAGTGTTTCCAGTTTCAGAGATTGTTGTAGTTCGTTCCAGTCATTGGCAGCAGAGAACTGGAAGGAGAGGTGGCCAAAGAAAGAATAGTTTTGGGGGTGACTAGAGATATATCTGCTGGAGCGCGTGCTACAGGTGGGTGATGCTATGGTGACAGCGAGCTGAGATAAGGGGGGACTTTACCTACCAGGGTCTTGTAGATGACATGGAGCCAGTGGATTTGGCGACGAGTATGAAGCGAGGGCCAGCCAATGAGGGTGTACAGATCGCAATGGTATGTAGTATATGGGGCTTTGGTGAGAAAACGGACTGCATCCAATTTGTTGAGTAGGGTATTGAAGGCAATTTTGTAAATTACATCGCCGAAGTTGAGGATTGGTAGGATGGTCAGTTTTACGAGGGTATGTTTGGCAGAATGAGTGAAGGATGCTTTGTGGTGAAATAGGAAGCAAATTCTAGATTTAACTTTGGATTGGAGATGTTTGATGTGGGTCTGGAAGGAGAGTTTACAGTCTTAACCAGACACCTAGGTATTTGTAGTTGTCCACGTATTCTAAGTCGGAGCCGTCCAGAGTAGTGATGTTGGGCAGGTGCAGGCAGCGATCGGTTGAAGAGCATGCATTTAGTTTTACTTGTATTTAAGAGCAATTGGAGGCAAAGGAAGGAGAGTTGTATGGCATTGAAGCTCGTCTCGAGGGTTGTTAACAGTGGAGTGGAGCTAGGTACTGCAGGGCCTGGATTCACCTCTACATCACCAGAGGAACAGAGGATGAGTAGCATAAGGGTACGGCTAAAAGCAATGAGAATTGGTCGTCTAGAATGTTTGGAACAGAGTAAAAAGGGGGTCCTGGGGCGATGAAATAGCTTCAAGGTATAATGTACAGACAAAAGGTATGGTAGGATGTGAATACAGTGGAGGTAAACCTAGGTATTGAGTGATGATGAGAGAGATATTGTCTCTAGAAATATCATTGAAACCAGGAGATGTCATCGCATGTGTGGGTGGAGGAACTAATAGGTTGGATAATGTATAGTGAGCAGGACCAGCGGCTCTACAGTGAAATAAGCCAATAAACACTAACCAGAACAGCAATGGATATCTATTGAACATATGGTTGGCAGCATTGGGTGTGTCACACTAACTTATTTGAGCTTGCCTTATGTGTCATCATTGGAGAGACCGTTCACTGAACACACACAGAATAAAGTCCTGAGTGGGCAGTATATTTGGATATAGCCACGGGATAGTTTTTCAATACCATTTTTTTTAATACAATTTTATATTTGTAGCTAGCTTTTAAATAAATATCTGCAGTCAAATTGTGCAATATATTGGGAGATAAAGCAGATCAACACGATCTTTTCACCCGGCACAATATTTTACATTACAAAGCTAACTGAAACGTTGAGCCTTTCACGTCTGTTTGTAAATAGTACAGCAGGAGAAAGCAGGAGCAGGTGAATCCAGCTGTGTATTGATAGGTTGTGTTTTTATATCAAGTCTTTTTTTTCCTCTTTTTTTTAAAGATTAAATTGAGTGATCAAGGGCATGCAACTACCATGTTTCTTCACAGAACATTAATGCAACACATTCTGCAGAAAATGTCCTAATTTTCATCAGATGACAACAGAAGTGAAACTCTATTTGGCTGGCAGTAACAAATCAGCAAACAATAAGGCAAGGTCTTTTTTGCAAAAACAATGCATGGCCATCGTCATTTCTGTTTTACATAAATAACTTTAAGCAAAGTTGGCTACATTAATCTTGCATTTTAACAGAAATATACTGGAGAAAAGTAGCTACACATCAGAGTGCGGTCTGCTGATACAATGGCCATTTGTGATTTCTCATCCGCGTGAAGTGCAACTGAAGCACAAAATTAGTCTGATGCCGGGCAGAAATTACAAGAAGCATTTAAGATGTGTTTACTAAACTCAGCAAGACATTAATTATGCATTTTTATCTTTTTTTTTTTTTGCTTGCTTAAGTGGCTGAATTAATAAGGAGATGGGGCATCCTATAGTGTTCACTTCCTGCCGTGTTTGAGAAGTCAAATCCCTTTTGGATGAGTTACCTGTACAACTGCCACTACCATTTAAAAAAAAAAAAAAAATGTTTTTAAAACATTGTTTATACAGGTTTTTCTCATTGAGAACATCTCTTTTCCAAGAGACTTGGTCCAATAGCAGCAAGGGGAACAAAGTTTCAGACAAAACAACTTACATACACATTATTAAACAAAACTATAAACACACAAACACAACAATTGACATATTACGTTAAACACACAAATCTTGACTAAAAAACAGTTGACGTTGGAAGTTTACATACACTTAGGTTGGAGTCATTAAAACTCATTTTTCAACCACTCCCCAAATTTCTTGTTAAGAAACTATAGTTTTGGCAAGTCGGTTAGGACATCTACTTTTTGCATGACACAAGTAATTCTTCCAACAATTGTTTACAGACAGACTATTTCACTTCTAATTCCCTGTATCACAATTCCAGTGGGTCAGAAGTTTACATACACTAAGTTGACTGTCGTTAAACAGCTTGGAAAATTCTAGAAAATGATGTCATGGCTTTTGACGCTTCTGATAGGCTAATTGACATCATTTGAGTCAATTGGAGGTGTACCCGTGGATGTATTTCAAGGCCGACCTTCAAACTCAGTGCCTCTTTGCTTGACATCATGGGAAAATCAAAAGAAATCAGCTGAGACCCCCACAAATTGTAGCCCTCCACAAGTCTGGTTCATCCTTGGGAGCAATTTCCAAATGCTTGAAGGTACCACATTCAGCTGTACAAACAATAGCAGACCCATTGCCCTAGCGACTCCAGATTCCAAAAAGAAACAGCTTGTACACATGCGGCTCCAGAGGGTTTTCTGTTTTTCCTTCAGACAAGAGTGTCAACTTTAATTTGCACAATGTCTCGTTCACATTTGATTGTAAATGTCCAAACTCACCAAAAATGACATTCTGTAGCTCCTACCTATACATGTTTGACTATGCACTGGATTGCCTTTCATTGCAATTTGTTTTATTTTAGGTTGCGCTCCTAAGCAAATTTTGCTAGCATCCTCCATGGAAATTCGCTATTACTTGTGCAAATTTGGTTAGCATTCTGGCAATAATGATAAATAAAGTAGGGTGGTAAAACAGATTTCTATCCTCATCCTCTCATCCCATTGGGCTTCTATTTTATTTAGCCAATTTTGGTGTTTTAATGCGGGCCCGACAGACGTTCCTTATTTTCTTCTACTTGCCTCTTCCATTTTTTGGGAAATGCTGCAATTAGTTGGTTGTAATTTTGAGTAGAGCATCGTTGCCACGTATGCAATAACATTTTGCCTTGGTGGTGTTTGTAAACACAGGCTACTTAACCTTTTTGTACAACTTTAGGAAAAGCGGCACAGGCAAAACAAGGATAAGTTAATGCCGCTCATGGGGGAAATTTAATTTCCACTCCGAGGCCAAACAAATGTAAGCAATAACAGCCAGTGCTCTCATTCAAATACAAAATCCAAAACTGAAGTTCTCCAGATTTCCAATAATTGAGTCAACAAGATATTTGGAGGGATCAAGGATGGCCTCGTGAGACGACTAGAACACACAAAATAATTATCAGGTGTCCACAATATGACTTAGGTTGAGTCCCAATAATATCTCCTTTTGTTCACTACTTCCCACATCTGAAAGCATTGGAGTGGTGCACAGTGGCTTGCGAAAGTATTCCCCCCTTGGCATTTTTCCTATTTTAAATCCTGGAATTAAAATGTTATTTTTTGCTGGGGGTTTGTAACATTTGATTTACACTTGCCTACCACTTTGAAGATGCTAAATATGTTTTATTTTAATACAAGAAATAAGACACACAAAAACCAGAACTTGAGCATGCATAACTATTCACCCCCCGAAGTCTATATTGTGTAGAGCCACCTTTTGCAGCAATTACAGCTGCAAGTCTCTTGGGGTATGGCTCTATTCTTGGCACATCTAGCCACTGGGGGGGGGCAGGGTAGCCTAGTGGTTAGAGCGTTAGACTAGTAACCCGGAAGGTTGCAAGTTCGAATCACCGAGCTGACAAGGTACAAATGTCGTTCTGCCCCTGAACAGGCAGTTAACCCACTGCTCCTAGGCAGTCATTGAAAATAAGAATTTGTTCTTAATTGCCTAGTAAAATAAAGGTTACTTTTTTTTTTTACTGGGATTTTTGCCAATTCTTCATGGCACAACTACTCCAGCTCCTCCAAGTTGGATGGGTTCCGCTGGTGTACAGCAATTTTAAGCCATACCGCAGATTCTCAATTGGATTGAGGTCTGGGCTTTGACTAGGCCATTGACATTTAAATGTTTCCCTTAAACCACTCGTGTTAGTTTTAAAAAATAAAATAAACTTTTTTTTTTTTGGAAGGTGAACCTCTGTGCCAGTCTCAAATCTCTGGAAGACAAACAGGTTTCCCTCAACAATTTCCCTGTATTTAGCACCATTCTGACCAGTTTCCCAGTCCCTGCCTATGGAAAAACATCCCCACGGCATGATGCTGCCACCACGCGTCACTGTGAGGATGGTGTTCTCTGGGTGATGAGTGGTGTTGGGTTTGTGCCCGACATAGCGTTTTCCTTGATGGCCAAAAAGCTCAATTTTAGTCTCATCTGAATTGTACCCTCTTTCATATGTTTGGGGAGTCTCCCACATGCCTTTTGGCGAACACCAAACACGTTTGCTTATTTTTTTTCTTTAAGCAATAGCTTTTTTTCTGGCCACGCTTCATTAAATCCCAGCTCTGTGGAGTGTATGGCTTAAAATGGTCCTATGGACAGATACTCCAATCTCCACTGTGAAGCTTTGCAGCTCCTTCATCTTTGGTCTCTGTTACCTCTCGGATTAATGCACTCCTTGCCTGGTGGGTGGCCCTCTCTTGGCAGGTTTTTGTTGGTGCCATTCATTCCATTTTTTAATAATGGAGTTAATGGTGCTCTGTGGGATGTTCAAAGTTTTTTGAATATTTTTATTTTTTATATCCCAGCCCTTATCTGTACTACTCCACATCTTTGTCCCTGACCTGTTTGGATAGCTCCTTGGTCTTCATGGTGCTGTTTGCTTGGTGGTGCCCCTTGCTGTACTTTTGCAAGGCACTGTAGGTATGGGCTAGAAGGATTTTTCTTTCAAATCAGTGAAGGGAAGTAAACTTGTGCATACTTTGGTAGGAAGGACAGATATATATTGGATACAACCTGCCATTTTTTGTTTTCATTCACTTCCTAAACTTCAATCACTCACTTTTTCTCTCTCCTTCCAGAGCCCCACATCTTGCTGTTCCGTCGTCCACTGCCTGCAGCCTGATCTCTCGGACAGAGGGCGAGAGAGAACCCATAGGGAAGAAGATAAGAGGGTGGCTGGAGATGGTTGAACACAACTCAGTTGGATGGATAAAGACTATTTTGTAAATACTGCATCGTATACAGTGGAGCCAGAGTCGAGCTCCAACCCACTGACTCACTCACTGTAAAGCCTTTCACATTTCCTCTGGACCTGTTTGGAACCCTTTCATATTTTTCTCTATGTACTAGCTTGATTATGTTGCCAGTGTGTGTGCCTGGGAAGAAAAGGAAAATAGCAACACATTTTCATTATTCTCAACCCACATTATTCTAACCCACTATACCTACTGTGAGTTGACTAACATATCTAATTTTAAGGCAGATAGTAAGATGGTAAATGTTCAAATATAGGAGGCGGCATTTTGGCAGCACAAATGTGCAGGGATGTTACCGAAATTACTGATCATATACCTGTTATGGCACTTGATTCAAAACTTATTTTGAATACTGCAGATTGCATCAAGTGTATGCACTCTTACACTGTACAAATGATAGCCCTCTGGATATTGTGGAGTAAAAGTTTTTTTTTAAATGCTGCTGCAGTTATACTGTAGACTGCATTTTTAGAGCTGTCAAAATGGGACCCAATATCTTTGTTGCCATGTCTATGATTGTACAAATCAGCTGCTCAGTTTTTATGAATTCTTGTACACTAGAAATAAATGTTTTAATTTGACATTCTTCTCACAGATTGTAATTTAGTTCTGCACTTTTTAACCTTTTTAAATTTTGCCGTTTGCTTATAGTGGTGTTAAAAGTGGCTTTGTAGTTGGATAGATTACATGTCTAAAGTTTGGACACCTACTCATTCAAGGGTTTTTATTTATTTAAACTTTTATACATTGTAGAATAATAGTGAAGACATAATTATGGTATCATGTAGTGCTCAAAAAAGTGTTAAACAAATCAAAATATTTTATATTCTTCAAAGTAGCCATTGCCTGGACAGCTTTGCACACTCTTGGCATTCTCTCAACCAGCTTCACATGGAATGCTTTTCCAACAGTCTTGGAGTTACCACATTTGCTGAGCACTTGTTGGCTGCTTTACCCTCACTCTGCAGTCCAACTCATCCCAAACCATGTCAATTGGGTTGAGGTTGAGTGATTGTAGAGGCCAGGTCATCTGATGCAGCACTCATCACACCTTTTTGTTCAAATAGCCCTTACACAGCTTGGAGGTGTGTTGGGTCATTGTCCTGTTGAAAAACAGATCATAGTACCACTAATTGCAAACCAGATGGGATGGCGTATCACTGCAGAATGGTGTGGTAGCCATGCTGGTTAGGTGTGCCTTGAATTCTAAAGAAATCACTGACAGTGTCACCAGCAAAGCACCACCACACCACCTCCATTCTTCACGGTGGGAACCACACATGAGGAGACACATCTGTTCACCTACTCTGCGTCTCACAAAGACACTGCGGTTGGAACCAAAAATCTCCTATTTGGACAGATTTCCACTGGTCTAATGTCCATTTCTTGTTTCTTAGCCCAAGCAAGTCTCTTCTTCCTATTGGTGTCCTTTTAGTAGTTTCTTTGCAGCCATGAAGACCTGATTCACGCAGTGTCCTCTGAACACTAGATATTGAGATGTCGATTTCATTTCTTCAACTCTGTGAAGCATTTATTTGGGCTGCAATTTCTGGAATTTATCCTCTGCACAGAGGTAACTCTGGGTCTTCCTTTCCTGTGGCGGCGGTCCTCTTGAGTCAGTTTCATCATAGTGCTTGATGGTTCTTGCGACTGCACTTGAAGAAACTTTCATAAGTTCTTAATTTTCCGACTTGATTTACCTTCATGTCTTAAAGTAATGATGGATTGTCATTTTCTGTTTGCTTATTTTCGTGGTCTTGCCATAATATGGATATGGTCTTTTATCAAATAGGGCTATCTTCTGTATACCACCCCTACCTTGTCACAACACATTAAGGAAATACATTCCACAAATTAACTTTTTAACAAGGAACAGCAGTTAATTGAAATGCATTCCAGGTGACTACCTCATGAAGTTGGTTGAGAGAATGCCAAGAGTGTGCAAAGCTATAACACTTTTTGATTACTACATCCATATGTTATTTCATAGTATTGATTTCTTCACTATTAGTCTACAATGTAAAAAATAAAAACCCTTGAGTAGGTGTGTCCAAATGTTTGGCTGTTACAGTGTATGTATGTACAGTGCCCTTTTGGAAAGTGTTCAGACCCCTTGACTTATTCTACATTTTGTTACGTTATAGCCTTGTTCTAAAATTGCTGAGATTTTTTTATTTAATCAATCTACACACACCCCATAATGTCAAAGCCAAAACAGTTTCTTAGAAATGTTTGCTAATTTATTTAAGAAAATGTACATTTTAAATACTGTATTTACTTAACTATTCAGACCCTTTTCTATGAGACACGAAATTGAGCTCCGGTGCATTCTGTTTCCAATGATCATCCTTTTGATGTTTCTACAACTTGATTGGAGTCCATCTGTGGTAAATTCAATTGATTGGACATGATTTGGAAAGGCTCACAACTGTCTATATGAGGTCCCATCATTGACAGTGCATGTCAGAGCAAAAACCAAGCCATGAGGTCGAAGGAATTGTCCGTAGAGCTCCGAGACAGGATTGTGTCAAGGCACAGATCTGGGGAAGGATACCAAAGAAATGTCTGCAACATTGCTGGTCCTTAAGAACACAGTGGCCTCCATGCTTAAATGGAATAGGTTTGGAACCACCAAGTCTCTTCCTTGAGGTGGCTGCCTGGCCAAACTGAGCAATCAGGGAAGAAGGGCCTTGGTCAGGGAGTTGACCAAGAACACGATGGTCACTCTGACCGAGCTCCAGAGTTCCTCTGTGGAGATGGGAGAACCTTCCAGAAGGACAACCATCTCTGAAGCACTCAACCAATCAGGCCTTTAGTGGTAGAGTGGCCAGACAGGAGCCACTCCTCAGTAAAAGGCACATGACACCCTGCTTGGAGTTTCCCAAAAGGCACCTAATGACTCTCAGACCATAAGAATCAAGATTCTCTGGTCTGATGAAACCAAGATTGAAGTCTTTGGCGTGAATGCCAAGTGTCACGTCTGGAGGAAACGTGGCACTATCTGTACAGTGAAGCATGGTGACAGCAGACACCTTTGCTTAACTCCTCTTGACAATTCAAAACTCTGAGCAGTAGCCGTTATTTACTATTTTACACCTGGGGTTGCTATACATAATTTTTTACCCATTTTATAAGAGAATTACCGAAATTGAAACAGTTATAAATAAAATCCAGGCTTACTTTATCAAATGCCTTTTCAAAATCTGCTATAAATACCACTCCTGGCTTATATGTTTCATAATGTTCTATTATTTCTAGTTGTTGTCATATATTATCTCCAATGTATCGTCCATGTAAAAAAAAAACTGATCAGGATGAACAATACCTAGTAAAACCCTTTTAATTCTGAGAGTAATGCATTTTGCCAGTATTTTTGCATCACAACATTGATGTGTAAGGGGCCTCCAGTTTTTTAGACTGGGTCTTGTTTTAATAGTAGAGCAATCAGACCTTCCTGCCGAGTACATTTCTATAACAGTAGTTAAAACAATATAACAATGTCGCTTTTAGTATATCAAAAAATACTTGCCATCAAGCCCTGGGGTTTTTCCAGACAGGATTTAATAGCCTCAAAATGTTCTTCCTCTGTAGTTTGGCCTTCGCACTGATCTTTCTGTACATTTGTTAATATTATTTGGAAAGAATTCCTTAATATACAGTGGGGCAAAAAAATATTTAGTCAGCCACCAATTGTGCAAGTTCTCCCACTTAAAGAGAGAGGCCTGTAATTTTCATCATAGGTACACTTCAACTATGACAGACAAAATGAGAAAAAAAATCCAGAAAATCACATTGTAGGATTTTTAATGGATTTATTAGCAAATTATGGTGGAAAATAAGTATTTGGTCAATAACAAAAGTTTATCTCAATACTTTGTTATATACCCTTTGTTGTCAATGACAGAGGTCAAACGTTTTCTGTAAGTCTTCACAAGGTTTTCACACACTGTTGCTGGTATTTCCTCCATGCAGTTCTCCTAGAGCAGTGATGTTTTGGGGCTGTTACTGGGCAACACGGACTTTCAACTCCCTCCAAAGATTTTCTATGGGGTTGAGATCTGTAGACTGGCTAGGCCACTCCAGGACCTTGAAATTCTTCTTACGAAGCCACTCCTTCGTTGCCCGGGCGGTGTGTTTGGGATCATTGTCATGCTGAAAGACCCAGCCACGTTTCATCTTCAATGCCCTTGCTGATGGAAGGAGGTTTTCACTCAAAATCTCACGATACATGGCCCCATTCATTCTTTCCTTTACACGGATCAGTCGTCCTGGTCCCTTTGCAGAAAAACAGCCCCAAAGCATGATGTTTCCACCCCCATGCTTCACAGTAGGTATGGTGTTCTTTGGATGCAACTCAGCATTCTTTGTCCTCCAAACACGACGAGTTGAGTTTTTACCAAAAAGTTCTATTTTGTTTTGATCTGACCATATGACATTCTCCCAATCTTCTTCTGGATCATTCAAATGCTCTCTAGCAAACTTCAGACGGGCCTGGACATGTACTGGCTTAAGCAGGGGGACACGTCTGGCACTGCAGGATTTGAGTCACTGGCGGCGTAGTGTGTTACTGATGGTAGACTTTGTTACTTTGGTCCCAGCTCTCTGCAGGTCATTCACTAGGTCCCCCCGTGTGGTTCTGGGATTTTTGCTCACCGTTCACCGTTGATCATTTTGACCCCACGGGGTGAGATCTTGCGTGGAGCCCCAGATCGAGGGAGATTATCAGTGGTCTTGTATGTCTTTTATTTCCTAATAATTGCTCCCACAGTTGATTTCTTCAAACCAAGCTGCTTACCTATTGCAGATTCAGTCTTCCCAGCCTGGTGCAGGTCTACAATTTTGTTTCTGGTGTCCTTTGACAGCTCTTTGGTCTTGGCCATAGTGGAGTTTGGAGTGTGACTGTTTGAGGTTGTGGACAGGTGTCTTTTATACTGATAACAAGTTCAAACGGGTGCCATTAATACAGGTAACGAGTGGAGGACAGAGGAGCCTCTTAAAGAAGAAGTTACAGGTCTGTGGAGCCAGAAATCTTGCTTGTTTGTAGGTGACCAAATACTTATTTTTCCACCATAATTTGCAAATAAATTCGTTACAAATCCTGAATTGTGATTTTCTGGATTTGTTCTCTCGCATTTTGTCTGGGGCGGCAGGGTAGCCTAGTGGTTAGAGCGTTGGACTAGTAACCGGAAGGTTGTGAGTTCAAACCCCCGAGCTGACAAGGTACAAATCTGTTGTTCTGCCCCTGAACAGGCAGTTAACCCACTTTTCCCAGGCCGTCAATGTGTTCTTAACTGACTTGCCTGGTTAAATAAAGGTCAAATAAAAAATATATATTAAAAAAAATAGTTGAAGTGTACCTATGATGAAAATTACAGGCCTCTCATCTTTTTTAAGTGGGAAAACTTGCACAGTTGGTGGCTGACAATACTTTATTTTCCCCACTGTAATCTTCATTCAGTGGGAAAGAATGAGATGGAAAAGGGAACACCTGCCTAAAATAATTAGCTGCCTCTTTTAAAATATCATTCGGAGAATCATAGATGACTCCGTCGTCAGTAACAAGTTTCTGCAAATTATTTTTGTTAATGTTCCTGTATTGGAGATTTAGGAAGGATTTCGTGCATATTTTTGTTTTTCCTCTAACTTATTTTGTATCTCTGTAGTATCATTTTTATTGCTATCTACCTCTACTATTAGTTCATGGATTTCCCTTGTTAGTCTTCTCTTTATCCAGAAACTGCTTTTTTTTGTTATTGATGAATATTGAATTGAATGACCCCTGAAGGTACATTTAAAGGTTGCCCAAACAATAAGGGGATTTGCTGATCCTATGTTATGATCGAAAAATTCTGTTTTAAATGATTTTGTCTTAGTTAAAAATAAGTTGTCCTCCAGTGAACCACGTGGAAAATCTATAAGAGTTAATAAGAGTTAATAACTCTATAAGAGTTAATGTGAATGCCAATTAGATTTTTTTTATTTCACCTTTATTTCACCAGGTAGGCTAGTTGAGAACAAGTTCTCATTTACAACTGCGACCTGGCCAAGATAAAGCAAAGCAGTGCAACACAAACAACAACACAGAGTTACACATGGAATAAACAAACATAGTCAATAATACAATAGAAAAAGTATATACAGTGTGTGCAAATGAAGTAGGATAACGGAGGTAAGGCAATAAATAGGCCATAGTGGCGAAATAATTACAATATAGCAATTAAACACTGGAGTGATATGTGCAGAAGATGAGTGTACAAGTAGAGATACTGGGGTGCAAAGGAGCAAAATAAATAAAATAGATAACAGTATGGGGATGAGGTAGTTGGATGGGCTAATTATAGGTGGGCTATGTACAGGTGCAGTGATCTATGAGCTGCTCTGACAGTTGGTGCTTAAAGCTAATGAGGGAGATATGAGTCTCCACCTTCAGAGATTTTTGCAGTTCGTTCTAGTCATTGGCAGCAGAGAACTGAATGAAAAGGTGGAATTGGCTTTGGGGGTGACCAGTGAAAAAAAGCTGCTTAGAGCTTGTGCTACGGGTGGTTGCTGTTATGGTGACCAGTGAGCTGAGATAAGGTGGGGCTTTACCTAGCAAAGACTTATAGATGACCTGGAGCCAGTGGGTTTGGCGACGAATATGAAGCGAGGGCCAGCCAACGAGAGCATACAGGTCGCAATGGTGGGTAGTATATGGGGCTTTGGTGACAAAACGGATGGCACTGTGAAAGACTGCATCCAATTTGTTGAGTAGAGTGTTGGAGGCTATTTTGTAAATGACATTGCCGAAGTCAAGGATCGGTAGGATAGTGAGTTTTACGAGGGTATGTTTGGCAGCATGAGTGAAGGATGCTTTGTTACGAAATAGGAAGCCGATTCTAGATTTAATTTTGGATTAGAGATGTTTGATGTGAGTCTGGAAGGAGAGTTGGCTGGCAGGTGCGGGCAGCGATCGGTTGAAGAGCATGCATTTAGTTTTACTTGCATTTAAGAGCAGTTGGAGGCCACGGAAGGAGAGTTGTATGGCATTGAAGCTCGTCTGGAGGTTTGTTAACACAGTGTCCAAAGAAAGGCCAGAAGTGTACAGAATGGTGTCATCTGCGTAGAGGTGGATCAGATAATCACCAGCCGCAAGAGTGACATCATTGATGTATGTCGGCCCGAGAATTGAACCCTGTGGCACCCCCATAGAGACTGCCAGAGGTCCGGACAACAAGCCCTCCGATTTGATACACTGAACTCTATCTGAGAAGTAGTTGGTGAACCAGGCGAGGCAGTCATTTGAGAAACTAAGGCTGTTGAGTCTGCCGATAAGAATGTGGTGATTGACAGAGTCAAAAGCCTTGGCCAGGTGGATGAATACGGCTGCACAGCATTGTCTTTTATCGATGGCAGTTGTGATATGCCATATTTAGACTTGAGCAATGAAATGGGGTGTCAGTATACTCGGTGACACCCAGAGAACACAACTGAAGAGTTTACGGACCTATATGCAAGGTAGCGTTCCATACCCAGAGTGGCTCGCTTGTGGGTGTGCTGTATGATATGGAACGCCATTTGGGCCTTTACGTGTCCAATCAGGACCTGACTATGACTGCACGTCACATAATAATGTAACGCGTTCATTCATTTTACGTATTTATTACACATTGACAACACTATCATTTGTATTTCATATGTCACAAAGATTCATCGATACGTATGCTTTGATTCTGGTAAAGTTGTCTTGCGTACCTGCCCTTCCCCAAGCTCTGGACGGTGCTGGTCATAAAAAAGCTAGCTAGCTGATGTATGCAAACAATGTTCTCCCCCAAAAACTAGGCGAGACCCAAATGCAGACACAGGAGTTTGTGGTTGGAGTTTAAGATGTTTAATAAATCCAAAGGGAATAGGCAAGATAATGGTTGCTGACAGGCAAAGGTCATAACCTGATCAGAGTCCAGGAGGTACAGAGTGGCAGGCAGGATTGAGGTCAGGGCAGGCAGAATGGTCAGGCAGGCGGGTACAGAGTCCAGAACAGGCAAGGGTCAAAACCCGGAGGACTACAAAAAGGAGAAAAGGCAAAGCAGGAAACCGGGAAAAAATGCTGGTGTGCTTGGACATACAAGACGAACTGGCACAGAGGAAACAGGGATAAATACACCGGGGGGAAAAAGCGACACCTGGAGAGGGGTGGAGACAATATCAAGGACAGGTGAAACAGATCAGGGTGTGACAAAAACGTCCTCACCTGTTTCAGTAGCTAGTTGTCATCTAAAATAACCCTAATCTGTAAAACAGTTCTTTGTGGTTAGCCTTCAAAACTAAGGTATGTCATTGACAGTGATGCAAAGAGGTGATTTCCCACAGTCAAAGTCCCGCAATATGAGCTACGATGCATATATTTCCGTAAACTCTTCACAGCTGTGTACTCTGGGTGTCACCGAGTAGACTGATATCCCATTTCATTGCTCCACATTCCAACACTCCAACCAAGTTTAACATTATTATGTCCAAATATGTCATGATTTCACCAGTTGTAACCTTCTGCATCACTTTCAAACAGGGACTTTTATTTTAAAGGTGATCCGCAAATTCCACTATTGTGGCTAATCCTTATTGTGGCTAGCTTCACAACACAACCCGGTCCGGTCAAGCCATGGTATAGTAGTCAGATTAAGCTAAGGTACCATGCTAGCTATTTACCCCAGAAAGTTTGCAAACATTTTTGATCCTCATCTAATATAATTGTGTTATTTAACATGTGAAATTAGAAGCTTATTTGACACATCAAATAGTGTTATTTGACGTGTATCTTTTTTGACACGCAAAGACCCAAAAGGCGTTCCATAGACGACAGCCTAGCTTGCTTTGGAACGCTGTTTGGGTCTTTGCATGTCAAAAAATATACCCGTCAAATTACACTATTTGACGTATCAAATAAGCTTCTAATTTCACATGTCAAATAACACAAATATATTATAGAATGTTGTGTGTGCTGAATTTACACCTGCAAGCCAAGCACCACTATTATCAAATCAAAGATTACAGTGAAATGCTTACTTACAGGCTCTAACCAATAGTGCAGAAAAAGGTATTATGTGAACAATAGGTATGTAAAGAAATAAAACCGTAAAAAGACAGGCTATATACATTTAGCGAGGCTATAGAAGACTAGACTTGGCACTCCGGTACCGCTTGCCATGCGGTAGTAGAGAGAACAGTCTATGACTGGGGTGGCTGGGTCTTTGACATTTTTAGGGCCTTCCTCTGACACCGCCTGGTGTAGAGGTCCTGGATGGCAGGCAGCTTATCCCCAGTGATGTACTGGGCTGTACGCACTACCCTCTGTAGTGCCTTGCGGTCAGAGGCCGAGCAATTACCGTACCAGGCAGTGATGCAACCATGATGCAGCTGTAGAACCTTTTGAGGATCGCAGGACCCATGCCAAATCCTTTTAGTTTCCTGAGGGGGAATAGGCTTTGTCGTGCCCTCTTCACGACTGCCTTGGTGTGTTTGGACCATTCTAGCTTGTTGTTGATGTTGCTGCTCCACAGCCCTGTCGATGAGAATGGGGCGTGCTCGGTCCTCCTTTTCCTCTAGTCCACAATCATCCCACCTTACAACATCTGTTCATACAAGGTTGTCTGAGTCAGTGTCCCTTCAAATCAATATTGATGGCCTTCCTCTATACAACAGCTCAAATGCTCTATTCTGAATTGAAATGTAGCATTCAGCTTTGTCTGGAAAATGCCCATTGTTCCACATTTTGTAATCGCATAATGTAATTTCTATGTAATAGCAAGTTACACTACTTTTATGTGTGTGCGTACAAGTAGATATCTTGCATACTCTCACTTTTAAGTAACCTATTCACTAATCTTGGGCATTGTGAAGGAGAGTTTTAGTGAATATAAAACAAAAATGACAGGAAATGCATCTTTATTTTACAGCAAAACACAAAGGAAGATATGGTATTAGGTATAGGTTAAAAATACTACCTTTAACATGGTCTTGTCTAACAACATTTAGCACAAAACTGCAATGTAATGTATTTACATAGATGTTACTGTCACGCCCTGACCTTAGAGAGCCTTTTTATTGCCTTTGGTTAGGTCAGGGTGTGACTAGGGTGGGTACTCTAGTTTTTTGTATTTCTATGTTGGCCTGGTATGGTTCCCAATCAGAGGCAGCTGTCTATCGTTGTCTCATATTGGGGATCATATTGAGGCAGCCTTTCCCACCTGTTTGTGGGATCTTGTTTTTGTGTAGTGTGAGCACTCCAGACGTCACATTTAGTTTGCTGTTTATTGTTGGTGAGTTTAATTTAAATAAACATTTAGACGATCGTGACAGTTACAGACTTACAAACAGTGCAGGCTCTAGCTTAAGAAGCCCCCAGGCAATATTTTCGTAAAGTCTTCTTTAGTTTTCAGTTTCCATTAAGACGTTTTATAATGTTAAAAACAAGTTTTTTTTTTAAGTGATACATTTCTCTCAATTGTTGGTAACTTGATCAGAGTGAGAGTCAGTAAAATGTTCTAACTAAAGATTCATGCCAACCAGGGAACGCATTTAAACTGAATATGGGCACAAACTACCCTACATGTCTATGGGGATATCATTTTGTGTGTGTGTGTGTGTGTGTGTGTGTTGCTTAAGGTATTGAAGATGGACAGGAGGGTTTCATGTCTAATGTTGTGGGGCGCATGTGCTAGCGGTGCTTGAGGATGAGTGATGTCATCAATATGGAACCCGACAGCAGAGAGAAGTCCTGTTGTAGAAATGCCACAATTATAGATCCGTAGACTTTTATCACAATTATTGTTTTACGTATGAATTACCCCCTTTTTCCGCCCATCATGATATTCTAGGAAATGTAAAGATGACAGGTAGTAGTATACACAATATGTAGACTTTACGGCACAGTCGATAGCGCGCCGGACCTCGGGCTCGAAGGTCGAGGGTTCGAGACCTGCTCCCTGCTGTTTCATTACATTGGTGTTGGAAGTGATCGGACCCTGTATCCACGACAGTGTGTGTGCTTGGCCGGTGAGCGCGTTCCTGTAAGACAGAGTCGCAAGCTAGCGTGAGGATCAAATCAAATCAAATTTTATTTGTCACATACACATGGTTAGCAGATGTTAATGCGAGTGTAGCGAAATGCTTGTGCTTCTAGTTCCGACAATGCAGTAATAACGAGCAAGTAATCTAACTAACAATTCCAAAAAAGGATGCGCGCTTTGAAAGGAGGGAGTAGTGTAACGACCTTGGGTTAAGCACGGAAGGTTGATGGTTCAAGACCTGCTCCCTGTCTGTTTCATTACAATACCATGGAGATTGGTGTAAACTACATTCATTTACATTTAATTTTCCTGTTATCCAGTGACCAATCTTGCATTGTTTTTTTGTTGACTAAAAGTGACGTTGAACATTCCAGTGTTGATTGTGTCATTTGATTTTCTTTGCAGATATCCAGTCGACATACCGAAAGTTTCCAGGTAAAATGTTCAGTTACTGGAGTAAACGTAGAAAAATTCAGAGGGGAGTTGCACAAGATTTGCAAAAACTAAAGTCAGGATCTGTGGAAAGGGAAGAGAGGCATGATTGTTATGGCGTAGGCAATTTTGTGCAAGTGGCTCTTCCAACGCAGGAGTCAAATACCACACTAAGTGGTAGTGAGGGTGGGGTTAACCAGAGCTTCACTGAGAGCACAGAGGAGGAGGATGATTTCAGAAAGTTACTTTCGGATTGGGCTCTTAGAAAACAAATTCCACATTCGTCATTAACTGAACTACTCAAGATTCTATCCATGAAAATACCCGAATTAGGCCAAAATCAGTGGTGTAAACTAAAGAAGTCTCTGGGGGGACTTATTTCCACACTGGCATTAAACATGGTGTGCTGTAGTAGAGTTAAAATGGTTATTCCATCAAACTTCAAATTATTAGAATAGTACACAACGAAGAACAGAACAACCAGGTTGAGGGTCAGTGGCCAAAGCCCTCGAACAGGAATATTCCAAGTTCAGACAGAAGGGGGGAGTCAGAGTTTTATTGTTGTTATTAATATAGTTTACAGAGTGATAAAATTGCTACTGTTGCTAGCTAGCATGCCTTTCTGTGATGCAGACGGATAGCTGAGCTGCCGACTGGTGCTGGCGTTGCATTATGGGAAATGTTGTTTGGTCCTCTACAGTCAGAATGGAATAGAGGCGATTTCACGTTGTAACTTGTTTATGTTGCAGTGTTTTTGTACATGAGTTGTTGAATTCTTGTACTGTCAACACTGAAAGCACCTAGCCATGTATTGGGGATGTGAGACAGGATATGTGTTTTACCTTTCTTCATGCTCCTGTGTAGAACAACTTGTCATATGGTGCATTGGAGACTGATGTGTTCCTGTCCTGTCTTTTCACAATACTATTGCAGCTATGGTTCTATTGTCTAAGAATTAAGATTATACATTATTTGAAAAAAAAACTGTGAAAATGCAGCGCACCAATTTCAAATAATGATATAAAATCAAACATTCATTAAATCACACATGTAATATACTCAATTAAATCTACACTCGTTGTGAATCCAGCCAACATGTCAGATTTTAAAAAGCTTTTCGGCGAAAGCATTAAGAAGCTATTATCTGATGATAGCACAATGTCAATAAAGAGGGTAGCATATTTCAAACCTGCAGGCGCTACACAAAACGCTGAAATAAAATTAAACATGCATTACCTTTGACGAGCTTCTTTGCTGGCACTCCAATATGTCCCATGAACATCACAATTGGTCCTTTTTTTTCGATTAATTCCGTCCATATATACCCAAAATGTCCATTTATAAAGCGCGTTTGATCCAGAAAAAAACAGCTTACAAAAAACACCGTCACTACAAAACATTTCAAAAGTCCCTATAAACTTTGCCAAAATATTTCAAACTACTTTTGCAATACAACTTTAGGTATTTTTAAACGTTAATAATCGATCAAATTGTAGACAGGGCAATCTGTATTCAATACAGCAAGTAAACAAACCATGCTCCTTTTTACGTCTTGCGCAACTCTCAATAGTGTAACGTTGTTCCAGGATGTGCTTCTTCTTCGTTGCACAAATGAATAACCTCAACCAAATTGCAAAGACTGGTGACATCCAGTGGAAGTGGTAGGAACTGAAAAATGGTTCCTATCAAATATCCCTTTGCAAAGACAACTGAGGGGGCAGTCAGAGGCCAAAAAAAAAAAATCTGAACAGTTAGTCCTCGGGGTTTTGCCTGCTACATAGGTTCTGTTATACTCACAGACATGATTCAAACAGTTTTAGAAACTTCAGAATGTTTTCTATCCACATCTACTAATAATATGCATATCTTATATTCCTGGCATGAGTAGCAGGAAGGTGAAATTGGGCACGCTATTTATCCAAAAGTGAAAATGCTGCCCCCTATACCTTAAAAGGTTAAGGACTGGTTATTATTTTATAGTATACATTATGACTTTATGTATGAGTGTGATTGTGTGAGTCTGAGAAAACACTGAGAGAAAGAACAACTGGTCAGATGGTGCATTGGAGACTGATGTGTTCCTGTCCTGTCTTTTCACAATACTAATGCAGATCAACATAAAAGCCTAAAAGACAGCCGTGGTGTCGCTCTACATTTCTTGGTTCTCCTGTGGTACATAAGAAACCTGCTACAGTGCTGTCCCACCTTACAACATCTGTTCATACAAGGTTGTCAGTGTCCCTCCAAATCAATATTGATGGCCTTCCTCTATACAGGAGCTCAAATGCTCAATTCCGGCCTATTTTAGGACTAGTAGAAATTTACAAAGTCGTGGTCCAGACAAATAAGTCACCATTTGTCATTGGGATAATCTTTGAGGAGAAGAAACCAACTAGTCTTGATTTATTGCATGACTTGGTTAAGGAAATGCAGCAGCTAGAAACTGAAGTTGTTTTTAAAGTCCAAATCTCTGCCATTATTTGTGACGCACCAGCAAGGGCCTTTGTCAGAAATGCAAAAGGTCACAATGGCTACTATGGCTGTGACAATTGCAGTCAAAAGGGAGTCTACTACCTGAATCGTATGACCTTCTCAGAAACAACAGCCTCTCTGAGGTCCAACACAACACTTTTGATGATTTGACTGATGACTCTCATTACAGTGGGACAACACCTGGGTGGGACAACATCATTGTCAATTGGTTTGGTCACACCGTTTCCCCTTGACTACATGCACCTGGTATGTTTACATGGAAACTGATAACTCTATGGCAGAAAGCCACTGAAAACACGTTTAGGTCCAACAGTTGTCAGAAATGTATCTTCACAGCTGACTGACCTAGGACCTCAAATTCCATCAGAAATCAACAGAAAACCCAGATCACTGAATGAGTCTGACCGTTGGAAGGCAACTGAGTTCTGTACATTTATCTTATACACTGGGCCTGTCTGTTTATTAAAAGGGAATATTCCAAGGGTGATGTATGAAAACTTAATGTTGCTTGCCGTTTCCATGACCATCTTTCTAAGTGTGTCCTTGTGTGCAGACCATGCAGACTATGCTGGAAACCTCCTGGTTTTGTTTGTGGACAACTGCAGCTGCCTGTATGGGAAGGAAAACACAACATATAACATGCATTGCCTAACCCATCTCAGTCATGAAGCACAAGCATTTGGTGTTCTTCCCCTTTGAGAATTTTCTTGGCCAGTTAAAAAGAATGATAAGAAAACCAAACAAGCCTTTAAGGCAGGTTATACGGAGGCTGTCAGAAGGAGAGGATGAGAGCAACACAGTCAGATGCAGAGAAAACTACCATAGCAGCATGACAATGACCCAGTCTCAAATGGTCTAACAGTGATAGAGCAGTATAAAAAAAATGCAGTTCACTCATTTCTCCGTGCAGATGTCCACTGGAAATAACTGTGTCCAGTTGAGGAACAAGGAGGTTGTCCTAGTGCAAAACCTTCTGGTAGAGGAACATTGAGATATTTTGATTGTGTACAAAACATTTAGGAACAAGACAGACCTTTTTGAATATCCCCTGCCATCATCACTGCTTGATATTTTCATCTCTCTGGATTGAAGGACGAACTTATTTTCACTCGAGCCACAAATGTGCTACGGAAGTTTGTTCTGCTCCTGTGCAAAGAGGGCTTTGCTGGGATGCCATTACTCCATTTGTAGGATGCAAATCACACATTTTTTTCCCCTTCTATTTTCCGTTATCTGTTTAAGGTAAATTGTCAGTAAAATACATTACAGAAACGTTATTATTTACTTGAAAGGATTTTCTTAAACTTCTACAATTATATGTTACTATTGTGAAATGTTTGAGTAAACTAACCTACAGTTGAAGTCGGAAGTTTACATACACTTAGGTTGGAGTCATTAAAAGTAGTTTTTCAACCACTCCACAAATTTCTTGTTAACAAACTATAGTTTTGGCAAGTCAGTTAGGACATCTACTTTGTCCATGACACAAGTCATTTTTCCAACA
Organism: Oncorhynchus tshawytscha; assembly: GCF_018296145.1. Taxonomy (NCBI): domain Eukaryota; kingdom Metazoa; phylum Chordata; class Actinopteri; order Salmoniformes; family Salmonidae; genus Oncorhynchus; species Oncorhynchus tshawytscha. Next base: position 626,240 of record NC_056459.1, on the reverse strand, counting down.
ATTGTTTACAGATTGTTTCACTTATAAATAACTATATCACAATTCCAGTGGGTCAGAAGTTTACATACACTAAGTTGACTGTGCCTTCAAATAGCTTGGAGAATTCCAGAAAATGTCATGGCTTCAGAAGTTTGACAGGCTAATTGACATCATTTGAGTCAATTGGAGGTGTACCTGTGGATGTATTTCAAGGCCTACCTTCAAACTCAGTGCCTCTTTGCTTGACATCATGGGAAAATCAGACGAAATCAGCCAAGACCTCAGAAAAAAATTGTAGACCTCCACAAGTCAGGTTCATCCTTGGGAGCAATTTCTAAATGTCTGAAGGTACCACGTTCATCTGTACAAACAATAGTACGCAAGTATAAACACGATGGGACCACGCAGCCGTCATATCGCTCAGAAAGGAGACGTGTTCTGTCTCCTAGAGATGAACGTACTGTGGTGCGAAAAGTGCAAATAAATCCCAGAACAATACTAGAGGACCTTGTGAAGATGCTGGAGGAAACAGGTACAAAAGTATCTATATCCACAGTAAAACAAGTCCTATATCGACAGCAAGAAAGAAGCCACTGCTCCAAAACCACCATAAAAAAGCCAGACTATGGTTTGCAACTGCACATGGGGACAAGATCGTACTTTTTGGAGAAATGTCCTCTGGTCTGATGAAACAAAAATAGAACTATGGCCATAATGACCATAGTTATGTTTGGAGGAAAAAGATGGATGCTTTCAAGCTGAATAACACCATCCCAACAGTGAAGCACAGGGGTGGCAGCATCATGTTGTGGGGGTGCTTTGCTGCAGGAGGGACTGGTTCACTTCACAAAATAGATGGCATCATGAGGGAGAAAAATTATGTTGATATATTGAAGCAACATCTCAAGACATCAGTTAAAGCTTGGTTGCAAATGGGTCATCCAAATGAACAATGACCCCAAGCATACATCCAATGTTGTGGCAAAATGGCTTAAGGACAACAGAGTCAAGGTATTGAAGTGGCCATCACAACGCCCTGACCTCAATCCATAGAAAATACAGTGCCTTGCGAAAGTATTCGGCCCCCTTGAACTTTGCGACCTTTTGCCACATTTCAGGCTTCAAACATAAAGATATAAAACTGTATTTTTTTGTGAAGAATCAACAACAAGTGGGACACAATCATGAAGTGGAACGACATTTATTGGATATTTCAAACTTTTTTAACATCAAAAACTGAAAAATTGGGCGTGCAATATGATTCAGCCCCCTTAAGTTAATACTTTGTAGCGCCACCTTTTGCTGCGATTACAGCTGTAAGTCGCTTGGGGTATGTCTCTATCAGTTTTGCACATCGAGAGACTGACATTTTTTCCCATTCCTCCTTGCAAAACAGCTCGAGCTCAGTGAGGTTGGATGGAGAGCATTTGTGAACAGCAGTTTTCAGTTCTTTCCACAGATTCTCGATTGGATTCAGGTCTGGACTTTGACTTGGCCATTCTAACACCTGGATATGTTTATTTTTGAACCATTCCATTGTAGATTTTGCTTTATGTTTTGGATCATTGTCTTGTTGGAAGACAAATCTCCGTCCCAGTCTCAGGTCTTTTGCAGACTCCATCAGGTTTTCTTCCAGAATGGTCCTGTATTTGGCTCCATCCATCTTCCCATCAATTTTAACCATCTTCCCTGTCCCCGCTGAAGAAAAGCAGGCCCAAACCATGATGCTGCCACCACCATGTTTGACAGTGGGGATGGTGTGTTCAGGGTGATGAGCTGTGTTGCTTTTACGCCAAACATAACGTTTTGCATTGTTGCCAAAAAGTTCAATTTTGGTTTCATCTGATCAGAGCACCTTCTTCCACATGTTTGGTGTGTCTCCCAGGTGGCTTGTGGCAAACTTTAAACACTTTTTATGGATATCTTTAAGAAATTGCTTTCTTCTTGCCACTCTTCCATAAAGGCCAGATTTGTGCAATATACGACTGATTGTTGTCCTATGGACAGAGTCTCCCACCTCAGCTGTAGATCTCTGCAGTTCATCCAGAGTGATCATGGGCCTCTTGGCTGCATCTCTGATCAGTCTTCTCCTTGTATGAGCTGAAAGTTTAGAGGGACGGCCAGGTCTTGGTAGATTTGCAGTGGTCTGATACTCCTTCCATTTCAATATTATCGCTTGCACAGTGCTCCTTGGGATGTTTAAAGCTTGGGAAATCTTTTTGTATCCAAATCCGGCTTTAAACTTCTTCACAACAGTATCTCGGACCTGCCTGGTGTGTTCCTTGTTCTTCATGATGCTCTCTGCGCTTTTAACGGACCTCTGAGACTATCACAGTGCAGGTGCATTTATACGGAGACTTGATTACACACAGGTGGATTGTATTTATCATCATTAGTCATTTAGGTCAACATTGGATCATTCAGAGATCCTCACTGAACTTCTGGAGAGAGTTTGCTGCACTGAAAGTAAAGGGGCTGAATAATTTTGCACGCCCAATTTTTCAGTTTTTGATTTGTTAAAAAAGTTTGAAATATCCAATAAATGTCATTCCACTTCATGATTGTGTCCCACTTGTTGTTGATTCTTCACAAAAAAATACAGTTTTATATCTTTATGTTTGAAGCCTGAAATGTGGCAAAAGGTCGCAAAGTTCAAGGGGGCCGAATACTTTCGCAAGGCACTGTATGTGGGCGGAACTGAAAAAGCATTTTTGTGCAAGAAGGCCTACAAACCTGATTCAGTTACACCAGCTCTGTCAGGAGGAATGGGCCAAAATTTACCCAACTTATTGTGGGAAGCTTATGGAAGGCTACCCGAAACGTTTGACCCAAGATAAACAATTTTAAGGCAATGCTACCAAATACTAATTGAGTGTATGTAAACTTCTGACCCACTGGGAATGTGATGAAAGAAATAAAAGCTGAAATAAATAATTCTCTCTACTATTATTCTGACATTTCACATTCTTAAAATAAAGTGGTCATCCTAACTGACCTAAGACAGGGAATGTTTACTAGGATTAAATGTCAGGAATTGTGAAAAACTGAGTTTAAATGTATTTGGCTAAGGTGTATGTAAACTTCCGACTTCAACTGTAATTGAGTGCCCTTATTTTCTTTTTTTGTTCACAGTACCATGTGTGATGTGGTTAATTTCCCGAAGATGAAGATGACAGTTTAGCTGTCAGCTCAAAAACCTGGTGCACCAAGGACAAATGTTATTGGCCTCCATACAAGAGCCAAGAGAGGTTAAGGAAGGCAGTGATTTCGCATGAACGGCCAGACATTGATACATGGGAGGTGTATTCAATTAAATTACTGAAGACAAGGAGTGAGTACTTTAATTACTGCATATTAAGATACTAAATGCCTAATTTGCAGACATTTACAGATGAACTGTAAAGCTCCTGTTAAGCTCCTGTTTCGTGATGTTTTCAGATTCATATGAGAAAGCCCATGAGTGCCTGGTTCAGGCAGAAAAAGGCTCAAGCCTGGAAACAGAGCCAGAGTCTCACCAAAGAAAGAGAAAGTAAGATTTAGTGTTTGAAATAAAAGGAATCTGAACACTACACTACTATTCTGAAAACTTCATGCTTGCTGTCTTTCCCAGGCAAAATCCTAAATTTGGTCAGATCGACTCTGAGGAGTCTAACGCGGCTCATAACCAGCACCCACCCAAAAAAGGGTTGATTCCACACACAAAAAAGTAAACTGTTTTGAAGGAATGCTGAAATAGTTTGGCTGTGAACTCCTATGTATAGGACAAATAACTATGCTTAACTTTGATCTGAACAGGTCCTCAGTCCTCTTCGTCACAGGGGCCAGCTGCTCACCAGCATGAAGGTACCTGATCTTGCACATCATATTATCTGAGGTGTAAAGGGAGACTGTTTATCTCTGGACTCTGTTTATCATGCATCCTTGCACTTTATTACAAATGCCAAGTCACTCACCCACCATTGCACCTTGTACCAAATGGTAGGTGTGACCTCACTTTATATGTGCAGAAAGATACATTTGTATGTGTTCATCTACAAAGCCCTTTTGGGTAAACTCCTTCTGCAGTCTGGTCTCCTTCACCACCAGCAGTTACCATACTCGGTCTACTAGGTGGTTGCTATCTAAAGTCCCCAGGACATTCACTGTATTAGGCAAGACTGCCTTCTCTTCTTGTGCACCAGAGGCATGGAATAGTCTACAACCCATGCTTCATCTAGATATGTTAGTGCCACTGAATTCATTTAAAATATTGATGGGAGACTTTGTTACAGAGGAGTGTAAATGCTTTTTTTTTAGGCTGGATCGTGTTTTATGTTTTAATTATGTAATGTTTTGATTGTTGCTGCCTTCTTGGCCAGGTCTCCCTTTAAAAAGAGATTCTGGGTCTCAATGGGCTTTTCCTGGTTAAATAAAATAAATTAAAATGCTCTACAATGTTAATCTTAAAAAAACACACAAAACATCTGTCAGCAAGTTACCACGGGTGTGTGTCACTATATTTATTGCTTTCATGCAACAATTATCAACACAAACCATTTGTTAGATTTTTTTTATTTTTATGTACAAGCAGGATATAGAAATAACGGAGAAATGTGACAGAAAATGGAAAGTTAATGGAAAGCGTTCGTTACCTTTTATCAAGTAGTCGAAAGCGAATCCTTGCAATCAAAACGTTGTCCAACTGGGAAAGTTCAGCGCTAGCTAGCCATGAACAAACTTGTCTTGTTCACTCCACGTGTTCACTTGTGAAACACGTCAGTTGATTGATTAAGATTGCATGTGCTTCATTCCTCCAGCTGTAGCTAACTTCCAAATTGCTGTTTTAGCGCTGGTAATGCTACGAAATACAGCCAGTTGCAGTTTGTGGGAAACATTGTTGCAAAAGGGGCTTCCCTTTGCCCTTGCGAAAGTGGTTTCCCTTTGGGAATATCTAGCCAAGTCAAATCAAATCAAAGGTTTACAGTGAAATGCTTACTTACAGGCTCTAACCAATGGTGCGGAAAAAAAGGTGTGTGTGTGTGTGTGTGTGTGTGTGTAGGTAAGTAAAGAAATAAAACAACAGTAAAAAGACATTTGAAAAACAGAGTATCAAGGCTATACACAGACACCTGTTAGTCAGGCTTATTGAGGTAGTATGTACATGTAGGTATCGTTTATGTGACTATGCATATATGATGAACAGAGAGTAGCAGAAGCGTAAAAAGAGGGGTTGGCGGGTGGTGGGACACAATGCAGATAGCCCGGTTAGCCAATGTGTGGGAGCACTGGTTGGTCGGGCCAATTTAGGTAGTATGTACATGAATGTATAGTTAAAGTGACTATGCATATAAGATAAACAGAGAGTAGCGGCAGTGTAAAAGAG